>NC_048893.1:136541686-136909781 GCF_011077185.1 Oxyura jamaicensis
ATCAGTATTAGCCACAAAGGTAAACTTTGCCACATACGGAGGTGTGGTATATTGCGTTGTTTTCCCTGTTGCTGTAGTTAATACTAGACTGAGATTTAGTTCAAGTAGTTAGTATACATTCATTTTCTTCAGAACGTTTCTGAGAACATTGCCAGGTGAAGTCCCTTTGAATTTTTTTCTTCTTGCTGTTAGCTACTTTCCTCTGTCGTCTAAAGCACAAGTTTATTACGTGTGACAGTATTTAAAGGCCCAAGTAAGAGTTGAGTTGGAACTCTTCTGCAAGAAATGAATAAAATAGTTTATCCCTAGAAAATTTACAGTAAGTGAGACATACATAGCTGGAGAAAGAAAAGTATATAGCCAAATAAATTTGCTGGTGGGTTGGAATAGTTTTGTCATTGATTAATAGATCATCCCGTGCATTCACGGCAATAGTTTGAGGGGCATGCAAGTGTCATGAGAGTAGTAAAATACCAATTGCCATCTCTTGGTTGCCCCTGCATAATCAAGCAGGTTTTGTAATCCTAGAGCTCCGGGATGAAGGCTATGATGAGTGAGCCACAGTACATATGCGCAGTAGTGTGGGAGGGAAATGAGCTGGGGTTAGGAAGGATGAAAGGGTGGAGCTGCGTATAGGAGGAATACAAGAGATGACAGCAAAACTAGGTTCATGAATAGCTTTGAAGTGAGCCTAAGTTTGACATAAGAAAGCCACAGGAGATGAGTCTTATGTAAAACTTACTGTATGGCAGGCATATATATGTTCATATGTATATATGTATAGTTCTTAAAAAGTATATATTGTACATTATGTATATAAAAATTATTTTTAAAAAATCTTCAGCACTTCAGAGAGCAAAAAAATAAATGGATCTTTATTTTTGTTTAGTTCCTTGGAATTATCTTATACTCCCCCACTGGAAAACAAGCAGCGCAAGACCTTTCCATCCAAGATATCTACACAGCACCTCTTGACGAATGGGTCCAAATCAAGAAACCTCCCAAAAACAAGAGGTAGTATGAGGCTGTTTTCAGAAATAACTTGGAACTTTCATTCTGCTTGTTTGCAACCCCTTTTAAATGTGTAATTCTCAGTTTGGTGTTAAAAGGCTGCTCACTTTATTATCCACAGACTTGCTTTTGTTTTGCTTGTTTGTTTTAATAGGCCCAAACAGTAAGTTAATGGAGAGCAGGCCATCAGTATTAGCAAAATTTCTCCCCAGTGGTTCTGGACAGGAACTAGGAAACACCAGCAGCTCAGAAGGCGAAAAGGATTCTCCACCACCGGAGTGGGACTCTGTGCCACTTCACAAAGCTGGCAGCTGTAAGTAGTCACTAGAGGATGACAGAATTAGTCTTCTGCAAGGAATATCTGTAGGCAGGCTTAATCTGTTTATAGATCCTCCTAGCCTTTTTTCACTGCATAGCTGTACTCCCATTTTCTGCTGTAGGCCTAATACTAATAGCAGCCTGTACAGTTTGGGAGATTTGAAAACCACATGGGTCATTCCGCAGTTCTTCAGCGATGAATAATTCTTCAGAAGCTGCTGAGGAAATGAGAATTACCGCTTGAAAACAAAATGTATTTTCTGCAGCAGATGGAGTTTTGCTTGCTCAAGTCTGCTGCAGTCAAAGTTTAAATTGTGATCCCTCCTTGAGAGGAACCATTGGAAACACATTATTGCAGTGCTTAGCATGGGGCACTATTACAAGTTTTGGTTGCATGTTAAGTCCCCTTGTGGGAACCGAGTCACCTTTCTCTTGGTTGCATGTGATCATAAAGTCATCTCTCTCCACGGTGCTCACTTAGAAAGGTTAAAAGTTTCATTCTTTTTCTTCCATGCAAATCAGTTTATGTTGGTGCTTTTACTGATATACAGTCTCACAGTATTTAGTAAACCTGACCGGTAGAAGGTGAATATGGGAAAGAGCCACTTCCTCAGTAACTGGGAACAGCCTTTGAAACAATTCCTCAGTTTGAACAGAATAATAGCAGAGTATGAGTAGCCATCATTTAAAAGCAAATACTACAGGAAGGTATTTTATGCTTCTTTTTATAGCTACGGACAACCTTTATAAACTCTCTCTACAAACCATGAATGCAGATGCTTTCCTGAAACAGCGACAGCCCTCACCTACCCCTGCCTCTCCATCTCCTCCTCCTCCTCCTCCCGCATCCTTAGCTCTTGGGCCACGCGGAAGCACTTACAGCAGCATTGTGAACAGCAGCTGCAGCAAGTGAGTTCAAATCTGTACTTCCTCCTGATGTCACAAGCACAGAATACTTGAGGAACCGATGTGCTTGATATGGTTCATCTCCCTTTTCTCATACCCATTTCCTCTTCCCATGGAAACTGCTTTTTTGCAGATATTACTGTGCCTATCTTACCATGCTATTTATCTTTTTTTCTGGGTTTTGTTACAACTTGGTAGATTAGAGAAAAGTGCACTTAGATAAACTGTTGAACTATTGCTAACATTTTCATAACTACCAGTTTAGATTACTGGTTGTTCATCAAAGTGCTGAAGTCCAAAACCTTAAACCTTTTTTTCCTTCTTTTACCTTTCAGCGAAATGAAAAGCAAGCAGCCTAGTAGTACCAAACACAAGCTGGCAAAGGCAGCTTCTCTTCCAGGCAGGAATGGTAACCCCACTTTTGCTGCTGTAGCTGCTGGTTATGACAAGAGCCCAGGTACTAGAACCAGCTTGACATACTAAATACCTATGAGTATTTCCTGAATATTGTATTTAGTTGGTTGGTTTACTTTTTGCTCAGTTTAGATATATTGTTGCAGGTGGCAGTGGTTTACCCAAGGTTTCACCAAGTAAGACAGATGTTTCCAGCAATATCAGCATTTCCCATGCAGTTGTTGACAGTGATGGATCTGACAGGTAATCTTTATACCTCTTGAATATCTAGGCTCCTAGAAAGCAGTTAATAGCATTTTGAAGGTAGTGAGCAGAGTTTATTCTTTTTTTTATATATAAAAAAAAAAGGAAATAATACAAAGTTCAGGCACAGCATCTCTCCTTTACAGAAAAAAAAATAAAATAAGTGAGAACTTACAAGAGACTCAAAAGTGGAGAGAAGGATATTCTGGATGTGACAGGAACTTCCCCCCTCATTCCCAGTAACTCAATTTTGTATTCGATGGGCATCAAAACAACAAGAAATCATCTTGGCTGTTTCAGTATTGAGGAGTATGTACCAGGGTGACTCAAAATAATTCACAGGCAGAATTTCACGCTGTACAGCAATGTCTGTCACTCCCAATTTTAACAGTAAGACCAGAACAATAACTGGCCTTTTTGTCATGTGTAGAAACAGAGTATAGCTGCACTCTGTCATATTCCCCACTGCGCAGTGTCTTGTCTGATATATTTTGGCTGTGCATGTCTGTAAAGAGCAGTGTGTGTCTGTTAGCCTTTCTGGAATAGGAATGAGATTGGAAATCAAGTTTTAATACACAACGGAGTTGCTTTTCTAAGCAAGGTTTGTGGGTGGGTTTCTGGTTTGTTTTTGTAAATGTTTATCACTGATTCCCATCTGTATTTTCGATAAACTTGCCCACAAGCTACAGTGTGAGCATTTGTTACAGCTCCTGAGCAGTTCTAAATTTTATCTGCTTCTCAAAAAAATGCACTATGTCTGCAAGCGTTCTGAAAAACAGCAAAAGAGCTATCCTCAGATTTCTGTTGGAGCTCAGTATACAGATTAAAGAGCATTATATGTAGTGTGCTGCTCCAAAGTGGATGTGTACGCAGGGTAATGTTTTGCTGTAATCATTTTTTAAAATGAACGTAAGTTAATTTCCCAACACTTTATCACCATTTTAGGTTTTATATATGTATTGTGTGTGTATGTGTACACACACATTTTTATATATATGTATTTGTTAGTTTTTAATTGTTGGTAATACTTCTTTTAATGAGTTGTGTATTTCTTTCCCATTACTCCTTAATATTTAGTTCGGGTTTGTGGAGTCCTATCAGCAATCCCAGCAGTCCTGACTTCACGCCTCTCAATTCGTTCTCTGCGTTTGGACATTCTTTTAACTTAACTGGAGGTAAGGTTTTCTTTCCAAAAATTTTCAAATACAGGTAAAGAAATGTTTCCGTGACACCACTCTTAGCATGGGCCCATGCTTCCATGCCTACCCCCAAAAGGATGACTGTATAGGAAAATGCATTATAAATTGTTGCCACATTCAGTGTTTCAGCCCAGAGAGTGTTAGTGGAAACTTTCAGATTTTGTTGTGCTGAAAATAGTTGCTTTGAAGTTTCTCAAGTTTCAGAAAAATTTCTTTGTTTGTCTTCCTCCCCTCCATCCCTCCCCCAAAGCTTTACAGTAAGTCTCAAAAGTGTGCCACTAAGCCTGTGGTTTCCTGAACAGTTCACACTTGCATAAAACCATTGCTATATACATGAGGTAATGGTCTGTCCCTCACGTTGCTTTCATCTGGTGTATTCCTCTAGCATTCATACAGCTGCATAATGAGCTGATGCATATTAAAACCAGCAATTAATTCCTGCATTTAAATATATAAATATAAATATTTAGGTAAACTTTCTATAAATGGCTAATAAGATGAGACCTTAATGCAGGCAGGCCATATTGTAGGGGACAAACGTTCTACATACTTAATGTAGATTTGCATACCATGTTTGGGGGCACATGGTATTTTTTAAGGTGTCTACATGCCATTTGTGTGTTTGCTGAAAAATGCTGGGGGTCTGCTTGCACCTTCATCTAAAACACCTGGCATCAGTGACTTGAGGGACTGCAGTAAGATGCCTGGAATCAATTCTGTGCGCAGGGACTCTGCAAACCATGAGTGCTGGAGCTGCCCTTTGCTTCCCTTAGCAGAGTTGGGGTCTGGGTGGGCTGGGGCACAGCCAGTGCCGTTGTCCCCTACCTGGGAAGGGCGTGCTGTGCTTGCAAGAGGCTGCTTCAGCACCGTCACCTACTCCAACTGCAGTTCACTTGTAATGCTGAACTGGCAGGATTTTCAGTATCGCTGTGCTTGTGCCAGATTCTCTGACTACCTGGCTTTGTGCAAACAGTATCTGGAATAAAATCAGTTCCATAGTTTGATACTGAATTGTGCACAGTAAGTGCAGAACTTTTTTTTTCCCCACTACAATATTGATTTAACTTTGTAGCCAGTGTCCGATACAGGGCAAGTGAGATGAGATCTGTGTTACTGTGTGACCTTTTCTAGTCTCCCTTCTTGTACTGAACCAGGACCTACTAGAAAAATATGGAAAGTAACAGTGAACAATATTAGTCTGCAGTTTTTCTTGAAAAAGGAGGAACAGCCATGTGCTCAGTTTTATTTCATTTTATTTTTAGAGGTCTTTAGCAAGCTTGGTTCGGCTCGATCTGCTTATGGGCAGGATGTTCAAAGAAACTGGAGTGAATTCAATAATGTTCCATCATCCATCTGGGATCCTTCAGCTACAGATTCTGTACCCTCCTGGCCAACAAGCTCGAGTTCTCCAACTCATACAACTGCAGTAAGTATTCCGTGCAAATACAGTGTTTTGTTCCTGTTACCAACCTGTTCTGTGCCTGCCATGTAACTTCATTTAGGGGATTTTTAGTGTAGATGAAGAAAATCAGCTGAATTATAAAGAAAAAGGAAAATTAAAGGTATTCGTTGTTCTGTGGTATTTAAGTTGAAATGGCTGTTGGACAAAGTGATTGCTCTGCTCACATGCAGGTAATGAAGGAAGGCAAGTCAATTGGTTCACAAAAAATATGTCATGAGAGGGTCATACAGCACTTACAAAAGGGTGCTCTGTTTCCACATGCTTGAGGATTGTGAGGAGACATTCTGCACACGCGCTGTGGCTGAACGCCACTTCCGTCACTTCCAATTTGATGGACAGTTGCAAAACAGCCATATGATAACTTTCAGATTTTGATTCTGCTTGCTGAATCCAGAGTGGCACCTTGTAAATTAACACAAGTCCAAATAATAATAATAATAATCGAAAAGTCAAAAACAAAAACAAAAAACTCAAGTGTGTTTTTCAGCATCAGAAAAACACTAGAGGACTGAGCATAAAGTGAAGTCTTTAAACTAAGTTTGGAGATCTTGACAAAAGATGTGTATAGACAGTGGTGGAAAGGAGAAAAAAAACCACACACCTAAAAACTTTTACACAGACTGTAGCTTTGCTCTATCATCCTTCTGTCTTTATGCCAGAATAAAATTTATACCACAATAGCTGTCTTCAGTGTCAGCTGAAACTGTTCTTCATCTTGTCCTCCGAAAATGTTTCTGCAGTGAATAAGATGCAGTATTTACTTCACCTGGTAGCAAGCAGTTCAGATGCAGTGGGGGCAGGCAGCAGGCAGGGGAATCCAAAGAACATCACACGGCTTCCTAAAGACGCACACTTGCTGATCCCTTCTTTGTCACGTGGTTAAACTGTAGCTATAGCATTGCTGTGTAAAACTACGTATATGTACAATATATAAAAATGGAATTTTTTGCTTCTTGGACACATGGAGGACAGATTTCTTTCTCATCAAGTGATGAAAGAAGGGATCAAGGACAACCAGAACACTCCAGCTCTCAACCTGTTTCCTGGCCGCTTCTGAAAAATACGTGGAAGTGTGCTGAAGGAAGCATTGAGAAGCCAGACAAATAGTAGAGGAGAATTGTTAGTCTCTGCTTTGAAAAAAAAAAAAAGCATTTTAGACATTATTCAAGAAGATCACGTAATAAACAAGAATGCAGGAAACAGATTGAAATGTACAAAGCCTTTTTATTGATAGTATTTTTTTAGTAATTTTTCAAGTGCTTATGGTGAGTATTTTTTTATAGGAAAACTTTGCTACTCCTGCCACTGAAGCTAAATTCTAGATAAGACAACAGGTACCAGACCAGGGCCTGTGCTTTTCTTTCTGGCACAAAAGCCAGATCTCTTCTTGCAAACAGCAGCTATACAAACAGCAGCTATATAGTGGCTTCTGTATTACCCTCTTCTCTAGGAAGGGTTCTGCGGAGTTGAATGTGTCCTTCCTTATTCCTCCCGCTCTCCTATTTTATGCATAACTCTTTGCTTTTGTACTAAACAGCGTTTGACTTCTGCATCTCTTCTCCCCTGAAGCCTTGCTGCATTATTGCTGCTTTCCCCCCAAGTTTCTTTCTAATGACAGCCCCTTATTTGTCTTTCCTCTGTTATCCTGCGTGTGCTTCTGCACGTGGGCTGCTTTGCACCCCCCTCCACAAGCCTTGAAAAGGAGCGGCTGTCTAATCAAAGGTATTCTTCTCTGCCAGCCCTTACCTGGTGGCCACTTCTGTTTCATGAGCGGTTGCCTTTCTACCAGTCTCTCCCAAGTGCTTTTGGGACCCGCAGGGATAGTTCCTGGCTCTTTTGCCCATAGCAAGGAACAGAGTGGATTTAGTGTGCCAGGGATGCTGTCTGAGCAGCAGAATGAGTGTTTCTTGCTGCAGGCTTAGTAGTCTAATGCTTGCACAGCTTAAATATAACCATTTACTTACGTAACGGCTATAAACTGTGACCCCAGTTTAACTCGACGTCTCAGTGACATTGGAGGGTCCTAATGATGCTGGCCTAGTTTAACCCTTTCAGATGCTCAAAATTCCTACCCACCTCTGTGTATCAAACTGAATGAAGGCCTTTTGCTAACTTGTTAGTGTCTAACCAGATTCGGATACAGTTAGGTTGAATTTATCTTCGTTCCAGGGGAAAAAATCAAGTTTATCTTGTTTAGTTTTCTAAAAGGATTTTGATTTTAGTCTTCAGATGCAGAGTATGCTGATACTGGTTAACCTTCAGTGTGCCTTATCTGAGGGCTGAGATCTTGGGAAGGGATGCCATCTCTCCACCCAGTAAATCCAAACACAGGGTTGTTTGTACCTGACAGCACGTACTCAGCAAGCCCGCTGCCTTTTGGATGTATCAGGTTTACTGTATATTTGCAAATTGAATTTACAGCTTATGTGCATTAAGTCCATTGGCACTGAGGTGTGTAGTGCGCTAAGCCTACATGGAGCAGGTTCTGCGCTAACATTAGCGTGGAAGTTACGCTAACCTTTCTCGTCGCCATCTCTGGCTGCTTCCGAGTATCGCTTCCACAACAGCGTTGGTTAGATTCCTCTGCTTGTTGCTTGCTGCTCTTTGGGCTGTAATGAAACAGATCACAGAAACTGCGCCCTGTTCCTTTCTGCATGCGTTCTCTAGGCTTGCTGTACCTGTCCCATGCCTCCCAAGTGCCTTTGTGACATGTTGCAGCACAGCTGTGTCTGCACCACAGCCACTTGTCAGAGACCTGCCTTGAGAGGCAAGACAGACTTTCTGAACTCCATGGCAAATGGCCAGTTATCCCATCTCACCTCCCTTCATCTGGGTGGGAGAAAAGAGCAAATACTGGGAATATGGGGAGATACAGTGGGGCTGAACACAGGTAGGGTCATCCAAACTGTATGATTTCTTTTAATGGTTGTGTATGAAAACAAGGAGACAGCTTTGCAAACTGCCAAAAAAGGATCAAGGAATAAACTTCACTGCTACCTTCCACTTGAATTCTGTGTTGTTGTTTTTTTTCCAGACTTGAACCACGTTTATCTACCTTGTTCTAACTAGTTTAATTAAGCTCTTTGGCCTTTGTGTGTTTAAGCTTGAATACCTGTAGTGCTTAAATTAGTAATGGTATGGGAATGAATAAGCTCAAACAAAAATAGTGTAAAAGCCTGTGATGTAATTGCACTCTTTGGCCCATCAGTTACTGGACACACTTGGTGACATCGATAGTGTTGTGATCCCTCTGGGTGAACTCTAGTAAAGGTATCTCAAAACTGCACGTTGCAGTGATGATGGAAGGGCTTCCACAGCAGGCTTGCTTTTTCTTGGATACTTTTCTTTCGGGGGGCTGGAAAATTAATAGAATTCAGAAGTGACAACAGAGGTTACCGGACAGCTACTTACTCGGCTCTGTCTTTACTGCAGTCGATCCTTGGCAACCCAAGCGGCCTGTGGTCCACCACTCCATTCAGCAGTTCCATTTGGTCAAGTAATCTCAACAGTGGCCTTCCCTTCACCACTCCAACAAACGCCTTGTCAGGTATTGATCTCATGGGTAGCGAAAACTCCTCTCCTCCTCCTCCATCCACTGCTGCCGCCGTCGCCAATCCTGCTGAAGACATGGGACAGACCTACAATCCTTGGAGAATTTGGAGCCCAACAATTGGAAGAAGAAGTTCAGATCCTTGGTCTAATTCACACTATCCTCACGAAAACTGAAATCTGCAGTCAAGCAAAAGGAAAGGACTCTCATCCAGGTCATGAAACAATTCTGAATGCGGATTTTTGAAACATCGTTTTCAGGCTGTTGCTGGTCATTGCTTTTCTTTTTTCTCTCCTGCCCCTTTCCTTCCCTTCCCCTTCATCCCGCCAGCCACGCTTTCACCACTTGCTCGTTTTTAAAGTCTATCCTGCGATATGGTAGTGTGAGATTGCAGATAAGCTTGAAAAAGTCTGGGTGTGGTCACAAATCCAAACTGCAGCTAAAGCCTGTAAATCTGAACAATTTCACTGGTTTCATATTTTACCATCTGCCACTTCCATTTAGGAAACAATTTGAACTATACAACGGTCCTGGCATGCAATACTTTTATGAAAGTACCGGTTTTGGTTTTTAAATTTTTTCCAGTATTACCCTCCAAGTTCTAATTTAAAGAAAAAAAAAAAGGCACTTTGTGCTGAAATGCAGAGTATTTTTTTAAAATAAGGCTGTCTTTGTTAACACAGGTTCTAAGAATGTAAAAAAAATAAAATAAAAAATATAAAAAAATGAAAAAATAAAAAATAATTAAAAAAAAAATAACACAAAACCGACACAAAACCTTAAGAGTAAAATGGCTGAATGTAAGAGCATTCTGTTAAGACTGTAATACACTTTGTGCTGTTTGTACATTTGTAAACCTGAATGCATTTTTAAGTTGAACTGAAATGCACACAGCCAAGACTTGTGGAAGAAACAAGATACCTTGTGCATTTCTTAGGGATACAACTTTGGGTTGTACTTTAAAATAAATAATGCTTTTTTCAAGATCTGTCTACTGTAGTTCTGTTCTCCAACTATTCTCTGAGCTTGTGCCTGCATGAATCCACTTGATGGTGGTAGCCTTGAGGCCAAAATCTCCTGTGCACAGCGCCTGTATTAACAGAAACTTCACTGCAACTGAAACCTGGTTTCTCAGCAGTATGGGTTTGTAGCATATAAGAATTATAAATTGTTTTCAGGGTTACACAGTGCTTTGAGATGCCACCCACTTGAAGATTTGCTGGGTAACAAAATGCTGAAAAAACATCCAGACCATTAAAGTTTGTGAATATCAGGCACAAGAGCAGCTGCTGTTCTTCACGCTGCACCCATACCTTTGTAACACTTCTCTGACAGATCTAAAGAACTTCACTATTTGTAGACACAATTTCTCTCTTCCTTTAATGTGTCTTTCTCTCCACTAGCTGTAAGGCAAGTCTAAGCGACTAAATATATTCATCTGTGCTAATGCCAGGTAAAAAAAGGAACTTTCTGTTACAAGGAAGCATCAATAGACACTAGCATCATAAAATCACTTAGAGCTCAGCGGCATTGCTCAACATTTACAGCAGATTTTTATCAGAATCCTTTTTTTAAAGTGTAGGAACCTGATATTTTAATTAAAACCTTATGCTACAAAGAACATTGTATGCAATAAAACAAAAACCAAAAAACAGAAGGGTTAAACTGACCACTTTTCCAGCTAGCATTATGCAAGCAAAATCTCCACAGAGGTCAGGTTGCTGTTGTCTTGCTGCCACCAGCAGCAGCTGCAGAGAGAGAGCTCTGAAATGTAAAGTTGCTGGAACTCCTTTGTTCTTAAAATCTGAGCATTTCCAGGGCCATGCCAGCTAATGAAATGTGCAGCTTGGGTTTATGTGTAATTTCCTTTTGAGCAACTGGGCAAACAAGTCTCTTACTGCATGCAAAATGAAGAATAAGTGGTTCAGCTACTGGCATGCCGGGGCCTGCTTCTCTGTAAGATGGAGCTTGGGAAGGTAACCGAGCGGTAACCTCAGGGTGAAGGAAGCTGCTGAACTTAATAATGGACCACCTCCTGTCCCTGGCAGGTCTTTATATTAGAGGTCTTTACATTAGAATTGATTCCATGGAGGCTGTAGGTAGAAATGAGTTCTAGATACACTGATAGTCCCGGTGGCTTAAGCAGTTGTGGGGACGGGAAAAAAAAAATGCTTTGAAAATTTCCCTTTGAACAAGACAAGGCAGCACATGTAATTTAGACTTTTCCCCCCAAAATGTGAGCTGTTCCTTTGTGTTAATGCAAATAGCCTCTGCTGCCTTTAGAATATTTCAATTTCTTCCTTTTGAAGAGTCTCTTTGCAAACATCAATTAAGTATTATTAAATTTCAGTGTTGAAACAACCCAAAAGTTCAAGATCTTCGACAGGTGATTCTCAGTTTCACAAGAGAAGCAGCAGCAAGTTGCTCAAGTCGTTCTCCACTGTCGTTTTCCATCTATATGGAAAAAGTCCTAGGCCAAAAGCTTCTTCTTTCTGAGTCTTTATTCAGAGTTTGTTTTGGAGAGCGCTTTCACTCCCTTCTGCCCAGGTACAGTAATCGAAAGAGCTGCCTTTTGAAAACATAAATAAGTCCTAACTAATTTACAGAATTTTGGTCAAATGAAATTGGACAAAACTCAGGTATTTCTAAAGCAGCCTCTGTGTATGGTTTGTGTACAGCACAGAAAGCTCAGGAAGGAAACAGCAAGCCCTCCTTGCTAGCTTTACGGTGCAGTCACTCCTCACAGGCACTGAAAATGCTGGTTGGTGAGTCTGATGTGGTTGCCTTTAAGTCCTAAGTATTATTTCTCATTTTCCCATGAGTAAAATCATTCAACAGTAAACAATATCCAAAGCTTTTGAGACTGGTGAGAAGCGCGGAGGGGGGTGTGATAATCCAGGAACCCTCTCCACAGACATCCCAGAATAGCGGATGGCGACAGACCTCTGATGATGAGGTAAACGTAAGATGTGATGACACAAGTGATGTACTGCATAAAAAATCCAGATAGGGCTGAAAATGCTGCAGCCTGCTAGAAAGGCAGTGAAGCCAGGGAGCAGAGTAAGGTCAGAAGCCCTGAAACAAGAGCAGACCATGCTTTCAGAAGTGGAATGACCAAGGCTGGAGCTCAGCCCGCAGTCAAGGTTCCATCTCACAAAGCCCAGAGGAAAAAAAAAAATAAGGTTCCTTGAAGTTGGGCTGGAGCTCACAGCACTGCTGATAATTCAAAGCATTCTTTTTTTCTGGCCCAAAATAGCATCAGGGCCAGGCTACCATGAGTCAGCTCTTCTCTTCCAGACCTGGAAGCTACCGGGAATACAGAGTTCCCAGCAATGAGGGGAAATAATTGCTGTTAATTCTTCTTAATTATTTTGGTGCTCCAAATGGCATTTCTATTCTGCCAACTTTAGCAAGTAAGCTTTAAAAGCCTACAAAGTTACTGCTCCGTTGAAATCTGGAAGCCTGACCCGGCTAAGTGCATCCCTAACGTGCAATCAGCTTCGTTAGCGTTAGTTGTGTTTCCAAAAGCACTCGAAAGGCACTAGAGATCCTGGTTTACCATAACACCATATCAAAACAGGCTACCCAATTCCAAAGGGCAGTGTTTATTTCACAGCCATGGAACATGGACCCGGCCCCACCGCGGCGATGGATCTTCCAGCAGAGTACCACAGCCTGGCCGCTGCCCTGGCAGAGCAGTACCAAGGGTGCCAAGTGCAGCGATGGCACAGGATGCAGAACGTGATTAAACCACAGGCTCTCAACATTGGAGAGACAGCCAGGTCATCCTGAAGGTTTCCACTGGGCTCCACCTGGCCCCGTGCCATCTGCCCAACCCAACTGAAGGTGGAATTGGGAGTACCCCAGTGTTTTCCTTCATGGGGTGAGGAGCCACCTTTCACTGAAGCTGTTCCACTCGGAGTGATGTTTTTGCCAAGCGTAGCTCTGACTTTGTGCTGTCTCGTTTGCCAGCCTGTAATTATGAGCAAGTTTTCTGAGCTTCGGCGTTTTGGCCTTATGAAGGGATGACGGCTTCAGCTCACGGTGAGTCACGGCACGAACAAAGACGTGCTGAGATCGGAAACAGCCCAGCTTCCACCGTGTGTGTGCCTGCAGCTACTGGAAGAGCTGAGGTTCGGTCACCTCATTTCAAACAGGTTCTGCTTCGAAGCAGACTTTTGCCCAGTGCCCGGTTTCATCCAGCACCAGTCAAGGGTGGATGTCACGTCCACCTGCTGCTTTACTCACAGTGTTCAGGATGACCGGATTGGCACACCGAATGCAAGTGCTGACCATACTCACTGCCACTAGTAGTTTGTTACTTAGCTGCTCTGTGATCCAACAGTGAGGGGAGCGTGGTTTTTTCTTTTCTTTATTTTTTTCCCCTACGTAGTAGAGAAATCAAGCATCCAGAAGACAAAACCACAAGCGTCTGCAAGAGCCATAAAAAATACAATGAAATGCTAGCCTAAATTCTGGGGGACTAATAGAAATCAAGAGTCTTAAGGAGCAAAAAACATATTGTCATGATTACTTATTAATTTACCTATTGTCATACTTACCTGTTAAAGAAAAATCTTTTTTGAGCAGAACTGCAATAAAGTAGCTGCTGAGGTCCAAAAGCATTGGTTGGATCAGTTGGACGGAAGCAGCAAATCGCACTGCACAAAGAGCAATGCACAAAGCGGAAGTGCCAAGAAGGATTTTATGGACACTACCTAAGGAAATACCTTTAAGGGCTTTTTTTTACACCTGGGAACACCTGGTGGTGATGCTGGACAAAGTGGTATCTTCAGCGGGTACACCCCAGTCCCTCCTGAAGTTTTACATGGCTCATGTGGTCCTCGAGTGGCAGCAGGAAGAGTGGGGCTTCCTAGCGCTGTGACGGAGCCTACAGGGCGTTTGTGCCAGGGAGCGTCTGTAGAGGTGAAGCAGGCGGTCCTGGAGTCCGGGCTGGACTCCCTTGCAAGCTGTGAAAAATCACAGCTGAATTACTTGCCCCAAACCAAACGGGGGATCTGAAGTCTGCCATCCGTCAAGAGACTGAGGACATTGGCTGCGGTGGGGGAAGCTGCCTCCAGGCAAGAGGTACGGGCTGTCTGTGTCTAATATGGGGCTACAACAGGACAAAGTGGCTTGAGATTGTTTTGGATTAGTTACAAGAAAATTACTGTTCAGCATGTCTACCAGGGAACAGGTGTCTGGAGCAGTTCCTGCTTCACCCAAGGTCATTCACTGGCCCTTTCTGGAGTTATTTTCTGGGAAGACAATATTCACTGGGCAAAGGACACTAACCAGTTTTATGGCAACGCAGGAAAATGACAGAAGCTCCGGGGACTCACTGTCACTCAACAGGGGAATAGTGGAACTGGATGGGAAACTAAAATGCTCCTTGGGAAGCAGCTTCACTGGCTGCTGTCAGCTCTGTGGGAAGGGAACGAACTTTTAGCCCCTTCGGTCACCAGTCTGCACGGCATATCCCCTCCTTCAGCAGTCAAGCTACCAATAAAGTTCTGCCGAGACTGGAGTCTGGCAATGAAGAAAGTCCCTAAAAACTACGCAATTACCCATTTCTACATGAAGTGGGTATGACTCAGTTTATGACTCACGGGGAAATTCCTGTTGTGCCGTACAGCCCCGGGATCTAACAGGACCATGCCAACCCCAGGGACTACTCACTCGCATCCCATAACAAACCGGCAACACGGAGGTTTCTTCCTGTGAGCGTCTGATGCGGGGCTGGCTGCCAGCTCTGACTCACGTCTGCCTGCCTGTCAGAGCCCTGCTGGGGCTGACAGCTCGGCCGCCAGCTTTTGGGGTGGGTGGAAGTCAATGGAGCTTCAGCACACGGCAGTAGGATAAAGCCTGAGTGCCTCAGCTGAGCAACCAAAGGTCGTGGCTTCATGGAATAGCTTCATGCTTTGCAATAACCTGAGTGGGAAATAAATAAATAAATAAATAAGAGGAAATAAGAAAAGAGTTCAGCTGTATTTAATTTAGAAAGTTAGTTAGCAATAAATTCAGACTTTATGCACATGTGAGGATGGGAGGGAGGTCAGGAGGACTGAAAGCGAGTCCCTTTCTTTGAAGCGGCCAAACCCAATGGTCTGGAGCTGTACTTCAAAAGGGGAGCTCATCTCAGCTGTAGCACAACCCAAACCTCCACACTCCAACAAGCGATGCACAGGACAGCCTCACCGGTACGCAGAGCTTAGCTTCAGATGTGCAAATGTGGGACGTGGGCACTGGCAGGGAGCATTAACCCGTGGTGCCAGGTACCGGGAATGAGGATGCAGCCCAGGGCATGCTGCCTTCGTGCCGCTGACTGATCTACTGCAAGCAAGAAGCCGTATAATGATGGTATTACAGCAGTAAGACCTGAATATTGCTGAAGTCAGCAGGTTTGGTGCTAGACAGTTTTAGAAAATGGATGGTACTTTACTGTGCTTGTTTTGTTGTTGTGTTGTTTTTGTTTTTTATTAAAATGAAGTGTCCTTGTGAAAACATTCACAGATTTGGTCAATACAGCAATATTAACCCCCAGGGGAAAAAAAATCCTGTAGGCTTTTGGGAGTTCTGATTAAATCAGCAAAGTGGAAAACATTTTTCTTAATTCAATAAATGCTAATAATGCACTTCCCTCTCTCTACCCAGTGAAGAATTACAGTCCTAATATTTAGATAAACAGCACCCCTGTGTGGCTACAGATGGCACTCAGGAGATCACAGCAATTTCAGCTGGCCTTAAAAATTTCCTCTGTGATTTTTCCTGACACCTTAAATAACTAATAATAGCAGCGTTTTGGACTGACGAGTTGTACGTGGGGCAGTATACAGCTCTTCCAGTTCCGTGGTGAAAGTGTGGAGGTGCACACGTTAAGGCACCTGGTTAGTTTTCTAGGCTTTTACTTCTCTTCAAGTATAGTATCCCAACATGCTATGCAAGCCTAATGTGATCAATTTATTTATTATTTTTATTTTAGTATTTAATTGAACTCTCAACAAATGAAGCATTTTTCTTTCTCCCCCATTTTAAATGTTTTTGGTATCTTTTCTTCTATATCTGCTCATATAGCAAAATTCTTTCTGTGTTTATTTCCCTGATGTTCAAGACACTCAGCTCCTCCAATTCACCTCAGACAACTCCTTTCTACACCCCTGCCCAAGGTACTTTATGCCATTATTTGGTATTTTTGCTCAAGTCCCCAAGGCAGTAGTTTCTGGTGTGCCCCCAGTCACTCAGCCCACTTCTAGGAGGCCTTTGGTGAGCCCTGAGGGTTCATCCAGCCTTGCCTCATGCTGCCCAAAGCAGGGTTCCCAGCAGCTGATGGGGTGTGAGATTTACTCCCTAGCTGCTTTCCCTTTTCTATTCTGTTTTAGCAAAAATGGTGACGTTTGTTATGCTGCTTGCTGTCATACCTTACCAAGAACCATAGGGCCCGTGCAGAACACAGCTCCCTCACAACAGCTCGCCTTCGTATCAAGATTTCAGATGTAGTAAATAGTGACTAAAGAAAAGAGCAAATATGCTTAAGGGAAAAAAAAATAAAAATAATTAAGCACCTTTGGTGCTTCTGCCCTTCTTTTCTACTCTTCTACTCAGTTTTAGCCCTGTCCTCCAGCTCAGCAGCATCAGCATAGCACCCCTGTGAGACACCATCGTGGCCCTCAGGTGTTACAGCACTGTACGCTCTGAACCAGCTCCGCATGCCCTCACGGGGAGCTGCTCAGCCACCGTGAGCACAGGCTTTGGGCTGTCACCAAATCTTTTGTCGGGCTGGTAGAGTACGTGGTGGGACCAGAGCAGCCGCTGGCTTCTCCTTGATCAGTCTTGTGAAGCCTCCAGGAGTTGAGAAGTTCTTCTTCTCGCACTTTTAGTGCCACTATTCAAGAGCCCTGTGTTCTTTAAATAACTATCACTCTTGCTTTACAATACCAACAAAAGGAATGATAATCAGATTAATGTCTGTCTAGATCCATAATGTGGCAGTAGACAGGACCAGAATCAGTAAAATGCAAATAAAATCACCTAAAAATTCTGGATTACAAGACATCAACTTTCTAGTTAACTATCTCCACCATAACGACAAACTCATTATAGATTAATTCCAGTACTCCATGCGTGAACTCCATAGACACCATAATCCCTATCCTCTGAGACTCCAAGAGGAAGAAATGAATGTCTGAAGAAGAGGTGTGTGTTTCCTAAAACACAAGTCACAAAAAGATTGTACAAACACAGCTGGAAATCCTATGCTATGTTTGCTCCATCCTTTCATGGTTAGAAGCCCCTGTCAGAGCCAGGGCACAAAGCCTAAAAAGTGTGACAAACTACACATTTTGGGGGTTCTTAATTTAGATCTGTAAGTCTCGCCCCTGGCTGGCTGCCTGAACTTACCGATGACCTTCCCGTTTCATTAGGCAGCCCTGGAGCTGTGCGGGCCCCCCTGCAGCACCCACAGCACGCGTGGCAGCTCCGCGGGTGTGAGCGCTCCTGCAGCAACCAGGCCCCAGCAGGACTGGGCTGCGAACCTACCCCTGAGGGCCCGGTGTCCTGGGGAACAACCGTGCCATGGAATTACAGATAAGAGGCGTTTTCCCCAGATTCAAACCCCAGTAGTGGGAAATAGGTACTTAATCTAGGTGGCCTCTGCTCCAGGAAGCCGGTCACTGCTGGGAATCCCCCATGGAAGCGGGAAGAGTGACAGTGCCGCCCGGTGAGGTGAGAAGTCCCTCGCCCACCTCTCCACTCGCTGAAATCCCCACCGAGTTTCCACAGCATGACACGGCAGCACTTCACAACCTTACTGGAAAAGGCCGCGCTGGATGACAACCGACGCACTCGCAAAAACGCCTGGTGCTTTTAACGCTGTCTTCTGCTGACAGCTGGGGGAAAGGGAGAGGTGCACCAGAGAAGAAGAAAAGCTCAGCTTCCAGCAGCCCATGCAACACGCTCAGGCAGCAGAGCTGCAAAAAGGATCCAGAGAGGGGGAGCGGGGCACCAACGAGCAGGGGGCAAGCAGCAAACAAGACACAGTGAGTAACTGTGCAAGTCGAGCACAGCGCTGAGGATGAAATGTGAATTTCACATTCTGATTCAGCTGGCATTAGGGAACCAAACAACATTTAGATATTCATAAATTCAAAAACAAAACAAAACAAGAAAAAAGGAATGCTTCCTTTTTTCTTCATCTTCCCCTTTGTAACATTAGATAGCTTTCACTTCCTTATGCTTTGCAGAGCATCTTAAGACAAGCTTTCTGAAATGCAGAGGTACCAACACCGAGGTGAAGCATGTGAGCCTGACATGGGGGAAAATGTGTCAGATATCCTGTCAGATAATGACAGGATAAGGAGAAATGGCTTTAAACTAAAAGAGGGTAGGTTTCGGTTAGATATTCAGAAGAAATTCTTCACTCAGAGGGAGGTGAGGCACTGGCACAGGCTGACCAGAGAAGCTGTGGATGCCCCATCCCTGGAGGTGTTCAAGGCCAGGCTGGATGGGGCCTTGGGCAACCTAGTTTTTTGGAGGTATCCCTGCCTATGGCAGGGGGATTGGAACTGGGTGGGCTTTAAGGTCTCTTCCAACCCAAACCATTCTGTGACTCTATGACATGGAGCTGCTGCAGCTGCAGCCTCCTTGCCTGGAGGAGTGGGCAAAGGGGGCACCCACCACATGGGGGACTGGGGTGCGCACGTAAAAAACGCATGGCTGTAAAGGAGTCACACGTGCAAAGCTGTGAAATTTTTATAATTAGTTACAGAAAGGTACTTAGACATTTTTAGGTGTCCAGGAAGATTTTATAAGTGTCTGAGATTGTGGTTTATCTTCTGTACTGCTCACACTGATCCTGAACATATTCACTGATTGATGGTTAATTACATGTAACCAATAAATTGACAAACCTCACCCATCCCGAGCTGATTTAAAGCCTAGGAGTTGAGCAGCTTGTCTCTGCATGATACTGGTACGTAGGCACAACTCACCCGAGTGCTAGGCAGCAATAAGGTTTTATTGAAGCATTGATGTGCGTGTTGAAGAAGCTTTATGGATTTGTGTGAAGTAGCAGACTGAAGCAATTAAGCATATATCTTAGTCGCCAGAACCAGGGCTGATCTGGAGGCTATGTGGATAAGCAACTGCTTTATGCCCCAGTTCCATATTGATTATCATTACAATTTTAATTCAAATAGATTGAGAATTTTCTGAAACGTTGCCCCTTCTTCCCCTGCCAGCCAAATGGAAATTATTTCAACAAAGGTTTTTGCCAGGAACCTTTGTGCAGGTTCAGCAGAAGAGATTCATGGTGTCCCTGATGACAGAGCCGAGCAAACAAACGCCTTCCCACCCCAGATCACTGCTTTTCATCACAATGTAATTTGTCAATGTCCTGGATAATTCCTTTACCATTAGCCACTGTAGGACGGGTCTTTTCCATCTCTCTCTTTTGCACTTTTCAACTTTATGAATAATTAAATACCCAAGGAGCCTGACGGGCAGCGACTGACTCCAGACCAAGTGATTTAGTCTGGGCTGCAGTTGTTAGTGCTGCTGGAGACATCGGGGGGCTCCTCCACCTTGCTCCCTCAGGAACAGGGGAAAAGCACACTGATTTGGGGTTACACAGAAGTAATAAACGCATTGTCTCAAATATTTTGACTGCAAGGACCAAAACTTTACAATAAATTACTCCAGGGGATGCGCAGTGCATTCCTTACAGTGTAAAATGGGATGCCTGGCACAGATGCCCGGCTCTTATAAAACACTTCCATGCCATCGGCTGATTGTGTTGGATACTTCTGTATAAAGCAGGGCACGGTTCCCCATGTCACCCTCATGCACCATGACACCAAATGCATTGGGAGTGGAAAGTGTGCCTGGTGTTTAACATAATCTGAGGAAAAGAGGTTGCTGTTGGGTTAAGCTTTCCCTTCATCACCTGAAATTCCTGTGTCACACGTCCACTAGGAAAGCCGCTTTAAACAAACCCCTGTGCATCCTTGGAAGGCTGTACCAGAGCTTCAAGTCTTGCTTGAAGGCTGCAGCACAGCAGAAGTCATGGCAAGGACTTGGATGTGGAGACTGGAGAGGGGTTGGTGCTGCTCTCAGCAGCTTCTCATCGCGGTGGCGATAACCTCTGGACGTGCCCTTGCCCTTCACACAGCCGTAGCTACACAGGCTGCCTGGATTCGTCATTGCCTCGGGTTTGGAAAGGCGTAATCTTTGTGGAGACGTACATCAGCTTCACACCAGTGACGAAGCATTTCTCTAACAGCCCAGATTGCCTTTTGGAGATGTTAAACTTCCAGCCATCTTTTAAACACCTCACGGCAAGAGCTACACAGCAACATTATGTTAGGAGAGAGGTACGTGTTTGGTACTTCATCTGCAGGGCATTAACAATGACTGAAAGTCAGCTCTCCAAGCATTGTATTTCTGTTGTTACTGAACATGATTTTAAACCCTTAGCACCTGAATCTTCTGTGGAGCAACTACTTGGCAGCGAATTGTATTTGTGCCAAGCGTGCAGTCTGGCGGCTGGCGGAGCTTGGTGATTTGTGTACTGCGTGCACGGCAGTGCAAACGTTAAAGGTGTCCTTGTCCCACAGAAGAGAACCCGATGCTAACTCTTATTCTTAGGGGTTACCCTGCATTTTATGCTAAGCAGCACCTGAGGGTCTCACTCTGTGAACAGAGCAGTTACGTTGTGCTTACACCGAGTCACTGCAGGTACCCCGGGTGGCTCCGGTGAGTCGAGCACTAACCAAAACCCCAAGGGAAAAGCATCGCGTAATGAAACTCGTGGCAACGTGGGAAACCCGCTCTTCTGCAGGCCCACAAATCCCAGAGCTTGGCATCGCTATGAGTATGCATCAAAAGCCAAAATGTTATTTTTGAAGGACTTTAAGTTAAAATGAACACTGGTGGATACTTTTTTTGACACCAGTTGAAAAGTCACGAAATACTAATGTATGTATATATACCCACACAGATATGTAGATGCATTTTGTATATGCCATTTAGGAAATCCCACCTGTCAAGAATCTCCTTCTCTTTCTGCATTTTTAATGAAATCAGTGTTGTGTGTTTTTTTTGTGTGTGTGTTACTGTTTTTCTTTGTGTAATGAAAAAAACAAATTCATAGAAGTCATTCCCCATCTGCGGCCTTCAGTCTTCTCTCACACAAATAAAATTGTATTTGGCAATTCTCAAACATCCAGTGACAGAAGTATTCAATTTTTATGTTCTATTCTTTGTATTTTATAGAAATCGGAATGCTTTGGGTGATTGTCTGTTACACTCCCACGTGAAATCTATGTAATCTGATACCAAAATGAGAATCAACAACGACAACCCATCCCTACTGAAAAGCAGCACAGCTACCAGCGCTGCTGTAGGGATGCATTGACTGAAGAAGAGAGGAGGAACTGTTACTGGAAGAACGAGCGCAAAATGGAGAACGAAGCTCAGGAAGGTGTTACAGAAGATTAACGGAGAAGAAACAAGCTCGAAACCCCCAAATCTCTTACCACTTCTTTAACTGTTGCTGCAGACTGTACAGCGCATGGGACAAACCGCTGCCTGGGTTCACGGCAGAAGATTGATAGCGGCAGGGTTTAGGAGTTCCCAACTTGCACATCCGTGTAAAAATCCCTCCACACACAACTTCATATATTCTCCGACAGATGAAGCATGTCAAGCCAAGCAACCTGAAAGCGTTGATTAATTTACCCCCAAAGCAGTAAAAGTAAGCCACCATCTGTTATTCTTGTCAGTTCTTTATTGGATTTCATCCTAAAGACTAGCACATTTACAGCATACATGGATTGGATGAACTAGAATATATAAAACAGTAGCCATATGTTTATGATATATTAATACTGCCCAAAAACAAATAAATAAAAATATTTCAATGCACAAAGCTTGGCAAATACGATTGTGTTGGGACAAAACAGTGTTGTATTATACAATAATTTTACATGTATAAATGAAACAAAGGCAACTGTGCTGTAGGTACTTTCACAGAACATACACAACATACTTGGCAACTTTTTCTTTTTACCTTTGTATGTTTTATAATTTAAAAAATTACTCAAAAAAGAACATTAGACAGAACTTCGTTTTACAGTAATCCTTAAATTTGCCTCTCCTGTGCAACAGAAAAGCTTACTTCACCCCTGTGAAGTCTCCTATGCGGATTTCAAGTTTCACAGTTTTTCTCTTTCGACGAACTGCTCAAGACGCCCTTTAAAACAAGCCATTGACGTGCATGTACTGACACCGCTGTATATATAAAACGTTAGCTGGACGATGATGTTTTACATGGAAGTGTACTAAAATCAGAATCTTTTAAACAAAACAATGCAATACTTGGGACTGGTATCCCACCGCTTTAAAAAGGTGAGCCAAAACCATGCATACAGAAAATTCGGGAACTTTTTCTGATTACACTGGTATACAAAATAAATAAAGGCTCACTAAGCTCTAGAGCAGATCTAATGATTGCTGGCCACAACCTACGAGAGTGGCTCTGCTAACTGTTACAACAGACCTCTTGGTATTTTCTTCTGAAGCTGAACGTTGGAAGGTTTTTTAGTGTAACAATACAGGACTTAAAATATTAACTATGTTTGAAATATACAAAATAAAATCATCAACTCATAAAAACTAAGGGATACAAAGAGCAGAGTTTATACAAAAATAAATGTAGCATTTAATAACGGGCCAGGGACTTAAGGTTGAGCAGAACTAATGGAATAACGTCTAAATAAATTCCACTGAAAGCTTTTCCACTGCTTATCTGTTTACATATTCGGAAAAAAAAAAGCAACACGTGTATTAGTTGGAGAAGAGGTTCATAATGTTTCCAAGGGACCATTCTTCTACAGGTGATTTGTTCAGGACAGGTACTACAAATGCATTGAACTTGCACAGAATTTTTTGTTTACTTCTCCTAGCAAGGCTGAAGTAATGGGAACAACCTAGTTCAGCAGAACTCTCTTATCTGGCGTTGTGACATGCTGCTCAGTGTTGAACTGCAGAAAGCAAAATGCAAAAACTGCTAGACTTTAAACCCCCAAACCTGTATGGGAGCAGAATGAACATGACTGATAGAGCAGTGACAGCACAGACAAACATCAGTGCGAGGGAGAAAGAAGCCAGCCATATACTTACCTGGCTGTTGCTACTCTCACAAGAACAAACGACCAGATCTTTCTGTTCTAGAAACCAAGAGGGGGAGGGCACAGTGGGCTGGGTGAAGCTAGCTGGGAATGATCTAATCCTGTTAAAATTTGGAACTTAATGTTTAGCTGCTTTTTAAGAAGGTATATCTCATCTTCAAAGGCATTCTTTGGGACGTGATTTCCAAGGAGATCTGTTGAACATTTTTTATCAAATGCTATCAAACTGATCACCTTAGTCTTAGGCTCGAACACATCCGAGGTTCTCGTGCACTAGCACATGACTTAAAATGGGACATTGCTATCTTCTTCAGAAATATTCTGAAAATAGTCATGCTGCCCACACATGATTCTGAGCGTTCAGTAAGGTAAAATGCAAAGCTATTTTTTACAATCCTAAAATACCAGAAACATTTTTTTTTTAATAGAGTAATGGGGATGTGCTGGGCACTTTGAGCATTTTCAAATTGACAGATACGGGAAAAAAAAAAAACATCAGTCAAAAAAATGTAACCCCCTGACATACTAATGCTTACAGTCCAGAAGCGATTATAAAAAGCCATGGGTAAAAAAATGTGTTAATTAATTTACAGTACCATGAGACATACTCAACATGTTATAGTTGGGAAGAGCTGGGGGAACTGTTGCTGGCATCAATGGTTAAGCATCATGTTTTTGAAACACTTCTTAAAGCTGGTTAAGATGTTTACTAGAGTCCTTTTGTGCTGAAAATGATAGGAATTTGTCTTAATTTGGACAGAGTTAGAAACTAGACCTCATATGCCTTTTATGTATTATTATTTTCATTTCTCAAGATGGTATCCTATATACAGTGAAACGATTTCTTCTCCTGGCTCTTATTGTGCTGATTATTTTTAAAAGTTTAACATCTGTTTCTTGATTGTAACAATGCACTCTACAGTTATTAGACTGCCTAGGGCCCAATCCCTTTTTATTTACAACTTTTGAGTTTTACGCTGTTTTAAAAAGTTTATGAAAAGCTCCAGCTCAAGTCAACTCAGTATAAAAAGATGTTGTGTGAAACAGCTGCCTGAATGCCATTCATAGAGTCCTTGCCCATCCAGGAGGTACCTAGCGCTTTGCATATAGGTAATTACTGAGTAGTACGATATCTGCTCATCTGACATACACTGGAGGCTATTTAAATGGGCACAGTCATCACACTATTCTCAAGCTAAGGTGTCAGAATAACTGTTACTATGGATTCCGATTCGGTAAGTAACATGCTCTGTATAACCTAGTGAAACGTACAAAAAGGTTATTTATCTCTTCTGGATGACAAAATCAGGTGTTAATCTAGAGTGTATCCACACGTTTTAATGGAACAGCAATTAAAGGACATGGTATGCTTATGTTTCAACTTTTCCATAAGTTCCTTCTGGAGGCCTGTAATACTTTGGGAAAGCCTTCAGTTGCAGGGAATTAAACGCATACTTGCGACATCCAACATTCTTCATTGTATTTTCTCGCCGACAACCCTCGCTGGGGAAAAAAAACAAGCACAAAAAAATGACAGCAGTAAAAAGGAAAAAAAAAAAAAAAAGACTTAAACTAAGATGAAATGAACTGGTTATTTTATAGCATTAAAAAAAAAAGTTGGTTATATTTAATGAGCGTTTAATTAATTTGCCACTGCAAATATTAAAAATGATGACTCATCATACAATGCTAGTAAGAAGCACACAGAATGGACACATGCTATGTCTGGTTGCTAGTTTTGCATTTCTAACAAGCAGCAGTGCATCTACTGAAAAGGTTCTTTTACGGAGGTTTCACGTATTGCCAGGTATACTGTTGTGGAGTTCACATGCCGCTTCATTGCACAAGGGATCCCAAAAGATTGCTTAAAAGCAGTTCTGCTAATTTATTAGTACATTAAGCTGAAAAAGAAAAATTGCTGATCTCTCCAAAGGAGCTTTATAGTGATTCTGTTGTTCCCTGCAGGTCGGTATTATCAGAACTTACTTAAAGATTAGAGCTGATACAAAAATAATGGCTTTCCAGTTATCTCTGCATGCAGAAATTGACTTGAAAACCAACGTACTTTAAAAAAAAATATCTTAACCATGAAATAGCAGCTTTGTGTGGGTGCAAAAGAGATTGGCTGCATTGGCAGTCCTCGCCCCAGCGAAACAAAGCTGTGCAGAACATAGAGCTCAACTTTACCCGATGTTTTGGTGCAGCTGCCCCACATTACAAAGAGGTCCTGCGCTACGATAAAAAAACCTACTCCAGTTATAAGGCTTCTTTACAACTGTAAATCTACATCAAAGTTCCTTTGATTATATCCAAAACAGACATACAAAGAGGAAGCACTGTTTCAAATATATAATTCAAATTAGGCTTGCATGAGAACGTCTTTCCCTGATAGAGAACTGGCACCTAACCAACCATTTAATAGTAAAGGTTCATGACCAAGTGTACAGTACACCATCTTATGGTGGAAACGTCCCGTTACTCCTGTCTCGGAGGTGGCTGCAGCAGGTATCAGGTAAATGGCAGTAATCTGTTTTAAAAGGAGGGTTTGGATCCTGGTTCTGTCTGAAAGCTCTCTGCTCTTCCTGATCTCATTGTTTGTCCGATTTTGGTTGATTAAACCGACTGTAGCTCTGCTACATATGTACCACCCAGCTCCATAATGTATTGGCATCATAACTTTTCATTCCAACAAACAGTTGATGTCTGAAATTTGTCTCTGCAGTGTATTCTGTGACGGTCTTTTACAGAATGGACTGTACCTTATGACACTGTCTCTACGACATTGCTTTGTGTTTTACAGACTCCCCCCTCAACTGCTGCAGACAAATAGATTAATCAAGAATCAGCAGAAAATATGTTTCCGTGTAGTAATGAAACCATCAAGCTTAAATAAAACATCTCAGGATGCTGACTGAGCATTTTCAGTCGGAGGTGGGTCGCCCTGTTCAATACCCTTTTCACTGCCTCTGGTTATTGACCACGTTCAGCGACAAAGACGTGTTTCACACACCACTTCATGCGCCATGGCTCTGCCTGAGGCACCTGGGCAGCATGTACTACAGCGTTTCAAATCTGAAACCCTGAGTGAAAGCACAAACCGAGCTAAAAAAGAAAACCAACTTGCCCCTAGAGAAGTTTAAGAACCTCCTCCCCAACACTCTGTTTTCAAAAGTTCATGGCTTTCTTTCTAAATTCATTTAAGGGTGGTCTTCAGGCCTAATCTGGCCTATCGACAGTCCCAAGCAAAGCTCCATACTTTATTTTAAACCAGATTAATTGTACCAGGGAGTTCAGTGGAGATGCTCCTGCTAAAGTTACTTTCACATCTTGGTAGACTGAACCCAGGACATTCAATGCATTGCTACAACAAGGCTATAGTGCAACCTGACATTCCTTCCATGTGTGAAAAAATAGATTTTGGTACGCATAGCAAACAAACCAGTCTTCTTCAGAAAAAAATGATTTGTACAGAGATGCGGTGGTACTGGGTAGCAGCACAGGATGAGGAAATGACCATTATCATCATATTATGATTTTAAATCTCATCAGCAGTAAGGCTTTACCTAAGTTCATTAAAATAATAAATAAATAGTGTGTGTATATATATATATATATATATATACACACACATCTTTGTGGGCTTTTTTTTTCTGTTTTAAAAACAACATTTGAAGAATAGTGAGAAAAATACCAGGAGATAGTGTACTGTACAGCCTTATTTCATGAAGACACAAATATAAATATGTACTTTAATTAGAATATTTTCCAAATTCAGCATTTGATTTTATCTTATTTTTTCTCTATTTTTTTAAGCTTGCCTCTTTCAGGAGCTTTCAAAATGGATTAGAATTAATACAAGCTGCAACTATCTATGTTTTCTGAGCGAGTCAGTAGTAGCAGAAATTAGAAATCACAGTACTACAAGAGTTCTTCTCAAGTCATTAAACCCAGTTTTCTGTCATCTCAGGCACCAAGCAAAGTAAATCCCTTTATGAAATTAGCAAACTATGTTAAATGAGGTTAGGTTTTTGATGAACTATTGCTATTGACAAGCTCTTCCAGAGCACTACATCAACAAAACCCTTCAATGTGAACAGGCATCTGCCAGGTTGGTGTTAGATATAGATGGTGTTCAAATTTCTTCTACCATCGTTCTGCACGACTAACCTAGGTAAGTTTCTTTAGTATCACCGCTTACATAAACGTTAACTTACCATAATTCATTTATCTCTAAGCCACCGTCTATCAGCATCATAATTTATTAAAGCTGTCCAACACTTAACCGTGAAAATAACAATAATATTTAGCCTAGTGTCATTAACACAAAACCCAATGGAAAACCTAGAACCCACCTAAATGAAGGAGCTAATTAATAGCTTCATTTTCTCGCCTGAAATACTGAAGACTAACATCAGCAGGATGACAATGACCCTGTTCCAGAGTGAGTTATACAACAAAGCACCTGAAACTGATAATGGATCATTAGCAGGCTCTCCCGATTACAAACTCTCCCTGACCACAAGTCATTATGTCGTTAATACATTACAAAACGCAGATCTACAAATATAATGAAATAATTCTGCATGCAGCGCACCGCAAGTTGCATTTTGAGTGGGTACACTAGTCTACTGGAACATACTTAACCATGAGAAAGGAACACAACTATGGTTCTACAAACTGTATAATAATAATGTGATTTGGCTATTATGCTTTGAAATGAAGGTAGAAATTTGTTTATTTCTTTAAATAAATTTCTTATAATTTCTTATAAACCCCACCCATATTTTTATTTTTCTCTTCATACCTCGTAAAAATGAAAGGCAAGATTAGCATACACCTTTGATATACAAAAGATACAAATATTTTTTCAGAGTTCCTTTCTCTGGAATACATGAAACAAATAACACAAAACTATATTTGGTAAGAGATCTTCAGGCCGGCTAAAGTAACGAGGTAACAGGCCAAATGTCAGACTATGTTACAAGCACTGAAAGCAGAACAATAATTTAAAGTTTCAATACAATTCTTTTTGATAAAATAATTTGATGTATATTTACAGTTTAGTACAATAGAAACGTAAAATTGTAAGGCATAATAATAATTCTTGGCAGACAATGCTATGACACATTCCTTTGTCCAGCAGGTACCAAGTGGCAATACACATTCAAGCGGTATTTTTGTTTTGTTTTGTTTTTGTTTTTATTTTAACCTTATCTTCACTTGCAACGTAATCTGGCCACCAGGTATGCTATGCTCAGGAACAGCCACACAATCAGTAAATTGGGGCTGAGAGCTAGTAAAGGAATAGAGTAGAGGAGGCTGGGATCTAGTCTGAAATCTCGGATGGGCACCAAGCCACTCAAGTTCTTCTGGGTGACTACCTCCCGTGTTCCAATGCTGTGAAAAGGAAGAAGGTTGGGAGGAGGGAAAATAAAGCAGAAAGGAAGACGGACATGCAAATGAATGTATAAAAGAGATGGCAACAGAAAATGGTCAAGAAGATGAAAAAAAGATGGAAGAAGCCACAACAAAACCAGAATATGAAGTAAAGAAAGAGTGGAAAAACATCTCAAAAATATATATCAGCACAATTACAGATATAAGGAGAGGGAAAGAGAATAAAAGAGAAAAATAAGAAAGAAGTACTGTAGTCTACCGAAAATAAACACATGTAGGTTGAACATAAATGGTTTTCCATGTTCATTCTTTCAGATTACCAAGCAATATCCCATGCTGCTCTGCCATGCTCCCGCATGCTGCAAAAAAGTGGAGCTCTGAAAAGCAAGCTGAACATGAATAACCATTGTCGGATTTGACCCTTTCAAACATCTTTCCATGTGAGCTGCAGTGAAATACTTTAACCTCTTAACTACTTGCTCAACATATAAACAAAACAAAAAAAAAAGCCCAAACCACCCACTTGTTTTTTGGCTTCAGAATGAATTCAAGGGTGTATCAATACACTTCCCAAAACGCCTGTTTCTGAAGTGCCTCGATGTACGATTGTGAAGGGAAGACGTTGCACAGCCCATCTCATTACGCCCCTGCTTCCTAAGTTGCTTTGAGCACAGAGGGTCTACTGGAGGATATACTTCTTCAGGTAACCTGCCCAGTGCAATTTTGGTTTTAGATTACAAAATCAGTTCCCCAGAGTTCTCATGACGGCAAGGAAAACTTTATACACTTGATGCACTGTCAGTATGTTTAAAAGAATAAAAATGCAGCAGTGCTTTGGTTTATTCTCCAAGATTCAGAAACAGTTCTGTATATTGGCCCAACTAAAAATGTGTTTTTATCAAAACCAAAACATGAATTTCCAAAAAATGTTTGTATTGTGTGCAGGCATCGAGGTGGAGTGACAAACCGGGGGGGGGGGGTATCTGTGAAAAGAGGGCAGGGCCATCCCATGCTGGACAGGGCTGGTTCCAGCTGGCTCCAATGGCCCCACCGCAGGGCACAACTGGGCCTGGCAGCCACGCTGGTGCTGTCTCTGGGGAAATATACTTAAGAAAGGGTAAATGTTGCACAGATGTGAGAAGCAAAGGGAAAAAAAGTGCCATAAACAACCCTACAATCATCGAATTCAGAGAAAGGGGTAGGAGGTGCTCGAGGCACCTGAGCAGAGATTTCCCTGCAGCCTGTGGAAAGGACCATGGCAGATATTCAGGACCCTACAACATAATAGTTGGGTATTTCCTGAAGGAAACTGCAGCCCATAGAGCAAAAGGATCTTGTAAGAAATGCTTTTCTTCTCTGGAAGCTTCCCAGCAAAGAGATGAAATACTTAATGTCTTTGACTCTCATAACTTCTTCCCTGACCTTCCAGCTGGCCCAGAAAATTCAGAAGGCTTCAAGATTGAACCAAGCCTTCCTTTTCTAGTACAACTACATAAATCAAAGGTTGCAGTTAAAAGGAAAAGGAAGTTTTCTGAATGCCCTAAAAGTAAATTGCAACTCTTTCACTTCCTGTATATGTCATCTAGGTCAGGTTGTCCTGTCCATTTTGAAATGGTTTTGGGTGGAGTTGGGTTCCTACATATTTGTTTTGTAATCCTATGTCTCTTTAAGCTTCGTTAATTCTGTGCCGTTGTTTCCAAATAGAATTGGAGAACGTATTAAAAAAAAAAAAAGCAAATCACATCCTACCCTGAAAATCAATGAGATGTGAGGAAGAGTGATGGGCTTGATGAAAACCAGTCCAATCTTTGTATTCCACCAGGTCTACTCAGTATTTGTTTTGCACAATCCCTCTTGGTCAACAATTTAACAGAAGAGAATGACACATCTTTCACCTATTAGAGCAAGTTCCCGATGCTGCTAGAACACCCGAGCCAAACATTTTGATTACGCTGGCCCACTTTCAACATGCCAATGTTGGTCAACATAAAGCAATGTGTTTCTTGTGTCAATGTTTTATTGGATTTTGTGTTAAATGAAATTGATGGTCCAGAACGTTGTTATTATTAATCTGTATCTACTGTGACCATGACTGCATTAAAAAGTATTAACTCGGTAACCAACTTAAAGAAAACAGCAAGATTTCTAGCAATATACTTGTTCAGTTCTTATTCAAAGCTTACTAAACTGTTTTAATAACAGCTATTAAAACTGTGCAACAAAGCTCTTTGTTTCAGGTGTCTCAGTCAACAAGTTGCATAATTTAAATAACGAGATATCTGAGAGACACTTAGCTCCATTTTTAAGTCAGTAACTTCTCCCTCACAAAACCGGCCCAAGCTGTCTTTTTTTCTAATATTACGGTTCAGCTGGTGTCCGGGTACAGTTTTAATGTCCTGTATTAACTGTGTAATGATCCAGCAAAAAGTGCAGCAAAAACATGAAAATAACAAAATCCAGTGACATCCAGTTAGATGTAGAAATGAAAAACAAATTTTTAGTGTAAGAGGCTGCAAATACTATGAGACATTTTCCTTCTAAGTAACTGAAGAGTAAGAAAGGGTCAAACAGCAAAAACATACAGAAAGGATAAGAGAATTGAACACTCTAGAGAATTTGGTGAGAAGACACACAGTACAGTACATTCAGTAAGAGTGAATGTTGAAAAACAGGACTGAACAGCATTGTTGAACTACATTGATAAAGACTAAAGCTAGATTTCTTATCCTTTCTTTTGGTATGTGAGTTACGGAGTTTTCCAGCAGTGCTTGAAACAAGGCATTGAACAACAGTAAACAGATTTTTTTAGTTAACTCTGCAAACATCTCTGCTGCTTCAGAATACAGAACATCATTATATTGATATGACAACAGCACACTGACACGCTGTGATGAAATCTGGGTGCTGTATTGTGAAACACTCACACTAACGTTTTGCCCAGTGAGCAAAGTGTTTCACTGCTAAAGAATACATGGTGGCAAACCAGTGCAAACTGCAGGTGTTTCAACGAACAACATACAAGTCATCTCGGACAAACTTGCCTAATCTAGAACTAAGAAACCCATTACTACGACAGTAAAGGCAACCCCAGTAAACAATTTTCAGAGAAGCATCACTTTCATGTTCTGTAAACTCAGCATTAGCTGAAAACATGTTTTTACATGCTTCTCTGAAAGCTCCCAATTCACAACTGAAAACTAAAACACATCTGATGCAAATCTGGTAACAACCAGCTTTACCATATAAAATGCACTAATACATGCAAGTGAGGGGTGAATCCTAGCAGCCAGTTCTGCAGTTTTCTAGCTTTATTTTTCTTTTTGTTTCTTTTGATAGAAACAAACACCACTGCTCCTCTGCAGTTTGCATGGTTCCTCATTTAGGAATAAGGGACACAGTCAATCTCTTACCTCCTCATACACTCCAGAGCCTGGGTGAAGACCTGTGGGGCCATTCCATGTTCATGCTGTAGGATCAAACACTGCTCTAGGGTGACCGACATGGCAGTCCTATCCTTGGCACTTTTACAGCTGGTAAACCGAACACCATTTAGTCTGCGGCAAATCTAGAAACGAGATATGAAATTCATCATTCCTTCCTCAAGTATAACTTCCCATCAGAGAACACACCTGTATTTCTCCTCCCTAGATAGATACAAATCTTTTGTAGGACTGTGATGTTAAAAGTTGTCAACTTTGGTGCAGAAGTACTTGGTTGCCTGGGTTGTAGGGAAAATACGAATGTGAAAATAAAAACATTTTATTTATCTCCCCATGGCCAGGGAAGCAAGGCAGCATTTCCAAGCAACATGCATGCAAATGACAAAATGTAAACATACCAGTAATAACAAAGGAGAAAACAGGCACATATACAAAAAAAGTCAACTGAACTATACAGAGGTGCTCAGATTAATAAATACCTCAGCAGCTTGCCAAAGGATATCGACATTCTTATTTTTCCTTGCATGTACATTTTGTCCCAGAAATCTTAACAGTTCAGGCAGGCACGTCTGACTACGAGATCGAGGTAGACCTATAATACAAAAAACACAAGCTCCACTTGATTTAGTTGTATTCAACACTTTCATAAAAAGAAGTGTTCCTATATGTCCATTGGAAAGGCAGTCACATTTTCTTGAAGCTATCAAAGCTTACAACTAACCCAATTCGTAATTAATTAGTAACACTAACAAACCAAATTCAAGTTTAATTAAACTCAAATGGAAATATGCGTTCAGGTTATTTAAAATTTCAGGGATTCAGAATGATGATGGCAATATAGTAACAGAGGGGAAAAAAGGGAGAGATTGGTATAGTGTCTTGTTTGGTATGTCCTGGAGATAACTTCCTTTGACATACTGCTCAGAACTGTGCATAAACATGTAACTGTCTGTGTTACCCCCTCTCAGAGGTGATAGATAACATATATGTCTCCATAGAAACTCTGAAGGTATCAGTTTATGTTCTGCACACATACTCAATTTGCAGCCTAGGCAGTTTTCAGTTACAAGAAACACACGCTCCAACAGGACACTACACTGCCAACATTGGTTTATTAGTATTTCAGTAAGTGGAAATAAACTGAAACTGTTGAAATTTTTCAGTATTTCAGAGTGTTTTCAACAGCCATCTCATGCCTGCATGTTCCAAGTGTTACACATTGTCTCTCACACACATAGCAATGTACTCGGTGACAACCAACGATAAGTATTAAATAGGTCTTTTTCTTTTTTGTTAAGGGTTATCTACAGAGGACACTAACTAAAGCTGTGACTGGATAAATAAGGTGGCATGCACTGTTAAAAAATACTGTGTTAAAAAGTCTCTGCATGGGTGGTATGCCTTTAGTCTGGGGCACAACTTTTCTCATCTCAAATAGTATGTAAGCCAATATTGTGCCTGTCCTGGTCTGCTCTATATAAACTATACAGCTGGGAAGACATATCGGTGATCAAAAAGAGGGCACAGACCATCTCTCAAGGTATGTCTAAAGACAAGGAGATCTAATGGAGCAACTACGGCAGTAGCTGTCTCGTTGGAAATGCTGCAGTGCTTCAAACTCACAGCACACATTGTTCAGAAAAAGGACAGTGTAGCAGGTATCAACTTTCCTTATGCATTGTTCTTGAAGGGAACATTTTCCATGATGTATCCAGCAGATACTTCACTTGATCCCAGAATGATCTTTTTTTGTTGTTGCTTTTTTCTCCCAAACTTACAGAGTCTATACTACCAGCTGGTCATAATTAACACCTGTCTTCCAGTTAAAGAAAACATTATTTTCTATTGACAAGGGTTCATGAAAAAGCATGTTTCACTACGTACAACCCAAATATCACCACAGAGGAGGTACAAAACATACTCTCAGACCTTTCTTAGGACAAGCACAGTTCCAGGTTTGTCCATATGGTCTCAGAGCATCTCTAACAAATCTGCTGGTGACATCTGCAATATTTTTTTCACACTTCTACTCCAAACTTTTGCTTAGTGTTGCTAACCATAAAACATGTATCCAAGCTGGATTGCAAAACCAGGTTCAATATGTCTGCATTGACCCAGGACAAACAGTGAAGCAGAATGAAGTTTAGGCAGAGGGCAGATTTTCCCCTTAGTGGTATTCATCTCATTTGGCGGGGAGTTCAATGTAATGAGAGGTAACTGGACTGAAGGAGAAAAGGCGGGTGGACACAAGACTGTTTTGTTTTACTGTTAAGGTGAATGTCAACGCCACTTGTCCAACTCTGCCTCTAGCTTTATTCAGAATTTCACGTTGCTTGAGGAAAAAACTCTGGTATAAGAAGTAAGTGTTACTGGAAAATGAGAAGCTCAAAGTTGTGGCGCCAATGCTCCTTAAAAATAGAGGAGAGTAAGTGTAACGATAAAACAGAATTCAAAAGCCATGGAAAAGAACAAACAAATTACGGGACAGAAAACAGTCTGCAGAATAAAAAATGTTTACAGAAAAAGGCAAAAGCTAACAGATGACTGCATCAACATAAGAGGTTTGAGAATGAGGAAAGAGACTGAAGTCAAAAAAAAAAAAAAAAAGCAAGCTCAACCAAAAAGGAGAGGAAGGAACTGAATGAGAAATATGTTATGAAAGACTATGGACAGAAACAGGAAGGAATGGGGAGAAAAGTGGAACAAAAATCGATGTTAACTGATTAACTTCTGAAGTTTACAAGAAAATCTGATGGTAAACTACCGTATACTAGAACACAGTTCAAATTTCTGAAGCTAGATTTCAGAGAAATTATGTGCAATTGTGAACAATCGGAAAGAGGGAGCTCTCATCTGCATCAAAACTTTCTATTCCTGCAATAAACTGCAGTTGTGGAACCCATGAAATTAGCTTACAAGATGTTTGGTACTACTGATAACAAATCAATGAATTCTCACCATTTCTGAGGGCAGCTTATTCCACTGCCTTCTCATAATACAGTAGCAAGCAAGACATTCTCCTATACAGCCACTGAAGTTCAAGCTTGTAGCTACTGTCTCTCTTTCAGGTTCTAGACTTCTCTATTGTTGGCTGCAGGTGCAACGATTTCATGCAAGTGCCAAATAAGCAGAGGGAAAGTGATTAAGAAGTTCCCAAAAATGTCAGTTGCTCTCTGTAAAGGTCATCAACAAAAAATGACCAAAAACTGCACATAGAAGTGCTGCTGCTATGACCTGTCACATTTTTGCCTTCCCCTCCCGGTATCTTACTGCCTAGCTCTATGTTTATACAACACATAATGCCACTTAGATGCAAAAGTAAATTTAAAAAAGTTAATCAGACTGAACTTCAAAACACTTCAATTTACTCTACTTAGTACTAATGTATTAAATTAGAGTCACATCTTTTCTTGGAGGTTACTGACACTAGCCTATCATCAATGTATAAGCAACTAACTTGAAGCAAGCAAACAAGAACAAGCAAGCAATGAGCCTGAACTGCTGTTCAACCAAATTTGCTGTGAATAATCAAATACTTACAATCATCAGGCAAAACTTCCTTGAACTGCTCAAAATACGAATTCAACCGCACTAAACTTTCCATGTTAATTACTTCTTGCAGTGAGGTGTCTCCAAACCTTTAAAAGGTGAAGAAGGGAACAGTTAAACATAAGGTAATCCTCCCTTTCTTCAGAACAACTTTACTTGGCAATACAACTATGAGAAAACAGTTCAAAGATTTATACCCCAAAATTCCTAAACACACAAATGCAAAGTAAAGCATAAAAGAAAGGAGTTGCAGCGATTCACTCCAGAAAGAGAAAATACTCGACTGTGAGGGGAAAAGTGGGAAGGAAGGCAGAAAGAAAAATTTTGTAGAAAATAGTACTTAAAACACTTTGGGTTTTGTATCTCTCTTTCAATACTACCATCTGGTAAATCATTTTGCCAAAATTCAAATTTTGCATTTTGATCTACCAGTTTAGTTCATAAACTAATAATAACCATGGCATCAGGAGACAGGCTTAAGAACTTTGACTTCAGACATGTGAATGAGAAATATGGATCCAAGAGTGATAAAATGTGAATGTAATAAATAGTCATCAGTGCTGTGATTCAGTTCACCTAACTATATGTATATATATGAATGTGTACGTACATACATTTATACACACATACATATAAGCATGCACATGGTGTTGACATCCACAGCTACGCTAGTCACCTTGAGCTCCCTTTGCAGGCAGAAGCAACTGCTGAAATGCCATGTGCTGAAATGCACACTCCTGCTGCCACAGTATGTCTGTGCCTGACTTTACTGAGTTCTCCCTTAAGACAGGGATGTGTCAACGTACTTCTTACAGATACGGCCATAACAAAGTGCTCCGGTGGCCATTCCAGAACTGAAGTTTCCCTTACAAACACTGTTACGTAATTACATTGTTCAACTTTACTAGAGCGGTGCTGCATTATGTAAAACCTGCAACAATACATTAAAACAAAGGTCCATCTAGCCCAATATCCTGTTTTTTGACAGCTTTCCTCCAGAAGAGGAAGTCTAGAGAAGAGTGCAAAAGCACAAGGGCAAATACACAACGATACTCAGAATAATCTCAGCCTCTAGTGATTCACTGCTCACAGATGTTTCAGGTCGCAAGCAGCACCTCTGTGTTAAACATCTACTCTTCTGTAAATCCACTTCTGAACCTGTACTAGACACAAACCCATGAGGTAAGGAGCTCCACGGCCATGTGCCATATGAAGTACCTCCTTTTGTTTGTTTCCAATTTGCCAGCTTCGTTTAATGTTCCCTTGTTTTTGTATTGGAGGAGAAACCAAATTACTGTTCATAATGCAACAGTATAATGCCACAGAGATACACTACCATCAGAAGAGAATGCTGAACTGCCATTAAGGGCAAGCTTGCATGAATGAATACCTACTTCTCTGCTAGGGTTTGCTGCTCATTGATTCCCACATTGAAAAGAACAGGCTGAACCCTCAGTAACATGCCACTTTGAATCTCTCGCGGCAGTAAATCAAACAAGGCGCTTGGCAAGGGGATCCTCACATTAAATCCATCACTGTGAATAAAGAAACAGGTATTAGACATACAGATCAAGAAGCAACATTCTGAGAATGGGCTAACATCCAGAATGTAATCCAATTATTAAAAAAATAAGTATCGGTCAAAGCTGAGGACTTAAAAGAACTGCTACAGCTTGCTCCTTGTCAGAAAACCTATTCTAGCTCAAACACAAACCAGCAACAACCTGCAATGTTGATTTTATGTCATCATGGACATTTCAATCAGACCTGCCAATTATTGATAAAAGCTGATTTTGTTCTTCTTCATAATACTGCAGCTCTCATACAAGTTGGGTAAAAAAAAAAAAAGTCAATTTTTGTCATGTCTCTGTCTCATCAAGAGTAAAGAGTATTTGATTTTAAAGTGATAGAGGCTAGTGATGATGCCCGTGCAAAGAAGGATACATTTTTGGATACGGTAAGTAGCGTTGACATTTCATAGCTGAAGGACAGAGGCAATGACAGGAGTGACCCAAGTGTGGGGGAGTTAACACAAGCGCTGATATGGAACCTTGTGACTCAGACCTACAAGCCTGTTCTTGCTGCACAGCAGGTTACCTTGGGTCTGCTGAGCTACAGCAAAGAGCACTGTGAATGCTTTATCTCCTGATAAATTTGAGGTACTGCAACTTACCTTTACACATAACATAAGAGCATACTAAGGTAAGTCACATTACCTTACATCTGCTCTAGGCTGAGGGACTGCAAGGACAAAAGTTACTATGATTTGAGTGCTGTGCACTAACCTAACAGCAGCAGTCCAAGTCCTTACAGTGCAACCAACATTCCTATGATCATTTTTCTGCTCACAAGACACTGTCAGCAGCACTCTTAAGTACAGCATATGCTTTCAAGTATAGCAGAAGAGCTCTGGGAGGTATACAAGGTAAACAAAATTGGCCGGTCCCACATTTACGTTGGATGGAGGTACAAATCCTGGGGTGTGTCTAAAAGCAAAGAGCCTGTTTTCACCTCTAACTCTAAAGCTTCCAATAGTTTGCACCAAAATAAATAAGCAGGATTTTTTTCTTTTCTTTCTAGGATAAAATCTCTAAAACAAAATAATAAGGAAGGCCTGAATCTAGTGGAGACTGGTTTCCTACTGATTTGTGTCCTACGGCTGACAGCAAGTTTTAACTAAAAAAATTTATTTGAACAGGATTCTCTGTCAACTCTCAGCCATTTTCAACAGTCTCATCAATTTCTGTTATGTACATGAATTCACTGCAGTCCTCCTTCAGCTAGTGCACTTTGCATTGCATGTTAACCTAAACTTAATTAAATTTTTCTTAAAGTCCTTCTCTTAGAGAATTCTAGCTGTTTTTCATATGTTGATAAAGCTGGGCAGAGCTTCAGTGGAGCTCATCACACCAAACCATAATCAAATAAGCCTTATTTCTCCCAGAAATCAGATTCAGAACTAAAATATTCTAAAGACGCTAAAGCACAGAAATATTAAAACACTGACTTCCGTGAGGCAACTGTCTTTGCATCCATTCATTCCTATCTGCAAACTGGCTTCCTCTGGGCAAGAGCTCTCCTGCAGGCACCCATCAGCATCACCTCAGAAGCCAGTGTGAGGACAGGCTGATAAGCAGGCTGAGCAGTCTGATGGAAGTGAGACTGTTGTAAAAGCTTCCCATCACAATAAAGCTGTAGCAGATCACTCTCAGGCTACAAAATTTCAGATGGACTTTTTTTTTAAATTGCTTTCAAGTTCAAACTTGAAAACAGCTCTTTTTAGACAAGTGGCCAAAATGAGAAGCAGTCTTGTGTTTCACAAGCATTTATACGTTAAATCCAGTTTGGCCCTGATAGTTTAGAAACTGATGCTAAATAGGCCTCAACAGCAGCCCGTCAACTGCCTGATACACATTTCATGCCCTATTGTGCTAATGGTGACCTGTTAGTCAATGGCATCCAGTAAAGCACTGACTAACTTATCAACATAAGTGAATTTCTGATGAGATCAGCCTCAAAAGTTAGTCTGAAATCTAGAAACAGCACAAGTGCCTAAGAGAAGATTGAATACTTCTGTCTTATGATTATAGAAGATGAGGTTGAGATTCTATTTATTTGTAAAATAATACTGTCATAGTTTGAGCTTTGCAATATATCCCATTTCAGCTTAACTCCTTGAAAAATGAAACATCAGTAAAAACAGTAAGTCAGCTTCATGACATTTCTCTGAGGGAAAAAAACAGCATAGTTTCTAAGCTCATAATTCACTTGAATTTTAAGCACAGTGTCATTACTTCTCCCTTCTGCAGTCCCACCCGACTTCCTCCACTCCCCATTTTTTCTTACCGATTTCCAGTGATGACTGGCAGCATGTCAGTAGATGTACTTGATGTTGCCTGAGTTACTTTAAAGGTTACATTCCTCAAGTCCATGATTCCTAAACTCATGTCCTCCAGCATTGCCAGCTCCTCACCTAAATCAGGAGGAAAAAGTGAATTGTAATCACTAGTTGTTATGTCCAACTTCCCTTTACTGATTTGATCAAGGCTGTAGGTCATCAAACACATGAATTCTGTGAATGAAGAGGCTAGGGAGCCCATGCCTTTGCCATGGTCTATAGACTGCAGACAATGGCATGATTGACTTTAAGAGTTTACCAAGGTTAGAAAACACCAATTATCTAGCACAGGCCAGGCTACTGTCCTTCATGTAGACTGCACACTTATTTTCTTATTTAGACAATGCTAGTAAGATCTTCCCTGCATTGTCACAGACATGCCATCCTTTGTGCTGGAAATCTGTTTTTGGAATACTGTACTGCAGTACCTTACAGTGTATTCCAGATTTGTTCAGTAAATTATTCCCTAACCGGAATCCAGATGGCTATTCTGACACAAGAACAATACTACTGAAGTACTTTCCCTTTTTGTATTCTCTCTTCAATCTCACATCATACTGTAGGATTACAAGAGAAAATTACAAAGAAAAATTACAAAGAAAATCCAATAAACATATTTTGTGCACTGTTTCTCCCAGCTTACTGGAATTTTACTCCATTTATTTGTTTTAAAAATAATCAAAATGATTTTATTTAAGCGTTGGCCTTATTATGTCATAAGACAAGTCCATTTTACTTTTTTAGAAGTAATTCAATTAAAAGTGAAGAATTCAGAGTTGTTAGCAAATTACATACCCCATACATAATCTGGTTTTGCATTTCAATTTTCAAACCATTGTGTAGCTGAGCTGCAGATTGTACCAAACACTCATGTTCTGCTGTAGCCAATTTAAAGCAGAATTTGCTGACTCAACAGCTGCTATCTCCCATTTGCCCTGTGCCTTTACCATAAGTGCTCAGCAGGCTCTCAAACTGCGCCAGCAAGCCAATGGTGTAGAGTTGTCTTAGAAATCCATCATCATGCAGGCAGTTCCTCAGCTTGATAATGAAACCACAAATGAGAGCTGTCAGCTGTGGGAGAGAAAACAAAGACAAAAAAGGCTCTTCAGCCTCAACTGGAAACAACACTGCACATAAGAAAGAGGTGCCATAAAATCTGTCAGACTGATGCTCTTTTACCTTAAATTACACTCTTTTTTTTTCATTGCAGCTAAAGAGAGACAGCCAACCAACAAAAATCAAAACACTCATAAAAGCTGATTTAGGGCACACTGCCTTCATCTCGCAAGCTCTCCCAGGGTGGGACTTGCTGCTATTTGTTTTCTTGACAGGACCACTTGTATTGGAATCTACAACTTGTGAATTACAAAAGAGTCTCCTTGGAGAATTGTTTTAGTTACAGATGGAAAAGCAATACTACCCGTTCTAAGCCACAAATACTGAAAGCATGAATAAATGATTTTTTAAAATGATATTTTAAGAAAGCTTAAAAATGTGATGTCTGTTTGCATTATGCAAAGATTCAAACTCTGTAGTGTTATGAGATACTCTACACAAGGCCCTTTGGATTGATATAGTACTAAGATCTAAAACTAGAACTATTTATAATTCACTCTTTCTGTCAAAAAAGGAATCTCCAAGGTGACTGCCAGATGCAATGTACACATGTATATGACTTCCAGAATTAAACAAAAGGGACTATAAAGTTATATTTCTGATGAGTAAACATATTTAAAGCATTGAGTTAAAAAAAAAAAATAGCTGTGTTATGAAGTGGGCTTTGAATAGGAAAATTTTCTGAATTTATCTCTACGAGATACTATGTTTTGGGTCAACAACAACCCTACCAAACAATGTCCAAGAGATAAGCTGTTTGAAATAAATGAATGAGATATTAATCTCACAGGGAGTAGACACACTACAGAAGTGTAATGGGCAGATGAGGTGTGGAAGGTTTTTATTGCAGGTATCTGTTAGTCAGTGACTGACACAAAAGAGACCTCAGTAGGCCCAGTAAAAAAAAACTTTCAGAGAAACCTCATCACTCATTCCTCCCCATGTGGCTGGGCTTCTCTCCTCCTTAGGTACTGCTGGTCCTAATGGTTTTCTTGATGCTGAAAACAGAAGGTAGCTGAAGGAGAACACTTTCTGCTCGTGAGATATATATATATATATTTTTCAAACCTCCTTCACATCTTACTTTTGATTTTAGTTTGGTAGCACTGGATGACAAAGGTTGTTTCTTTACACAGGAGAATTTTCAGTATTTCTGTCACAATCTGTTTTGAAATTGGGGATATATATCCCAGGGAACATTTAAGTTTTATATTGCCAAATGCATGTAAGTGACCAACAAGGAGATCTCACAGAGCACAGTCTGTGAGAGGAGACCACAGCATTAAGAACAGATCTGAAAAATTCCAAAAATAGCCATCTTTCATATTTCATAAAAACCCAGCACATGTCCTAGTGTAATCAAATCCTGCAAATTTGCTTGCTTACAGTTTGGCAGAAGACAACATCCCTGCGATACTGAAGACTCAGGCAGAGCCCTATTGTTGGGGCACTGTCCTGCATTAATAAAAAGACCATGGCTTTCTTTGCCTTGTCACTCATCATGGCCACGCAGTCTGTGAGTGTTGTCAGCAAGGGATAAAGAGCTTCGCTCCATTCACCTGGTTGAAAGAAAAAAATTAACAGCACTGTAAGTACTTTATTTGAAACAAACAAACAAAAAAAAACCCATACATTAAGATGAAACTTCCCATTGCAAGTAAAAGTTGTTGATAATCCACGTGTGGTGCTCATTTTATTTTGTCTGGCTGGCTACCCCCTGATTGTTAATAATTAATCTTACAGAGAAGATATTGCACAGGGAAAACATGGAGAATTTCACTCTCTAAGGCTGCTATGACTTTCCTGGCCATGTAGTAGCTCCTAGATCTGTGCCCACAGAACAGGCCATACAATAGCTGATTTGGAAAGCATAACAGAAAGATGAACGCCTATACACACAGGTGTATATAACTGTGTGTACATGTTCAAACACACCCTTTCACAGTGCGTTCATCAACAGACAGTATGGAGCCCACCACATAACAGATATAGTGAACATCTGTTTGGCCATTTCTATGAATGAGACTTCTCACAGATATTGCTGCTTTTGAACCTTTTGTGGCCTCAGGTGCATCAACCAACTGCCTCACTATTTTAAAGATATTTATCTTCAGTCAGGTAAGACAACGCTTTCCTCCATTTGCAGCACAGGAGTAATAAAGTAAAGAGGTAAAAACTTGTGTAGGTGCTCTTTTACATGTGCCCCATCTATTGAGTGGCTTTGAAGGCCTACAGCTAGCTAGCAAGAAACAAGAACAGTAACTTAGATGGGAGCTAGCCAGATCCTTGAAGTATTTATGAGCTTGACTTGCGCTGAAACACACAAAATATGTCCCAGAGTGACTCTGCTCAAGGTCCTACACAGGAAGCAAAGAAATGAAATTGGGTTGCCAAAGTCCTATTTTAGTACCCCAGACACTGCCATTCATTCTCCCTGAAGGGACTGCTCCACCTTAAAATATCCAATAGGCTCAATTTCTTTTTTCATCTTTTGTCTCAATCGACCACCAATTTTTAAAACCTATTTCCATGACCGTATGAAATATTACTCAGATACTGTATCATAATCAATTCTCTCTGCAATATAAAAAGAAAATAGAACAAAAAAATTGCTCTTTTTAATGTAAGGAACATTGAAAGAGAAGAACACGTCTCTTTTTAAAGGAAAGGACACTGCGTTTTATATTTTAAAAGTACCATGAACAGATGTGTGACCCCAGCCTGGCAGGTTGTACAAACAAGGTAATGTACAGATCAAAACCTTCATGAATGGAGTCAGTTCAAGCCCTTGAAAGGAAGTTATTTCTGATTTTGACTCAACAACTGGACTAAGAGCTGGTAATATATATACATATATATATATATTATACACACATATATATATTTTGATAACCAGCCACAAAGGGAACTTTGGAAACTGGCTAACAAAAACATAACTGACAAGATTAACAGAACTATCCTTTTTGTTATGTGGTAGATAAACTGCATAGCAAAACCTACAAAGTACACAAAGGGGAAGTTATTTGGCTCTGTTCCACTGCCACAAAGAAAGCAGGAAACATCAAAAGAGCAGGTAAGGAATTACAGCTTTTCTATTCTATTAATTGTTCTTCTCTCAAAATAAAACAGACACCGTAACATTGGCCTGTAAATAATTATAAAGCAAAGCAAAGATGATACTAATAGAGCATTTCTCTTACTACATTTAAGAGCTTTTGTATAAATGTGTAAGACTGATAGAAAGAACTGAAAAGATCATCTAGAACAGCATCATTTCATTGCCTGGATATACATCCATGCATGTGGTTAACAACTCTGTGGAGATTTAAGATTGTAGTGTGCGGGGCAGCACTTCACTTGAAAGATAGGTTTATCTGTGGTAATCACAAAGTACACTGGTGGTATACTGCATGCCTGAAGCAATCTTTAGATGCTTTCTTCTCCCAGCACTCACGTGCAATGTTCATCTAAGGGAACAAGCAAAAATCATCCATTTCTTTGTTTCAGATATTGGCCATGAAAAAAATAACTCCTTGTCAGTCTACAAAATTCTAAACACTGCTTCACAGAAGTATCACGTGTTGCTTTTAATTGCTTGCTCATTGGTAGCTGCCATTAACAGTAAACAAGGATAGAAGGAATTATATTCAGGCTCAAATCAGGTTGACATATTTCATTGACAGCATTTAAATAAACTAGAAAGGACTGTAAGTGCTCACTTGGGTTTCTCCACCCTTCTTCAGTCTACTGCTTGTAATTTACCTCACAGAACTTTTATTACTGAAAGAACATTTTCTGTCCAATCAATCAGTGGCACCTTTAAACACCATGAGGCACTAATTCTAATGTGAAATCCATTCTGAGATCTGCTTTTATGTTCTGTGAGATGTCCAGACCATTTTAAAACTATTTATACACTCGCTTGTGCAGATCCATATGTAGAACGATTTGGCGAAGTGCCTGAAACGATGAAGATTCAACAAGCTGTTACGGATTTAAATCAGACAGAAATCTAATACAAGCTAGCTGTTGATATCTCCTGAACACAAACTCCACTTCTTAATCTGAAGTTTCTACTTCATGCTAAAAGTCATTTTGTCTAAAAACTGGCATTGGGCAAACCTTCAGGAAGCCTGTCATTTACTTTAGGTGTTTTATATTGTACATTGGAGACAAATCTTGCAGTCTCCACTCAGGCAGCTACAGCTGAATTCTGCCTGGTAAATAAGGGCCAGATGTGACCCTGTAAATCTTTGCAGTTTTTCTTATGACCACTGCTGACAGAAGTCATAACTTCATGTACGCTTTGATATGTGGCATTATAAAACATAAAAATACAATAAGAGAGATGCTGGGAAACTCTACAAAGTCACATATTGGAAGTTCTCTAACTATACACTGTCCAAAGATAGGGGATAAATAATGTCCATGTGATAAGAAATCCTAATACATAAGCTTGTATAAAGCAAATATCTAATAGCAGGTGGGAAAAGTTTTTGCTTTCTTCTACCCCTAAGAGCCTCTCTTCCCCAGAACAATAATATTATTAAAATAACTGGCCTCCAGAGCCTTGAAAAGATATCTTGAGCCTTTTCATATTAAAACAAAAAACAAAACAAAACAAAACAAACAAACAAAAAAAAACCACCATCTGTAAATCAAAGTACTGGGCACCTGCAGTTTTGGGTACATCTGGGTACCCGGCTGGGGTAACCGGACTCCTTTTAATCTTAAAAATAACTCAGTATTCATCTATGTACCACATTCCTATTTGGTGAAAACTAAAAGGATGTTCCAAGAACTAAAAATTAGTGCATAATGGATTTTATTCATTATAGGCTCTCTGAAGATGAAAATCACACCTGCACAGGGGCTTTATTTCCCATGGGTTTCACTAAACCCGGGAGCCCACCCTATAACAGTTTGAAGACTGAACCTTCACCGAACTCAAATTAAGCCACTCTGAAATGGGAGAAATCATAGCCATCCAGCTGGGAGACCTTGCAACTGTAAAACTAGTGTGCAGAAGCACAATGAGAGAGGAAATAAGACTAACAGCATGAAGAAAGTCTTCTAAATTCTGTATTCTGAAACGTTAGATTTGCAGTGCCTGATACTGATTGGTTTGTACCATCACTCGTAGTGACTGCTCCGTGTTCTGTTCAAGTTCTCATTCAGAAAGGCAAGCTCAACAGCACGTGTGAAAGGACATGTCTGAAAGATCCTTAAGATCAGACCCTCGAAGACTTCAGTGACATTTGGAAAATCATTGTTACCCGCATTAGTTTGCTAAAATATGTCAGCTGGAGAAACCAGTGACCATGAACAAGTGTTCTCCCACACTTGAGAAGTTACCAGATACCTGTTTGCACTATTATATGGGTACATAATTGCTTCTCAATATCTTTGGGTAGGTCGTGATATTGCAGAGCATTACCATTTGAAAATGGTCATTCTTAACAGCAAGGCAGTTGTTCAGTTGTAAATTATGAACAAAAACTTGCAATTTTCAGAAGAAGCAGAAGCCATGAACGCACATACCTGGGCCAGATTCTTCCGGAGCAGGGCTGCAATCTGCACAGAAATGGAGGGGCAACATGCATGATTAAGGAGCGGCAACACAGTCTCAACATAAGCAACTCAAATGCTCAACGCCAGGGTTCTCAAACACTTTGACTGAGTGAACAGGAGCTCAGCAGATACCTGTGGGCCCCAAGGGCATGGGCTGCCTCCTCCACTCTGCTGTTTCTGATCAGAGACCCGAGGATGGGGACTTGGAGGAAAGCCAGTACCTGCTAGCTCAGGAGCTCTCTGTGGATTACCAGTGACTGCACTGCCAATCCCCAGAGATCCACAGGGCACAATTTGAGAACCACTGGTCTAGTGCAATTATAGAATAAGCTGGCTGAAAGGCTGCTAAACAGAATAGCAAAAGACTAGCAGTAAATTCAATGCACTTAACAGAAAAAGGCATTAAGGCACCCACACTGCAAGAGTAATAGAGAATCTACTTTAGACACATCTCTGTTACACAATTTCTAAGAAAGGTAACACAAAAATTAGATTGTATATTGAGGGCTGAAACCTCACCAGTGAAGCCTGTGAGTGTGTCACACTCACTTCAGTGGGAAGAACAGGCTCTCAGATGAAAAAACACTACACTGCAGTGCAAAAAGTAAAAGGATAATATATACCCTGCATACACCTGCATTCATGAAAAATAGTTTATTGAATTGGCAAAATTTAAACTTCTGTTTATATCTGGATTCACTACTCAATGAATTATGAATTCCAAAATAACAACAGAAGTATCACATTCAATTCTATGCATTAGGGCAATCAGCTGAGCTATACAATCTGAGATAACCTCTCAGTAAATTAAAACTCATATTCATTAAAGATGCTATATGATCCCATGCAATTTTAGTAATGAATACCTATACCTCTAAATAAAAAATATAATAATAATAATAATAATAAATCCCTTAACTCTTCTTTCTACTATTTCAGGCAGTATTTTCTTTTACAATCATCCATTTATAGAGAGATGATCTAGAGTATTACAATAACATTGTGGTCTCTATCAGTTCTATCTTGATTTGTTGTTTTTTACATCATTTAAAAAAAATAATCCGGCTGCTATCTGTTCAGTGTCATTTATTCAAAACTCAGAATTACTAACAAATAAGAGTTAGTTCTTTAAATATATGAGAAGGAAAAGCTTTAAAATTTTCTGATTCTAAACTTAGAGAAATGATCTTTGTCTCTCAATTTTTCCCTTGATCAGTTGTGGAAAGTGACACAGAAAGGGAATTAGGAGGCCAGGTTTGGTGTGGAATCAATGCAAAACTTTATTATTTATTTATTTATCTTTTCCATAGGAACCTGCTCCTCTGTCAAAAATACTGACTATTGACTAGGAACAAAATCTGATGAGAATGTGATCGAGAACTTGGCTCACTCTGGCCTTACAGTAAACTTCCCATGTGCAATTCAAATTCCTCATTAAGACCTAAGAAACAGGATTCCCTCTCCAGGATTTTTGACATTCACTCAACACTGGTCAACAGTCAGACTTCAGGTTTAGCCGTTATGCTTAGGTAGCACTGGGAAACAGCACCAAGCCCCTTAGCTTTAAAACTTGATACCATTTTAATATTGCATAGGTATCAAGATCCTGAGCAGATGTAAGACTGACTGAAAATGCTGAGTAAATGGAAAGAAAATGGTTATTCTAAGATACTTCTGGCATAGAATTGCCCTGGGAAAAGCTTCTGATATCGCCCACAGCAGATATTTTTATATTTTTTAATTATCAGCAATGCAAAACTGGTAGTCATTGATCTGAAGGTACATTGAAGTTTACTGATAAAACTTTCAGGTAAATACATGTAAAACTTCATATAAACTAGGCAGCAAATAAAAGCATTTATAGGTATCAAGCTGCTAGAACAAATTTAGTCAAAGATAAATAGAGAACACATTCTGAAACAAGAGCCATCTCTCCTATTATACTCTCCTTTATAACACACAAAAATGTCAGTCTAGCCTAGAAAAATACCATAATTTAAAATACTAAGCAAAACATACATTAGCATGTAACAAGAGCTTTACAAAAATACTTAAACATTTATTTTAACTTCTATCTTGTATTCTCTTTCTCAAAGGTATTGCCTTCTAACTTTACTGCAACATTAACAATGGAATGGACGTGAAGTCACAGACAGACAGCAAGGGACAAAGGGCCATCAAACGTAAGACAAAACAGAAGGAAATGGAAACACAAACCAATCTTGCTAGAGCTTAATTTGGCATACCTGCCCTATTAAGTGGTCATCTCGTAGTGACCACGTGCAATGAATTCACATTCATTGAATAAGTCAAAGAAATACATATATAAATGAAATAATTTTGAAATTTAAAGCAAAGCTGCCTTAAACTGATAAAGGTCTCTCTCGTTCGCATGTTCATGATAATACGCAACTGCATTCAATACAGCATCCACTTTATCTCAATTTTTGTTAGGATTATTCTACTGAGAACTTGCACTGCCGATTCTTACTTTCCAGCTACATGAAGTCTAACTGAGTCCTTCAGCACTACAGCTTTTGATAATTTGCGTTAAACTCCAGTAGGTTCATTCAAGTTGAGTTCAGTCTAAATGGGACTCCTTGGCTCCCCTCCTACACTTCGGCTGTTCAGTTGGGACAATTCATGTTGCAGCAGTATTTGCACTTCTCTCATGTTTTCTTTAATCTTTTATAGAGATTCACCATTTTAAGCTTTGATTGCTGCAAAGAAGCTGAAGCCAAGAGGAAGGCTATATATGCTAACACAAACCTCTGCTTTACTAACTTAAGACACCCAAATGTCACTGCCATCAGTAGGAGATTTAGCAATGATTTCAGTGGGATCACAATTTCAAAGTTACGGGCATAGCAGCTCCACATACGCCACCAGCCCTCTCTGCCTGATGTCAGTGCCTAACAACACCACTGAACTAAAAACACATGGAAGGATGTAAGAGGCGTAGGAACGATGCCAGCGCACAGCGAGAGAGCAGCAGTGAGAAGCAGTGTCTGGCATACGCACTTGTCTTTGTGAGAGAATGGCATGCACAGGATGGTGTGGATGATGGTGGTGGTGAGGATGATGATGGTGGTGAGGATGATGAAGGTGGTGGTGAGGATGATGAGCTCTCATTTAAATCTTCTGGATTTATCCAGTAGGCACGAGTGTCACGATTACCTTTTTTACTAGTACAGCTGATGTCACACTGGAAAACATCTTCACAGCTGTCACTTTGCAAGCGCTCTTTCTGGAGAAGTTTGTCCACTCTCTGTATAATACACTCCAGACTTTTGTCAACATTCAACCAAACTTTCTCCTTAAAAGAAAACATTACTTTCTCAATTTAAAAAGAAGAGACATTAGGTAACAAATCCCTTGGCAATATATTTCCTCCAATGATTTCAGTCCCAATTCCTCTGCAACGTTCCCTCTGGGCTATCATGCTTACATTTGTGCACACACAAGCTCTGTATATGTAAATAATGTATACGAGCAAGTCAGCAACATGTAGCAAAATCAATGAGTGGTAAATTGCAAAATTATTTTCAAAGTAAATTTGCTGAACAATGTTAAGTGCCTCTTCCTTCACCATTTATTCGCGTTTCCAGTTGGCACTGTTGTTTATTCTTTAGACTCTAATGTTTGACTAGGAAATGCCTAATCACTTTTGCTGACAAATGTTTACATTTCTCCTTTAAAGTTGTATTTCCTTAAGGTCCAGAGCAATTAAAATTCAGTGACAGCCTTTCCTCCCTTCAAAAGGCTAGTAGAAGCTGACATCTTCCATTCCTTTCACAGACAGGATAAGATAGAAAACAAACAAACAAACAAAAAATGGCATTCCCTTATAAACATGGATGAGCCCAAAAGCTAGCTAAACGCAGAAAATATTTTAAAATCATTTTAGAAATTTGGCTGAAGACTTGTTAAGTCAGATAAAGTGGGTGCGTCTGCTCTATGCTGAAATATGGCTATTCCTGCAAGTGTAAATGCTACCTTTATAGAGGCTGTTGAAAGGAACTGGGATGGGGCCCTGGGCAACCTGATCTAGTAGGTGGCATCCCTGCTCATGGCAGGGCAGTAGAACTAGATGATCTTTAAGGTCTCTTCCAACCCAAGCTATTCTATGATTCTACAGGATGAAGGAATAAAAAGACACAATATGTACAAATATGTATTGGGTTTACATGGCATGATTTTGGTAGCAGGGGAGCTGCAGGGTTGGCCTCTGTGAGAAGAATCCAGCAGCTGCCCCTTGTTAGATAAGGGCCAGTTTCAGCTGGCTCCAAAGGGGCCCAACACTACCCAGGGCCAAGCCAGGGAGCGACGCTGGGTGGGCCTCTGGGAGAGCTGATTTAGGAAAGGGGAAAAAAACAGGAGTGAGAAGCAGCCCTGCAGCCCCCAAGGTGAGTGCAGCAGGAGGGCAGGAGGTGCTCCAGGCAGGCAGCAGCAGTTCCCCTGCGGGCTGTGGAGAGGCCCCTGGTGGAGCAGGCTGTCCCCCTGCAGCCCATGGGTCCCACACGGAGCAGATCTCCACGCTGCAGCCCATGGGTGGAGGAGCCCCCAGTGGAGCAGGTGGATGTGGCCTGGAGGAGGCTGAGGCCCATGGAGAGCCCCCGCAGGAGCAGGCCCCGGGCCGCAGCTGCAGCCCGTGGAGAGGAGCCCACGCAGGAGCAGGGGTCTGGGGGGAGCTGCTGCCTGTGGGGGACCCGTGCTGGAGCAGTTTGCTCCTGGGGGATGGACCCCGTGGTATGGAGCCGTGTGGGAGCAGTTCTTGAAGAGCTGCTGCCTGTGGGCAGCCCCCACAGGCTCAGCTGGGGAAGGACGGCATCCCGTGGGAGGGACCCCACGGGGAGCAGGGGCAGGGAGGGACCGTGAGGGAGCGGCGGAGATGAAGCGTCAGGGACTGACCACAGTCCCCATTCCCTGTTACCCTGCACCACTTGGGAGTTGGTGGGTAGAAGAGGGTGGATGGGGGTGAAGGTAATTTGCTTTTACTTTCTCACTGCCCTAGCTTGTTAGTAATATGTAATAAATAATTTATCTCCCTATGCTGAGTCTGTTTTGCCTGTGATGATAATTGTTCAGTGATCTCCCTGGCCTTATCTCAACCCTTGAGACTTTTCCATTGTATTTTCTCCCCCTTTTCCTTTGGGGAGGGGGAGTGAGAGAGTAGCTGTGGTAGAGCTCAGCTGTCCAGCTGGGTAAAAACACCGCAGTCAAACTATCTAAAATGTTTCTGGAATACTTAGAAAGATTCAGAACCATCTACCATTTCGTATTGCAGAAAAACTTATTCAACTATACTGTTAATTGAAATAATAGCAAGAAACACTTTATGAATAAAAAAGATGACATAATTCTATACAAATGTCTTTTTTCCTATATAAATCAGAGTAACAGATAAAATTACTGTATTGTATTAGTATCTAATGTACTGAATTGGCCTTATTAGTATCTCATTATTTTGAGTCTGACTCTAAGTCAAAGCATGCCAGAACAATTAAACAAGGATGCATTTCAAAAACAAATTGGGTCTCATTTCTGAAGTGGAATTGCACAATATTTTTCATTGTTTTAATTTATCTTGACTATTTTTGAGGTTTAATTTACTTCTGTTTATATTACATGATGACAGAGTTTACACAGGCCAAGTCTCATTTCAATTGGCAGTGTGGTATGGAAAACCATTTATATTCGTTGTGCAAACAGTTTTTAAAAGCTGTTCATAATCAAAACAGAGATGGACAGCAAGTTCTAAATATTTAGATGAAAATATAAAACCAGGGAAAAGCTTGGAAGGCTGAACTGTATAGCTAACACACACAAAATATGCTTTATTTTGGAGAAGTGTAAGAGCCCTTTGTAGTATGGTCAGTTTACTTTAAACACTGTTTACTTTCCCTTGGAACTGACTTAAAAAAAAAAAAAACATGAACCAATTGTAGTGATCTCTGGTGTTTAGGAGACTGAGAATTATTTATTAAGGCCAGTTTATATCTCCATGCCAAGGAGTAAGTGCGCATAGGATGGAGAATTTCTTTTCTTGTTGACTAGTGCCTCCGGTAGATGAGTAAGATGCATAAAAATATACTCAAAAAAAAATCCTATGCATATCTGGTGAGCAGTTACAAACATTATAAATAAAAGAACACAGAAAAAAAAAAAAAGGAAAAAACATTTATCACTCCACTGAGCAAACGTACCCATTCCTCTTCATGCCAATCCACCTGCAGAGACGATCGGCTATTTCTTCCTGTCCATCTGGCCACAAGTGTATCTTGATCATTCCTCAGCATCACTTGTTCCCCTTCTCCAGAGGTTGGAGATGCCTTTGAAGCTATATAATCTGGCCTTGCAGCATTCAGTCCATGTATTGAATTTGCCAACAATTTGCAGTCACAGACTGTGACAAGTTGCCGGGTCTAAAAAGCAATAAACCCCTCAAATTTTAACACCTTTCTATTATTCTACATACAATCAATACTACATTCTTTCACAGAAACAAACAAACAAACAAACAAACAAATAAATAAATAAACCACACTAGTATCCTATAAAAGAAAATAGCCACTGTTTAGGAGTCTCTGAGGTGCCTTTAAATCATTTTATACCATGGCCTTAAAAAGCTATATAGGGTACGAAAACACAAAGGGTACATTTCCAAAGTCTGTACTGCTATACCAACCTTGCTGTTGACGAAAATTTCGGTAATAGATGTGCAATTCTTAACATTTTTATTTGCACTTCACCCTGCCTTTGATGAAAGTTTAGAACAACATGCAGACATTTTTATAGCCCACACAATAGTTACCACACCAGACAGACCATGCTTAAGCCCCAGCGACCTGTCTCAAATCACAGCAACTAAGACTCAAGAGGAAAGTTGAAGTTATAACTCACGAATCAATATAATCTGCTTCCTTATTTAGTAATGTTATATTAAAAGATTTCTATAAGTTATGTGAATATGAAAAAGACTCTGGCCTGTTTGTCTATTAAGAAAACAAATTCTCTTTATATATACACACTTTGTCCAGCTTTAGAAAATCCCACAGATTAGTTATACACAGTGTAGTCATTTAGAGTGAACATTATAACTAATACATTTACATGTGGTCACATTGTCTTTTGCGGTCTACAAGGCTGTATACATATTCCCTCAACTGGAACAATTCATGGCAAAGTGATAGGTCACTGCCGTTTCTACCATGTACAACCTTCAGACCTGCTTCAGGGACAGAAGACATCACTAAAACTGTAGATGTTTTTATCCCTCTAAATAAGATTGTGTTCAGATGTGGGTTCAATCTGTTTTCTGTTAACAAATATCAAAAAATAACTGATTGACATCACTAATTCAGGCAAAGGCCATCACCCTTATTCCTTATTTCACCAGTGCAACACTAAGAAGAGTTTGATTTTCTTAAGTTTTGTCCAATTGCTGCTGCTTGACAGGTGACTTGGGCATATTAAAAAGGTGGTTATGGAGAAAAGTGTATAAAAGAAAATGAATAAATGCTCGTTTCTGGAATAGGACAGCTGAATAGAGGCAAACAGAGTACATTGCCCTCCACTGCACTCTCAAGGGGAGGTGTAAAGAGTAGAGTGTGAAGAGTAGGAGAAAATTCAAACGAAACAGCAAATTCTAAAAGCCAGTCTGTTTTCTTTTTTTATTTTGGACTATGCATGTTACAATACACTACTGAAAAGGTAAAATAAATGTTTCAAGAAAATTTACTAAAGAAGGGTTAAAAAAAGGTGTGCTTCAGTGCGAAGATGTATTATTCTCCTACCTTATCCGCCAGGATGGCAAGTGTTCTTTCAAGGCCATTAGCTGATCTGTCCTTGGCAGCTCTGGAGAGCCTTTCTGCATAGTAGCTGACTTGAGTTTTCAGGGTGTTTATTTGTGCAATAATTTCCTTTGCTCTAACAATGTCCTGTGGGATGTATATTATAGACTGGGAACTTGTTGAAGTGCTGAAAAAGAAAGATGGATTTAAGGGGGAAAATTGCTCTAGAGGTACACACATTACGGTAGCATGCTGGGGAATTAATGGCAGACAACAAAATTTTACCTAAGCTAGCAATCAACAGTGAAAAAGGCCAGTGGGCAATTGCACAGCAGGAACATGATCCTAGAGCTTTCTCTGCCTTTACTGAAAGCACTCAGATGCAGATTTACTAATCCCTTATGCCAAGTGACTGTGGGCAGAGCTTGTGTACCAGAGGGACAATTTTGCTGATGAGAATGTGTGAGATAGATTTTACTGTCAGCGACAGAACCAGCATTTGCAATGACAGCTTGCCCCACTCTCCCTCTCCTTACAACACAGACACTTCACTGAGGCCTGGTTTGCAAAACAGTATTACCACACAGCTATCCGTGCTGCAAAAAAAAACCCTGCACTATCCAGAACAGAAATGGCACCCAGATCTGTAATGGAGACAGTGTGGTATTAACAAGAATTCCTTCTGCTAGCATATCCTCGCAGGCCTGACGGGAGTTACAGCAGAAAAATCAATCTTATGATATATCAAACACAAATGATATCTCCAGGCTAGTCCAAGGCCTCCATCCTTTGTTTAGCCTCTGTTAGCACACCCTCACTCTACTAAACAAGGGACTTGGCAAAAGTCTGTTACAGGCTCAGCTGCAACACACTAGCTTTTTCCATCTAGGAAGGGAAATTATAAAAACTATTATACTACTGAATTATATAAAGCCATAGAGGTTAAAAATATCTTTATATTGGTACACTGCAGGTCCACTAAGACCATTTACCCGGTAGTGGAAAGGATGAATGTTCACATGCTGTTTAGACACCTACAGAAGTTGCTTTCCTAACCTAAGACCGATGTTGAGTCTCTCTCTAACTGATGGGGAGCTAGTAGTTAACTCATCTAAAGGACGAGTTAATCCTACCTGACGGAAAAAGTAAAAAAAAAAAGTAATAAAAAAAATCAAAAAAGCTGCCTTTTAGCTTTTAGAAAATTAATGTAAACTGAAGTTAATTAAAAGGGCACGGCTATTTGGAAAAAAAAACAGCCACCACTTCTCCCTTTGCCAGACAATACACTCCTTTTCCCTAGAGGGGAAGCTATATGAAGATCAGGCCTTTACTCCAGCTCCAGCTGTGACAAGTGTGATGCCCGATCATGACGTGGCATCAAGCATGAGCATCCACTCTCTATTATCTTAATTGCACTCTTTTTTCCCCACTCACACATGGTTTCAGTGTAGTCACAGCACAGACGAACCTGCTGTGAGCATCGATCTCAGCACTGCTTGACGGACACAGCAATGCCGAGGGACTACACAGAGAGGAGTTTCTTTTCCAGGCACAGCTGCCTCAGACCGCTACCTCTGAGAAATGTGAATTCCTCTGCTATTCCTAGAGTGATACCATTCCTTTCTGCAGTGTCTCTGTGAGGTAATACAGGAGAGTTGCATGAGGCATGCTTTAAAATCATTGCCACAAATACCAGTTCTTGCCCTTTACTAGATATTAAGGCAAAGGGAAATTAATCCCATATCTGTTTGAGCTCCTTTACTGTAAGAGATGGGGGATTCATTTTCCAAGGACAGGACATAATGCAGAAGGTATTCTTGAAAGAGTTTCCTTGTTTGTGTCCCTCTGGGTGGAGCAGAGAACAACCACTCCCCAGTACTGCTATGCTATATAGCAAATTAATCTTAGCTTTTAGGTCTTTGTACGTGATTTGTGCTCTGTATTGACAAGTGATCTTGGAGACAATTCCTCTGAGCAATTTCTTTCCACAACAACGTGGACAACATGCACAAAGATGTATTTGGCAGGAAAGGCCATGCAGCATATTGAGATCTGATTTAGAATTATTACATTTTCAATCACAAACATTTGCTGGGATGACTGGAGGAAAATTTTATGGCATAAAGTTCACATAAATTCACCTTCCAACCTGCAATTGCTTTTTCAAATGAACAGCTCTCATTGCATAATATCAGGAAGCTGGAACACCGGCTTTACAGCTCAGTGAATTAGGGGTTCAACCTTTAATGTGAGCAATTTAGAGAGAACTTCCGCACTGTTGAACCATCAAGTAATGTTTCATTTTCATAGCACTGAGCACCACAGCAAGAAGAAAAATAAACAAGAGTTAAGTGGAAATGTTTGAATTCAGACATGGATTACAAAATATAACCCATCCAAAGGTTCAAGAATCTGTAGCATTATCCTAATTATCTTTCATCGTTGGCAGAAGGTTTCTCTCTAGGCAGTTTTCACTGGAAGTAACAGAGGAAAAGGTACAACATCCTCGTGCTCTGTTCTTCAGCTTTCTAACTTCTTCTACTCAGAGAGAGCCAGGAAGCTGTTCATTATAAGCAAACATTGCAGATGAAATGAAACTCATTCACACATTGTGTTCTACAAAGCAGCGATGATTATTTAGAGCACAATTAGGGATGCCATGATGCATGACATTAAAAAGCCCTGCACACATTAAAACACACCAGATCTCTGCCAAAGAAAAGAAAGAAAAGGAAAATAAAACAACCCAAAGAACATAAGCTCTCTCTACAGAACTCTCAGAAACAGAAAACTCACCAACACTCCTCATAACTGCTAAAAAAACAAAAACCAAAATAAAATTAGCAGATTGTTAGCAAATACCAAAAGCAGAAAACAAAACAAATGCTTGGGGAAATAACATAGTTGTGTCATCTTTTCAACGAGGCAGGTACATACGATTAAACTTTTAAGCAAAAAAAACACAGATTGCCAGGGCACTGTGTGTTGTTTTGGGAAATATTGTGGATGCAGTACGCACAATTTTGCCAATGAAAGGAGGAAGAACTGAACAGTATCTATATAACGATGAAATTGAGGAGATGGAACTCAGTTCTACTATAGTGTTTTTTATGATAACACAAAAATACTTACAAGAGCCATCTTACCAGGGAGATCCTATAATTGTATTTTATATTAACAGCCAAGATGAAATTCGTATCTCCAGAGCAGTACAAAGAATAGAATACTGGCATATCTCAAGTTAGCTATCAAGACATGGCATTCATAATACAATGCACTTTTTAATCAATAATCCAAATTAGGATCTCACTCTTGAAGTGTTTTAGGCTAGCAGGGCCCCCTGCAATTCCAAACCCTAACTTCTTGGAAATATAGGCCTTAAAATCAATGCTGACATATACAGAGCTAAAGGACTAGATACAACTCCCCTAGCTTCAGACACCTATAACCTAGATGTCTCTACCTTTGCTAGTCTTGGACTCTTTGTGCAGTCCATGGTAAGAAACGGGACTTATTGAAGTGCATCGGATTTACCTGCCACGCTGTTTGCAGCGGAGCATGGCATGGGTGGCCTCCGTGAGAAGGGGTCAGGGGCCACCACAGGGCACAGCTAAGCCCCACAGCCATGCTGGTGGCATCTCTGGGAAAATGTGTTTAAGAAAAGGTGAAAAAAACATCTGGCAGGGAGGGGAGGAGGGCGCAAAATCAGTGAGTAGCAGCTGAAGAAGCACTAAGGTCAGACCAAGAGGTTCTCCAGGCACCTGAGCAGACATCTCCAGCAGCCAGTGGAGGACATATGCTGGAGCAGATGGGTATTCCTGGAGGGCTGCTGCCCATGGAGGACCCTCTGAAGCAGAGAAGTATGAGGGGGAAGGAGTGGCAGAGGGAAACTGCAATGTACTGAATGTTACCTCTTCTCGCACCTCAGCCTGCCCTGAGTCACTTGGGGCAGAGGGAGAGGAGACTGCAGTAAAGGAGTGGGATTGATCTTGGGAGACTAGGGAGAAAAGGTGCTGTTCTACTGTTTGTCTTTCAGTTTCTCACTACCTGAATCTGCTTTAATTGACAATAAGCTAATTTTCCCCAAGTAAAAGTCTGTTTTGCCTGCAATAGTACTTGGTAAGTGATCTCCCTGTCTTTATCTCAACCACAAGCTTTTCCATTCCTGTTTATTTCCCATTTTTTCCCTGTCCTTCTGGGGAGAGAATGGGGTGGCGAGCAGCTGGCTGGGAGTTTGGCTGACCCACCACAGGCAGCTATCTACATTAGGGTATCTGTCATGTCCCCTGTTGACTCTGGAGGTAACCCAAGATAACTAGCTCAGATGTTTACATCTGCACTGAAGATATCTATCTAAAGGTGGAGGATGTTAAGTCCACCACTCCTGACTGATACTGACTGGCAGGCACTGCCTTTACCTGCAGCTTTCTGCAGATTGTTGTTGAGATTGTCGTTTTTTTTTAAACACCTGCCCACACGGAAGAGACTCTTTTGTATTAACTGAATTTGTTTTGCACTAGTTCATCTTTTTTTTTTTTTGTGGCCCATAGTGCTGCTTTTGCACTTTAAGCTCATGACGGGAGGGCTCAATTATATAGCACAAGGTCTTTCACAGTGTATTTTGTTAGACTCAAACATCAGAGCACTTCATTTTTTTTGTGTGCTTTCTAAATTCCCAAATAATGAGTGCAGCAAACACTTCAAGACAGAAATGCCTACTTAAACTGAACAAACTGGCTGAAAAAGAATGCCTGATTCTCTGTTCTGCTGCATCAAAAATCTACTCTAATTCTCTGGATAGATATGCTATTTGTGCCTCCTAGCTTTTAGATGACTAGGAATAAATTGCTACACTACTGTTACCTGTCTTCTAAGTGAATGCTGGAGAAGCAAAATTCCCCCCAGACTGATCCTACAGGGTAGCAGAAGAAGAGCCCACAACTCTTCTGCTGAGCATACTACCACAGAAAAGTTATTCTTCAAATATGGAACCTGCAGTTTTAATGGACCCATAAAGAACAGTTCAGTAACACTTACAGAAAAAGCACTGGATAGAAATTAAGCTCTCTGACCAGCTTAATTATTGTGTGAGGGAAAAAAAAAAGAAAGATACATGAAACACATGTACGTAGATATTGCAGGAGTGAGGCCCACTAAAGTGCCTAACAGAGGGAAAATATTTCAGAAAGCAACAGTGATGTCAAAAGCTCAGCCTAACAGTGTTTCCTGGTTTACAGTTTTCCCTAGTCCCATCCTAGCACACTCTTTAAGTTGGGAATAATTGCACCAGGCATATTTTTGAACTTTTCTTTCCAATGCATATCTGACTGATGTTCACAGGATGTTGCTATTCATTATCAATTGCCAAAACTGATGCTGCACTTGGCAGACCAGCTCCAAACAGTACAAATCCTTTCTTTGGAAGGTCATTATCAAAGTCTCCTTTCCCTGGCTACCATGACTCTGTATAACGCTGCTCTCGTTGTTCCTCCAATACTCCATACTGGCGCAAAACTAATGCAGACCCAAACGGTATTATCTTTTCCTTAGTAATTAGCGTGGATGCCATGCAGTCTCTCTCAGAATGGCAGAATGGTTGAGATTGGAGGGGATCTCTGGAGGCCACCTGGTCCAACCTCTGCTCAGGTAGGGCTACCCAGAGCAGGCTGCCTATGACCATGTCCAGGCAGCTTTTGAAGATCTCCAAGGAGGGAGACTCCAAAACCTCTATGGGCAACTTGTACCAGTGCTCCTTCACCTGCATGGTAAAGTGCTTCCTGGGCTTCAGAAGGAGCCTGCTGTGTTCCCATTTGTGCCTACTGCCTCTTGTCTTGGCACTGGGCACCACTGAAATGAGCCTGTCTTCTTTGCACCCCCCATTTTCTGACTCTTCCTATAGTACGTATGGCTGTACTTCCAGAGAGGTCACTAGACAGTCCCTGAAGACAGGACTGTGGAGGTCAAGTATCCTGCCTGTAGAGCAGACTGAGGCCAGACTCAGAAGCCTAAACTGTGCATAAACATTGAGGGAATATAGAAAAGTCTCAATGGAAAAGCAATAAACACAAATTGTCAATGAGGCATTTGCCCATCAGGCACAGCTGTGGGTTGAAAGCACGATGTAGTGCAGCTGAAGAGCTTCTAAAGGAAACTTTTCTAGGCCACAATTTGGTAAACTCAAAGCCAACACTTAAAGTAGCTAAATAAATGAATCAACAAGTATTCAGGAAAATTAAGGATTTCACTGAAAGAACTATTGGTAAGGACCTATCATTAAACAAACGAACACAGTAATATAACAGGGAAACTGTTTTTCCTCACCTCCTTTGGAAGAAAATATAGAATAATCTTCACACTGTATAGTAGAACTACTGAATGAGGTGCAACAAAAACATAGGATGGAATGGTTTTTGAAATCACTGAACATGGGCTGCTAGGAAAGGGCAAGATGTCAGCTGACACAACAACATTTCTACTTACTGTTTCTTTGCCTCTTCAAATTTATGAAGCTTTTTCCGCAGACCACCTGATTTAAAGCCTTGACAGTGAGCTGCTGGTGCTCCTATGGTGACTATGTCGTAGTTTTGATCTGAGATGGACAAAAAGGACTTACAAATGAAAGCTCGTCATCAGTACATAAACAGTTGTGGAAATTCAAAAACTATTCCGGAAATAATTTTGTAAAGCTTCGTGCCAATGTTTTGCAGGACATGTAAAACCTGAATTGTTTTAGAGGCCCTGGAAATCAATCAATTACTTTTGAGGTGAAAGTACTCTATTTGAATGCCAGGTCCTCCATTTCTTAATCTGCAAGTCTGATAGTGAAAAGGAAGCCTTGAGCATTGCCCTTTACACCAAACCTGCCATTACTGGAATTGCTCACATGGACACATGGGACAATCAATGTTAAAAGAAGAGATAACTTAGATTATTTATGAAGAAACAAGCCTGATGTGAACAAACTGGTGTGATTTTGGATAACCCTACATGATGACTCCAGAGAAAAAGCATACAAACAGTAAATAATGATCAGAATCTTTGCTATTCTGACACAAAACAAAACAAATGGAAGTGACACAGCAGCTTAATCCAATATATTCCCTAGCACAAAGGCTGGCTTGTGTCACCTAGGGCAAAGTTAACTCCAAACCTTAGTTTTGCCACATATAGAACAGGGATAATTATATCTACACATACTCTTTTGCAAAGAGTTTTGGAATCCAAGGATAGAAAGTGCCATACAAATGCCATGTAGTGTTAATACTACAGAGTAGTAGTTTGTGGAAATTTGAGTATTAAAAAAGACAAAAGAACAATGTGAAGAAAGACATAAAGAAACAAATACCTGATCCTCCATCATCCTGGACTCTCATTCTCTGTATATGTAAATTCGTGGGAACAAATTCCAATTTTTTATCAGCTTTCAAGCTACTGGCTTTAAATGAAGGACCTGAGAAATATAGGAGAAAAGTAAGCATAAAAACACTGCATCTGCCTATGCTAAAATACTCAAGGGGCTTCGTTCATCATTGGCTACATGCTGAAAGTAAAGCAGAGGAAAAAAAAAAAAAAAAGATGTGTCTTTCTGTTAACGTTCAAAGCTCTTCTATACTTTAAGGGTAAAGTTAGAGAATGAACAGAGAGCAAATATTGCCTCACCAAAAAGGAATAAAGAATATTAATCTAAATAGTACTTTTTACTCATCAAACTGAAACATTCTAGGCTCCCAGTTTAAGAGAAGCACTAACTATCACGTTTGACAAGTATCACTTTATTATGAAAAAGAAATCTTGCTGACCTTTATACTGATGCAGGTCAGTTAAATTTTCCTGATAAGTTAAAATAATCGTTTGGTACTGAGTTACTATCTGTCGACGAAGGCTTTCCCAACAAGGAGACAGTTCTCCCAGTTCTTCTAGTTCACAAACCCTAGGGGAAAAAAAAATAAAAAGGAAAAAGAAAAAAGAAATAAGAGAGGTGTTTAGCTCCATTGTCTACTTGATGAAGTTTCACATTGTAGCAAAGTAGCTGATGCATTGTGAACTCACTCCTATCTAACCCGATCACCAGACTGGGAATGCTCCCCACCATATGTCTCAAAGCACTTCTGTTAAGCTCCATCCCAAGGAACAGAGGTTCTTTGCAGGTTGAATACATCGTGTTCAGGAACCCGAGGTGTTAGTCAAAAGCAAAGCTTTCCACCTTCTGCAGGAGCCCTCAAACTATACAATGATTTGCAACGATGAGCATCATGTCAGGTGACTTGGGACAATGATGACCTTTTTAGGACACTCCACAGAACATTTATGACTCTAAATTAAATCAGAGCTATGACAGACTGTAGCTGGGAGATTAGCACCTGACATTAGGTACAAGGAATATCTGCACTGGCCAGGTGCTTACATGACGGCTTTCAAGGCCAGACAGGGAAGCCTTAAGAAGTAAGGGAGGTGGTGGTGTCACCGTACCGAGGGGTGTTTAAGGAAGGGTTGGACGTGGTGCACAGGGACACGGTTTAGTGGGTGACATTGGTGGTAAGGGGATGGTTGGAGCAGATGATCTTAAAGGGCTTTTCCAACCTTAGTGATTCTATGATAAGCATTAACAAGGGTTTGGGAAGACAGATGGTGACCCAAGAAAGCCTTCATCTAGGATTATGGATACTAGGCACTCAAGTTTCACTTTGGGTGGAATACAGGACGACTCAATCCCCCCCCAGATCTGAACAGAAAAGCCTCTGGCTTTTCCACCGTAACTTGACTTGCTAAACTTTCAGTCACAGGTGGCTATCCTATCCTATGTTACATAGTGTAGCCCAACAGTGCTGCAGAAAAAAAACATTCAGTTTATCTCATGTCACGCTTGTGACTATTGCCCTGTTGAACTAATACATTATTTGGAATAAAGAAATGGGAAAAAGTAAACAAGTCAACATTAGACAGAATTCAACAGAAATTACCACAGAAAAGGTAGATCATCTATCAAAATGTTGTAGAAGTTTTTTTCCAGTTTTCTCAATAATTTTCTCCTAATCCATAGCGTTAATCAATTGTCTATACATAATTTGAGGCAGCATGTGACAGAATAATTTCTACCTACATTATTTAAGATATTATTAGAAGGAGGCAAGTTTTTTTTTTAAAACAAACAAACAAAAAAACTTCAGATTGATTTGCCAACAGGCAACACTGTAAACTATATATATCAGTGACTTGGAAAAAGACACTTCTAGTTTAATCCCATAAACTGTTTCTACATAATATACTATTGTAACCACCTTGTCCAGTTCCCTGCTCAAAGAAAACCACTCATTTGAGCCCAGTCTTCCTGAAGTAAATTCACAGCTTAAAGCAAGTTTCTTTGTTTACCCTGTGAGGCTAAGATAGCAGGGGATGTGCATATCATAAATAATTAGGTAGTCAAAATATCCCCCTCGATAGATGTTTCCTTTCAAAGAGCTCTGGACCAGAATGGCTTTAGGTAAGTGACAGCAGCTGTGACTATCCAAGGGTACTTTAGGAGTCACCATAATGTTAAGACAAAAGCAGCTGTGCTCGTGTAGCTGCTCACCACTTTTCTGGGCTACAGCACCGAAACTGAAGAAAAGAGCACTTGGCCAAATGTGAGATATCCTACTGAATACAAACTGTGACTGTGCTATTTCCCACACTAGAACAAAACAGGGCACTAATTCAACATGGACATAACAGTAACACACCTTGAAGAAAAACAATTATTCATTAGAAATATAAAAGCACTGACAGAAAAGAATTCTGCTTGTCACTGAGGGTCCCCTTGGCTGAATGGAGAGAAGGAAGTCTTTCTCACTAATTACTCAGAAATGGTGTTCACCTTTCAGCTATTCAATTCAGAGCATACGGAATCATACTAGCAATCACCTGGGCTGTTACTAACCCAGAACTGTATGCAGTATGCATCCATTGATCTCTATAGGACTTTAGCGAGAACCTCTGAGCAACCATATTTTATGGCTAAGGCTTGTAGGAACTTCATTGCCCACAGTCTTAAAGGAAGCCACATCTTTTTTTCCCCATTCTCCCTGAATTCTCTTCTCCTTATCTTCAAGTCCTTAAAACAGATCTATCACAAATGGTACCTGACAGGTAAGCATGCCAACTGTTTACATTATCTTGACTGTACCTTGTACAGAATAGGTGCTTTTAAATGTACTGCAAGGAAAGCTGTAGAGAAGTGAACAGAATAACTCATAACTCAAGTGAACAGTGAATAACTCATATCTAAATGTGTAATGGCACATCCCAAGCCCCTTCCACCACCAAGGATGTAGCAGCACAGCTATGCAAGGTACATCATTCTTTCTCTAGAATCTACAAACTTAAAAGCCTTGACTTGACTTAACCTGACTACTCTTAAGTGCACCCCTCTAAACAACAAAAGGCAACAGCAAGTAAAATCAGTGTGAACTTCAGAAACTCAGTTGTGTTGTGCAGTTTTTCTATACATTACAAAAAATCACTGAATATTCTTTTGAAAAATTATCATTTTTGCAAAATATGAAAAATACTTGCAAATGCTGTAGACTGCTTCTAACTCCTCATATGGATTAACACTTGATTTTCTTTCACAACATCCCAGGAGGGTTGAAATGTATTAATATAGGACACTGAAAGCACTAAGTAGCTTTATTTTTAGGTGAGGTTGGACTTAATTAGGCCTCTAGGAGAGGGATTCAAATGCAGCCAAAAAAAACACCACACCGAACACTCAGAAATTAGGCTAAAATTCTTTTACCATCCCAATGGAAATCCTGTCTTTTCTAAAGAAGACATAAACTGTTCTGTATGACCCTCTGTTTGCAAAGCACAGCCTACAAATGTAGGGAAGCAATACGCATAAATGGGTGAGCTGCCTGGAAGAGAGAGAACTGCTTCAAAAAAGAACAGATAACACCTAAGTGCAGATACTTGCAGTATGATCTTAATTATTCAGTCTGCCAACATTTTTTTTCCCTTAACACCTCTGTATGTTCATGTTATTATATATTCAAGCTCAAACTCTATACTCTGACACAAAATCTTTTTCACTGTAACAGCCCAGTCTGCAAGTTGCTGCTTGTACTATTTTTCCTTCGGTGCTGCTGTGCTTTAACACAGATATATTCCTTGGTAACTCAGTAACAGCCACATTACTGCTTTATTACCACACGTGCAAACCAGTCCATACTCACCTTGCTGCATCTTCCTCTAGAAGAAGCTTCACAAACTGCCTGGGTATGTGCAGCGACAGCACGCTCTCAGCCATTTGCTCCAGGATTCTCAGGTGGTTTCCGTCGGTGGTGGGGAAGCGATACATCCGGCAAATGGCACCACCAAACACTGAAGTGTTAAAAACACGTTATTTAATCAGAGGGGTTGAGTTAAAAGGGTACAAAGTCTCTCCTATTATTATTTTTTAAGTGGCTTTGATTCACTGACATGCTGTAACACACTTCTGTAAAAACCCAGTTTAACTAGGTAGCAGTCTAGCTTTTCCAAACAGGCACATTCTGCAAGGAGAGTTCTTCTAGCACTCGCATGAAAAGCCTCAAAATGATTTAAAACACTGGTAAGGAAATAAAACACAGATTCAACTTGTGAACTTTTATTTTCCTCACTTCCTACACTTTCCTCTCATGCAATCAGTTGCTGAAAACTAATCTTTATTCAAGACATAAATTTAAAAAACTGCTCTGCTTCACCCCACCCCAAAAAATGCTTAGGAATAGACTAGCAAATTGCATGGAGAATTTTATAGCATAGTCAACAATAAAAAAAAGTTTGCTTCTGCTGCTTTTACAATAAAAAATGCTAGTGCAAATGATAAAATAATTTATTTTTATATGACCCTCAGTAGGCTGCTCAGTCAGCAGCCCGTTCCTATTCAAATGAAACATCTGCTTAAATGCCCTGGGGCCAAAGCAGAGAGCAAGAGCTTAGCTTTTTTCAGCGATGCTGAAAGCCTACTTGTTACAGCCCACAGCAGCTTACCAGATTTCAGTAGTGCATCTTTCCGTAATGAAGCATATTTGGATCTGATTCCTAAAGATTCTGTTAAACTTTCATCAACTGGTAACACAGTCTAAACAAAAACAAACAAAAACAAACAATAAAGGAAAAAGTGTCAGTGCCAAGGCAACATGACCCTATTAGACAGACTTAAAGGAAATATTCAACACAAGGCAGGATTAAAAATAGATATTCCAGATATGTTCACTGTAAAACAAACAAATAAAAAAACAACTTTTGCAGCTTTGTGAAACTGTCTGTGGATGCCTCAGTGTAGCAGGTGTACGAACATACAGTAACCAAGCCTATTCTGATGAGAGGCACTTGAAGCTAAAGCTTAGTTACTGTAAGCTATTTTTTTCCTCTAGATTTTAAACATGAGCAACAAGATCTCTGCCAAATACAAAAGTGCTCCACACCATTAGGCTGCTCTTCACAGTATTCTGAAATTGGAAAGCACCAATAATTACAAGGCAAATTGACAGCAGGTCTCGACAGAGTTTATTTCAGTTCTGACAATAACTCTGCATCTTTCTGAGGCTGATATAATGGTTATACTCACCCTTCCATTAATTGTATCAGGTGACCTTGTCACTGGAGGCCTTTGGTCAGTTTTTTCCTCCATTTGCCATCCAATAACTGTAATGTTACCTACACGGTCACTTTCAGCAGACCTGCAACAAACACTCTGCGTTGAAATTTTTTTGGAGGTGGACCTGTTTATCAACAAGGGAACACTTATAAAAGGCTATTAAGCTTCAGAGCTGATGAATATTTTAAATAGGAAGCTTTTCAATTTAATTTTACATATTCTTACAATAGGCTATTCCAATAGGAAAATGTTCTCCTCATTCCTTAGGGATACTGTCAGGCCTCCTAATTGAAGGCAACCTAAAACCATGAGCGTGTTCCAATATTTTTGTTAAACCAGAAAGGGGTTGGATTTTACAATTAGCCTGTTGTAGGCAAAAAAATTAAAGATCTTATACTGTGAACATTAACAGAGAGCAGATAATTGGACATAAATATGTGCATGTGTGCCTGTACATCCAAAATCTAATCTTTTAACTCTCAGTCGAGAGCCTGCTACTTGCATGCAGCAACTGGTACAGGCTGTTGTTTTGATAATGCTGTAAATTTTTTTGATAATGCTGTAAATTTTGATAATACATGGACTAGATAGAAGTAGCACACTGAAAACCCTCCAGTTAATAGAGACTTGAGTCAAAGTCACCAATTAGGAGTCTGATCACATTTTGTGCTTCTGCAGTTAAGATTATTTAGACTGGGAAAATCGGGGGCCTGACATTCCAGAAAGAAGAGCTGATGCGAAAGAGAAGGACCCCAATAGGAAGTGGTCTAGGGAAAAAGGAAACGGATGGGAAATGGGAGGGGAGGGGAGGGGAAGGGGAAGGGGAAGGGTCTTCATCCCATCTCATGGACAGCTTTCACTACATCTTAACTGTGCTTCCAAGAATTAAGATAGCTGATTCCTAAATGAAGGAAAACACTACAAACCTTAGTGTTAAGTGCAACCTGTGATTCTTCTCCTGAAGTAGCTCTTTTACAGTGAACATCCCAGAACCCAACAGATACATCTGGAAAGAAGGTGATTACCAGAACTGTAATTATTTACCTTTGCAACAAAGACTTTGTCCACCAAAGTCCAAAAGACAATTTCTGTTCTTCCTCAAAGTGTGAGGAGAAAAAACTAATTACATATGCCCATACATAATTAAAACTCTTTAAAATTAATAGATTTAGTAATTTATTAAAAGTAATTTTTCTATCTGAGGACAAAAAGTCCTTTTCTTTCTCTAAGATTTAAGAGAAGGCACCTCATTGTTTACAAGCTAAAGCCCAGTGATACAGGAACACTGAAAGAAATGATTGAATGGGACTCAGACTGAGTAGGTCAGCACTTCGTAGTCCCCTCCCTGACCCAGACTTGTCTCCTTGTGAAGAACACACCTTTTCAAGAAGTATTCCATGTTGCTATGTCTTTGCTTTTTTTCCACAAAACTTGCTAGTTTTATCTCATTGCTTCTCATATGCTTCCTCCACACTGACTGGGGAGGCAACAGAATGACGAGTACTTACTGTTCCCTGAGATCTATCTTTGACGTCATACACGGAGAGTTTGATTTGTGTCATTTGATTGATAAGAGAGTCTTGGAAAAAGGCAATGCTGCTTAGAAATATAGGATTACTTGTTCCCTGTAATCATAAACAAAAGAGGCAAGGGATAACACAAGGTGATATTTGTTAGGAGGATATACTTCTTGTGTTAGCTTCAATTTTAAGTCTAATCCAACAGTACCTCAACACTTACCTCAATAATTTCTGTCTGTGCATGCTTCGTCCAGAATGCCTGAGGAGGTGTAGTTACACTCACTGCTACAAAACTATTTGGTTTTCGGTCTAGCGATGGAGTTAACAGCTCACTGCAAGCTTTAGGCATGTAACAGAGAAATAAATTTAGATTTACAGTCTTTCTTCTATTGCTGTAAGACTCTATTTTTTTTAAGCATATTACATAATCTGAGCAATAAAGCCATGAAAGGCCTAGGATTCAATCTACCACTACACCATGAAAGCAGACATCACTCACCTTTGTGCATACAGACAGTAAATATGCCATCAGATCACTCTTGCTCCAAGCTGTACAACTGTACATTAACCTTGTTCTCTTCCAACACCTGCCTATCTATCCCTCCAGCACAGCTCATTAGAACAGTGTACATGCAGAGAATCCCATGAGCATGGCTGTATTTGATCTGAAGTCACACTCCATTAAGCCCATTACCAAACACTATTTTGCCATGGAGAACCAAAAGGACTCCTTGAACACTGATCAGGAAGAACTACTATGAGGAGAACTAGCTTGTAATTACAAAAGGACAGTAATTTATCTCTTCTAAAATGATACAGAGAGTTTAACTGCTGGGAAGGAACTACAGTGAATAGAAAACAACTATCAGAAATTCAAGTGAATGACTCTACACAACCCCATTGCAATTCAGAGCTAAATTCTAGCTAGCTAGATACAAGTAATTACAGCATGGTCTGGCTCTGCTTTAGCTAGATGTGCAACGTTAATTTTGAATTTACCTGGGCTAGCAAAATGCTTAAATGTACACTGAACAGCTTTGCAGTTCTGTGTATTTTTTAATTTAATCTGAAAATATTTAAAAATCCTTACTCAGTTCTGAGGAATTCTAGTTAACATTATTATTCATAGTCTTATTATACACATCTGTGCAAATTATCTAATTTTCATTTCAATCATACTGGTAAGAGAAGAAACTTCCAAACAACCAAACACTATTAACGCAAGAAAAACATGATACAGTTGAAAATGTGGACTGAATTTTAATGAGAAAAATGTTTCTCACTTATTTTTCAACTGAGGTGAGTCAATGCACAAGTTTCTTGTCCATATTTAAACATCCCAGAAATTAGGTCACTGAAGCATCTCACATTATCACTTGATAGCAAAGACCATAGGAAAAAATGTATGTGTGATCGTTGGTAACTCTTACAAAATATTCTGTCTGAAAATGGTGTTTCCACCAAATCTTCAGTTTGCTTGAAGACTTGAACTGTTGATATATTGAGACTGAGGACAGTTTCATAGTATCTTCACATAAACTAAATGTACATTTAAAAATAACATTCACATAGCAAACATTTAAAAGTTTATAGGACAGATGTTTTAACTACAGATTTTTAAAAACATCACAAAATCCTTTGGTTGTCTATCGAAAGCTTCTGTACAGGCAGCAAGAAAGCTGTACCTCATCTCCATAAGAATCACAGCAAAGTTTCAATCCTTACTATATGAAAGGCACTTCTAAATCAAAATTTAAAAAAATAAATCCACATATACTTAAGAGCACATACAATCCAAATTACCCTAAGTCTAAACAATCCTAAAAAACACTAAACATACCTAAACTGAACTCTAATATCGGCTCATCTGGATCCTGAATATTTCCTGTAAAACGAAAAAATTAGCACAAGGTTAGTGAAGCATTGCTCTCATGTGAACCCGTCCTTGAAATTGTAGTTACAGGGGAAGAAATTAAATTTGATAGAAAATATTATCATTCTTAATTCAATGAGCCATGAATATTTAGAATATTCATTAGCTAATCTGTGGTACTTAAAATTTATTTAAAAAACCTGAGATGAACTAATTTTATAAGGTATGTTAAAACAATGACTAAAATATGCAAAACTACACAAGATTATATTGAATATGAGAATACAAAATGCCAAATCTCAGTGGAAAATATAAGAATTAAAGACACTTAGTGTCTGAGCCACTATTAGCTCCAAATTATTAAATCAGATGTATCTCCTCAGTGATCAGTGAACAGGGAAAAGTTGGAAAGTACCTGTCTCTCTCACTAATCAAATAAAGACTCCAGGGATTACAGTGCTAATTTACTCACCATAAAAGATGGGGAAAAAATCTAAGATTCCTGAACTCTCTTGAACATTATAGACAATGTCAAACTATGAGGTTGCCAAGACTCTTCCTAGACAACCTTGACATTCTTTTACTGTTTTTTTTCCCCATTGCCTATTTTTCACTGAAAAACATAACTGCACGTAATCTACATAAATTTATTTTTCCTTCCCTCTCCAATTTGTGTTTTGTATGCATTAAGAATGACAATTTTAAGACTGTTGAACACTTCAAATAATCAGAAACATCTAAATCTTCTAGGAGTGGGAATAAAAAAACGGTAATGTTAGTAAAGGGCAGATTCTGAAAGGGGCAATAAAGCTATAGCTGATAGGAAGGTACGTACCTGCGAGAGAAAGGCCCACCATGTCTGAGGTGACATCAATGGTGGAGGCCCGTTGCACAGTGCGGGACTTTGCACCATGGCGGGGACTGTGTTCTCTTGCTGTCATTTTTTCATGAAGAACCCTTCTTTTCTTGCTGCTTGGCTTTACTGATGTTTGTCTTATGGAGCAGCAGAGTGCAGCAGGTTGTCTCCAAGTGCTATTCCTCTAACATTACCATGCTAAGCCATAAAGAGAGAAAAAAAACATACATGAGAATTTTAGGCCACTCTCAGCTACTGCTCTTTTTAACAGCGGTGAACATCCTGCCATAGAATTGCCTCAGGTCACTCAAATAAAGTGCTCAAGGCAGATCCAAAGCACAGTAAGTCAATTTTCATGAACCATACATCTGTAGCACTTTACTGCAAATTGTTGAAGACTGTACCACACGCAAGAAAGGCTCTTCTGTCAGAGAACGGGGGTTGAGAGACTCGTTAACAGACCAGCTGCTTTTCCCCTTTGTCTAAGTTATTAAATCACACTTAATGAAGTTTCCTGGTTTTCATAATCCCTAGGGAGCACAAGTAAATTTGTCAGATGGGGCCTCCATCTGCAGAGGTAGGACAACAGATTAGGACAAAGGGACAGGGGGTTGGCAGAATGTGGAACAAAAGGGCAGGAAATGTTTTTAGTGTCAACAAGCTGTGTCTTTCTAGGCTCTACCGCCATGAAAAAGGGATATTGAAAACTATAAATAAAACCTTCCGGGTCAGGGTGAGGTTGAAATGCTGGCGTGGCAATGTAAAGAAAAAGCAAAACGGGATGACTGCTGATGTGGCATACAGCAGTGGTTGTGCTTCTTGTTCACCCAGTACTCTGTGAACATACCTGAAGGTTTTCTTCCTTTCACAGTATCTATAAAGTCAATTATTATGCTAGAAAAGAACCACAGTGCCTACAGAACATTTGATTACATTGTTAAATTTGGTTAAAGGTAGTGCACTTGGTTTCACTGGTAAATTTGTATTTTCCTTCCATCGGCCACGTCAGCACCGCACTTATGGAACTTTTGTATTCCTTTCACAGTATTATGACAAAATCCATTCGTTTAGAAAGTGACATTAGGAGTAAAATCTGAAAAAACTGAAAGGTAGCAATACAATGATTAATGCCCTCAGAGAAGCCCCTTACTCATATTACAAAATATTTGAACCACACTGCATAATGGGAGCATTTTTTTCCTCTTAGTTTGAGGGGCCTAACAACGGAGAAGAAGCATTATATTTAAATAAATCACCTAACTTTTACTTGTGTTTTTAAAAGGCATTTTGTATCTGTCTCAGGGCCTCCCAGAGGAATATTCAACCTGCTTAACGCAAAACTCTACAGTGAGCACCTCCCTCTGGAACACTTCAAAATATTCTCCCTCTCTCCACAGGGAATTCAAGCGTCTTCTTAAATAACTCTGGTTCACTAAACATCTAAACTTTAGATGCACGTTAAGTACCGCAGACAACTGAATTGAGCACAGTCCTGGCCATCTACATGAGATTAGGAATGGGATTTGAAATGGGGAACTCATTCTAGGGAGGAAGGAATTTGGGCCATGTCCAGCAGATGGGCCAGTCTATTGCCCCTCAGAACTAATAATTTCCTTCAGTGATTCCATTCATAACTGAATACTGTCATACTCGATACAGTACTAAATCATTAATAGCATGTCATAAACTAATTCCAAGTAGAAAAAAAGGAAACTGTAGAGTGGAAGAAGCAGAAATTGAGAACTCTGAACATCCCCTCTCCAAAAGCTTTGAGACTCTAACAGCACGCAAAATGACAGCCAAGAATTAGAGCAGGCAGTTTTCCAGTTCTTGCAGAATCACAGAATAGTCGAGGTTGGAAACACAGAGGTTGGAAGGAATGTCTAGACTTCACCTAGCCCAACCCCCTTGCTCAAATGAAGAGTCACCTAGAGCAAGTTGCTCAGGACTGTGTCCAGCTGAGTTGTGGACAAGAATGGAGACTCCACAACCTCTCTGGGCTACCTGTTTGTTCCCATGTTTGATTACTCACAGTAAAAAAGCTTTTTGTCTTTTCTTTCAATGTTTAAGTGGTAAAGTGACTAGAGATCCACCAGTTTTTCTGCAATAGTATTGAATGTCCTAAGATTTGGTCAAATAAAATTTCCATCAGAACTCTGCCAGTTTACAAGTCCTTCCATTCTATTCTTTTTCCTTCTTTCATCAATACATTTTTCCTTGGTTTGTTCTTTCTGTAATGTGATGTTAAAGGTTTGCAAGTCCATTAAACCTAAGTGCCTAATGAAACAGAACAGCTACAAAATGTGGTTGCAAAGATTTAGACAGGATGCCATAGCCCCTTCCCCCAAATCCTGTAGTTACTCCATTAGACAATAACTAACATGTTTTGGAAACTATTTCTATCTAAATATTACTGAGAATAATATTCCAAGTTAAGTCCTCAACTGTTCCTTTATACTACAATATTAATTTATCACCTATGATAACATGATAAATTCTTAACTTACTGGCAATAGCTTACACTAATCTTACTTACAAGAGGGCTCTTTTCCTCATGTGCAGAGGGATTTTGCATGTCATAACATCGGTTAAGTCCACATCTAGAAATGAACAAAAGAATCAGTATAAATAATCGTTTATACAGTGTAAATCACTGCCAACAGAAAAGTATCATTCTCAGATTAACTGTAAATTTCACTTCTGATTACTAGATCTTGCATTAAAGTTTATTGAAAACTAAGAACAACGACACTGGCAAATAAAGAAGGGTACAATCATCTGAGGAACCTGGACCACCACTGGTGATAGCAATAGGCAGACAGAGCAGGAAATAAAAAAAAAAGCTTATGCTGAAAGGGTTGACTTCAGGTCAGTACTGGTGAGTGGGTGCAATGGCTGTAAGAAACATATGTTAAAATGTTTACAGAAAGGCCTGGTGCTATAAGAAAAAGGAATGTATATACATCACGAGGAAAGATCATGCAAAGTAGTCAAAACACAGAAAATCAAAAGATAAGGACGTAGGGCTGCTTCTCCATTTGGTGAAATTATGTGAGGTAGGCTTCTATGAACAGCTAGCAATAGGCATACAGGAAAAGTGAATTCTTTATAAATATACTACAGATTACCTGAAGGTTTGCATTTGCTAATGGTACCATCTAATTCAAGTACATTTACATTAACGGGATATGCCTTTTAAGACCTCACATGTATGGCATACAAACAAAAGAGATGAGGGAGCTGAGGCTCAGCTTTTGGATTTCATCGGCAGCCCTATCAATAACCCAGGATTGCTTAAGAAAGCAGGTCTGAGCTCTTATCATCACTTACGGAAAGGGTTTCATCTCGCCTAACTTAATTTGCGTAGGAGGCAAGTAGCTGATCTCACCTCATTGCCCAGGTTCTCTACGTAGTCAATGGTGAGACACAGGCACCTCCAGAAAATGATTCACCATTTCCCAGGGTAGGTGGGATGAATCACCCCATGAAGATACCTCTCTCTCTCATTTTAGAAACAATTTAGATGACTAGTTTAGGCCTGACACTGCAGCTGGGCAAACTGAATCCCTCCCCCAGCTGTGCTAGCTGAGGCAAGGATGACCTCCTTCCCTTCACTGCATGGCCTGACAGACCCAAGCAATAGGTGCTCTTGAACTACAGCCATTTATTTCTACCATTGCAACTTTATGACCATGTTTTTGATAGAAATCAGTGGAGGTATGATTTCTTCCAAATTAAAGGTAGTACAAACACACCTGGCAGTTTCCTGAGATGGCACCTAAGACAGGTGCTCCTGACCCAAAGGGCGATGTAATTCAGTTGTCATGTCCAGGCAAATCTCATCTGGAACACGGCATGACGCACCTGCATGTATCCTTTGGCTCTGCCCTTACTAATACTACAAACCATGGATGTTGCTGATAAATCTTCAGGAGGAACATAACAGAGAAAGGGAAAATGTGGCAGCTCATTTAATGCTGTGAAAAAAAGGTCTGGGGATGAAATCCTGCTAAAAGTTTGCCATCGTCTTCAAGGTGGAGTGAAAAAATAATTGTGGGTACTTAAGAAACTGTTTTAGTGCTCTTTGTACTGCAAGGCCCATTCTCTGGATCTTACAAATTAGGGTTGCTGCTCCCCAACAATCCATTCTGAAACATCAAAAGGGCCTCTTCAGATAATATCTTAGTAAAAAGTCTCTTGTGCTCAGGTTGAAAATATTTTAGCAATAGAGTGAGTGATCAAAAAAGTGGAAACGAATACTGCCTGAAACAGTATTTTGAATCTGCAATGTGGCCAGGTTTTCAATTAGCATCTTATTAACTGTATCATCATAGACAAAATAGTGGAAAGGATGAAACACCAGACACTAAGTTATGACTATGTTTCCTTCCATGTAGCAGCACCATCTCTAGTATACTTATCAGATAGATTTTTTTTTTCCTTTTTACCTCCAGCTACAGAAAACCTCAGTAGTTAAGTAAGATTTGCCATGCTGTCTCAGGACCAATCTTCCAGCAGTTCCAGCATCCCATCTCCAGTAGCCATTTCAAAGGAAGATGCAAGGAACCTTACTGACCCTGCTTCAGGGCCTGAGGTGAAGGTCTGGACCAACCCCATCGCTCAGGGCTGCAGAGGTAGCCCCAGTGCAGCACGTCAGCTCAAGATCTGCAGCTCCAGCAAAAGCCTCCTAAGTCTGACACTGATTAACAGCTGTTTTTTGCAGTCTCATGAGCACTTTGCTCTTCTGTGTTTTTTAACAGCACACTGAATGTCCTGAATCTGATGCAGGTCACACAACACAGGGAAAAGTTGGAGCCGTGAGCTTGATACCTGGAGTCAGATTTTTCCTTCCAGCCAAACCCATGGGAGCAACAACACAGAGGATATTGATGCTAGTAAGGATAGGATCTGTAGAATGAAACAGCTGGTGCCAAAAACTGATATCCACCCAGCGAACACCTCGAGGTGATACTTGTCATTATGGACTAGAGCTGATTTGGCTCTGGGGACTGAACACACATCATGCAGTGTGCCCTCTCCAGCTTAGCTTCAGGTAAGAAGCGCGATTCATGTGCTCTGAGATATGAACAAAAAATGCAGTGACTGGGGACGACAGCAAGATTTACTTCCGAAACAGACTCCTAATCTGAAACAAAATGCTGATACACATGCAGCCATACGATCAACTACGGCTCATTTATTTGTTCTACGAGCAGCCTCCCATGAGTTGCAGATGCTCCAGTTGTTGCCATTGACCAAATATAAACTGTTTCAACGCCAACTGCAGATCAATGGGTTGACAGATTTCACTCCCCTTCGCTCCCTCGGTGACCCTGGACATCCCCTTTACCAGGCCACCTGGGAAGGCGGAAGGAAGCAAGCGCTGCCAGCACCCAGGATGAACCTTTGCCTCCCACTGAAATTACCTCCCCAAGCAAAACATCCTCAGCAGGTGCTAGTCTGTCAGCTCCACAAAGAGGCTGTATTCCCCCTCTCAGCCAGCTCCTTAAATCTAGCTTCCCCTCCTAAGATGGCTCAATGTTTCCTCCTCTCATTGACCAGAAACCTGATTATCAGGAACAGAAAAAAAGCTTGCCCTGAATGGTGTCTCTTGTACTCCTAAAGCCCTCCTCAGGACTCTGATCAAGGGGGTGACCTCAGCAAGAAAAGGGAAACATCCTCCGCAAGAAAAAGAAAACTACTGCAAGACACAATGAATGTATCTGTGCAGCATGGAAATCCCCAAAAGCGACCTTTTGGTGGTATTTAGATAAAATGCCAGTTCAGCAGCAGGAAGTAGTTTGCTTTCTCTTTGTTTTCCCTTCCGCCCTCTTCCACTTACTTACACACAAATCTAAGTCACACTCTTTCTTCTTGATCCTTCACCCCCACCATGAAGCCTCAGCAAACCCAATTAATCTAAAAACCTGATTTTCTCTCTTCGATCAATTTGGGTACTTTTAATAGGAAAGTGCAATTTAGGCCGCTTAGTTCTTTGTGCAAATGAAGACTGTTTGTCTATATCCACGACCGAAACGCAATTAGCATTCTTCCTAGCTTAAGGAGATACCGTTTTAATTTTTCTCGTGCTCACAGCACTTCTATTCCTTCAGTACTCCTGCGAGCGCAACATTATGCACACCCCCTCATGAAAGAGAGCGGCCGTCAGGCACAGGTTCGCTAACTCAAAAAGAAAAAGCGCAGCTCTGTTTCGCTTTGCAGATGCCTTATCATGTTGAGCACGGCACAACGCCATGGAAAATGACGAGCCTTGCTACAGAGCAGCTTCAAGTCCAGCCCTCTCAGCCTCCTCCACTGTTTTACCAACAGCTTATGGATGTCCTTTTCTCTAGATTAATCTTTAGGCTCTTCAGAAGAAACGTGCAGGGTGTGTTACAGTAAAGTTTCCTATGCACAGGATGATTTCTTTCCATACCACCTGGGCCTCTCACACTGCCCACGCAGACACGGAAAAAGCCCACGAGACTGGCATATGACATATTCGCTGTTGAGGAGTTTGGAGTGGGAACACACGGCTGAATTTGACAGTCCTTTGGACACCCTCCTAAAGCCTCCTTCTTCTGAAGCCATCTTTCACCATAACCTGATGCTCACAGTGCAGAAACAGCATTGTAATGGCTGGCAAAGCAAACAGCTAAACCTCCTCCTCCAAGGTCCTCCTGCTGCAGGAAAGGGGTGGGGGAAAAGGGGAACAAGGGGATAAAACAAGTAAAAAATCCAGCAGTTTATGGCTTGGAGATGAACCAGATACACCCTTACATTCACTGCCGCGTTCATTAGTGCTGTTGATTACAGAAGGCCAGCTCTCTTCTCCAACAAGACGGGTGGCAATGAAATATCCCCCATCACAAAGGCAGTGAGAGGTTGTGGGGACCACAGAAAACACAGGGGAATAAAAGCACGCGAACTACATGTGCAGTGGGAAGTTCTTGTCCAAGTCTGATTACAACAAAAAGTCCAGAGAACTATCTGAACTGTCTGCCTGCAGTACTTATCCACTTCACAGACTAACGTAGCACTACTTCAAGGCAGTTTATTCTGGTCAAAACAACCCAGGAATCACTGACGAGCTACTGTTAGCACTGTGCTCTGTGTGCTTGGGTCAGATCTCACATTCTGCTCGGAAACCACTGCGTTGTGTTCAGCTTTGGCTGTGCTCCGGGGTCACAGACTAAACATTAGTTTACTTTCTTGACCCTGAATTTTCCCAGATGGAAAAAAATGCTCCATTAAGTCACAAACATACCAGAAAATCTCCCAAGCACTCTTCATTTTCATGTGACATTCCTCTGACATGCTCTGCTTCCTACACTTAACGTTTGAAATGTTTCTATAAATTAAAAATACAAAATGGCAGCAGAGGGCAAGCCAGAAATGTACAAGTTATTTCTCTAACATATGTGGCTTCCAATAAGACATAACTAATTGACTCAGGAAATGAAACATGTCGTGTATTTAGAAAATCTGAAATAAATGCTAGTGTGGGAGTAATATTGCACAAAGGTTATTACCAGGATTGATGCAGCATAGCAAAACCGCTGCAACTAACACAAATCTGTCAATGCATATTTCTCCATCAACATTTGGTTTGTACTTCTAAATTGGGGTCTGTGTGTGTGTTGTGGTTTAACCCGGCCGGCAGCTAAACCCCACACAGCCGTTCGCTCACCCTCCTCCCTCCCTCTCTGGGATGGGGGAGAGAAACGGGAAAGTGAAGCCTGTGGGTTGAGATAAAGACAGGTTATTAAGATAGGAAATAATAATAATAATAATAATAGTGTGTACAGAACAAGTGATGCACAATGCAATTGCTCACCACCCGCTGACCGATGCCCAGCCCATCCCCGAGCAGCCGGCCCCCCACCCCGGCTAGCCACCCCTATATATTGTTCAGCATGACGCCAGATGGTATGGAATACCCCTTTGGCCAATTTGGGTCAGCTGTCCTGGGTCTGTCCCCTCCCAGCTCTTGCTGCACCCCCAGCCTGCCCGCTGGCAGGACAGAGCGAGAAGCTGAAAAGTCCTTGGCTTAGTGTAAGCACTGCTCTGCAACAAGTAAAACATCAGCATGGTATCAGCACTCTTCCCATCCTAATCCAGAACATAGCACCCTACCAGCTACTAGGAGGAAAAATAACTCTGTCCTAACTGAAACCAAGACAGTGTGTACTTCTGATACACCTTTTTTCTTATATTCTGCATGCCTAGTCTGTGCCTATTGGCAACGATTTTGTATGTCTTTTCTAACAAAATAATTCTTGTTTGGTTCCAGATATCTGTTTCCTTTGTGCTGCTTTCATTTGTTCTTCCTGGAGAACGAAGTGATTTGTTTGTTTACCCCAACCTCTCCAAATCAGTGGGAGAGACGGCTGTTGCGGGCCAAGACGCTGACTGCAAGGCTCTTCCCTCGACTCACTTCTGCAGTCACGTAAACATCCCCTCTTTCCCAAGCAGTGGGCTGCCGGCGGTTTGAAGCGTAAAGCATCCAGCTCCACACACTCCAACAACAGTCCACGCTTCCCACCACTGTTCTCGTTTCAATGCCTCGCCAGGGCAGCTGTCATGGTGAAAGGAATCCTTTTTCACGCCAGTCCTACCACATGGGTTAACAGTAAGACGACCCTATAAGATAAAAGGTGTGCGTGCATATGTGCACAATTGCTGCTTTGGTGGCTTGCCAGTTTCTAAACATATTTTCCTTGAAAATCTATTTAGACAGCATGCAGAGACCCCAGCTTGCTAGCACTGTCAGAGACCAAATTCATCCAGAAAATCCTGTCAGGATTCCTAGGAGCTGGGCCAAAGACCCCCAAGATTTGGTATGCTTTCTTGTCCAAGTTGTGAGGAGAAACTGTGGAGAAGGCAGCCAGCATGTCTGCCTCAGTTGCTGCTCTGTAGAGCTGAGGAAAGCTGTGCTCTGAGGGGAAATCCAAGTCCAGCATGGAACTGCTGTGGGGTGAAATGACATGGAAAAGGCACAGTAGTTCTCCTGGCCATTGTCCTTTCCATGAAAAAAAAACAAACAAGAGACAAAGCATAAGTGAAAATAAAGAGGGCCCCATCATACTCCTCTGGCCCTGGTTGAGCTACAGCCTTTAGGGCCTCCAGAAGGGAACCAGAATCTACTGGTATATCACAGAATCACAGAAAGGTTTGGGTTGGAAGGGACCTTAAAGATCACTCAATTCCAACCCCCCTGCCATGGGCAGGGACACCTCCCACCAGACCAGGTTGCCCAAAGCCCCATCCAGCCTGGCCTTGAACACCTCCAGGGATGGGGCATCCACAGCTTCTCTGGGCAGATGTGAAGTGAGGAGATGACAGCCAGAAGGGAGGACAGCCGGTAGGTCTGAAGAAAGGTGGAGAGCTGAGCTGTTTCTCAAGAAGTGGTACGCTTGGGACTAATGGAGCAAAACACAGAGCTCATCACTTGTTGGTTATGCTGCAAAACAGGCACTGAGAGATGAAATAACAGGACAACAGAACAGCGTTATCCTCCGCTGCAGTGCCCAATGCAGCGGGCGTGCTCCAGGGCAGACGATGCAGATGTGCTACCCCAGCTGCCCCCTGCATCCTGTGCCTCCCTCCCACATGCCCACACTCACACCACCACCCACCCATCCTCCCTGCCCTGCACAACAGCGTTACAGCAGCTGCATTCTCATGAAGAGCAATGAGAAGAGGAAGTGGGAAAGAAGGTGATGGGGTCTGAGATGCAGTAATTTGTCCAACTACTTTCTGCTAGATAGGCAAGGAACAGCTGCAGACATCTCTTGTTCAGAAAAGGAAGCCACAATTTCATTTTCCATCAAACCCAGACCATGTTAAGAAGCAGCTTTTCAGAAGTCGCAGAATGTCACCACTTGCCCATTCCAGGTCACAAGCAAAGACACTATGAGGATTTTCAGAAAAGTCAAAATAACAAAAAACCCAGGTTAAGAATAGAGCCTCAGAGAAACAAACCTTTCCACGCTTCAACAGCAATAGTTTCATTTTAGTGACTGTTGGTAGGAAGTGTCAGCAGTGGACAGAAAGACTACAAGTTAGAAAGGTAAGAAAACAGAAATAGGAAGATTTCTGGGCAAGGCCCACTGAAACAGTTCATAGAAATCAGGAACACAAATTTGCTGACCAACATATTTGCTTATATATTTTTAACACTCAGATTTTAAGAGAAAGTACGTTTCACCACATTTGCAAAAATCAATGTCCATAGCAAGTACGACCTGAACTGCTGCCGCCAGGACCTGACCATCATTTACTGAACGGGTTCTTAACTTCCAGCAGAGCTACTGAAAAACAACTCTGTGGAAAAGATTACACGTATTGACAGACATGGGCAATTTTTAAAGCATACTGGAAAAATATCTGGAATATATTGAAACCTGCCTTATTTCATTGATGAACTAAAAAGGCCTAAATGAGTAACGCAAACTAGATTAAAGTATGTGGCCTACAAAAAAAAAAAAAAAAAAATAGACCAGAAGTGGCTCAATGTGTCCTTGAAGTAACCTTAAAGAAATCAGACCAAATATCACTGAAATATTTCTATGTATTTGACTACAAATAATTCTCCAATGTAAGTTCAGCAGCTTTCTAGTAGAATATCATATTTCAACAATTGTCGCCAGCTTGTGAAAATTTGCATGAGGTTTTTTAGCTTTGAATATCAGCCTTAGTGAAATACTATATTCTCTCTTGAGGTGTGATGAGCTGTTACAAAACATAAATATCTTGCAGGGGACATGGTGGTGTTAGTTCTAAGACAGAAAAGACAAAGTTTGAAAAGAGTAATTAGAAACGTTACTACTATTCTGATCAGTTTAATGTGTAATATAAACAAGCACAGGAACACTCGTGGACAAACAAAACTGTTGTGGGTGCTTCATAGGTTCATGTCTCCTCACCCCAATACAGTACAGATGAAAGCAGTCTGTCCAACAAGTGAAGGTAGCAAGTACTTGTGTAGCTGCGGTATGTGTTGTGCAACATTTTCTTTGTCCTGCTCCAACAATATTCTTTTATTTCACTCCCATCCACTAACAGACCAAATGTAATAAACATTTCAGTCTGAAATTCAGAGAAAAATTAAGCCTCCTCCAGGCTATGGCCACAGATTTTGCATTTCTAGAGTCCAGTTTTTCTTAAAAAACAATTTTCAAATACTTGTATCCTTAATCTACTGGCTTATTTTCAGCAATTGCTACTGATCAGTCTTTAGAACTGATGTAATTTTGAGGGCTACAGAAGTTTATTTGAAAAAATAGCAACTGCAGCAGGGATGCTAGCAACGACCACAAAAGATACAAACGCTGTGCAAGGACAAAGGGCAAATATTAGTGCCAAGTTCCTTGCAGCACTCAGTACTCAAAAATATGAGCTTAAATGTCATGGTTTTGTCAATTCTCCAAGAGCTAGCATTCCTTATAAAAGTGGCGTGTTACTGCAGGCCAAGTTTATCAGAATCTCACTTCTTCTAAAGCACGTTTCTCACGGATGCAGAAAAGCCTGAGAATGCAAAGGATGCATCCCAAACTATTTACTTTTCTTGAAGTTCATGAACAAGTAACTCTCACAACTGATGTATTTGACTTTTATATATCTATATGCTGAAGGCTAGCAGCAGTGACGCCAGCTTCTCCTGCTACCTGTGGGTGCCTCAGGAATACGGTCTTCCTCCCACCACACCTTCTCAGGAATTCATACACAAGCTGCCAACCCCAGCAGTCAAATCTCCAAGGCAAGGTAGCAGGGATGGTGCTTCTGCCCACAGCTCCAATCCTCACTCCTCCGGCCTAGCTGAGAGCGGGTATCTGCATTTCAGCTATACTAACCCACGGCCCAACACCTAATCAAAAGCACTTCCAGCAACGGATTAAACTAAGAGACTAGAGGGACTACCCTCTGACACAAGAGCAGGACCGAGAGCTGAACACGAAGACTGGCTCAGAGCAAAAGGGTAATGAAGCCTGCGGCCCCCGCTGAGTGGGCAGTGACGGACACTGAGGCAAACAGCACAACGGGCAGGGCTGGGATCTTGTGAGGTGCCTCCCAGACTGGGGTGACGAGCACCCCAGGAGTGAGTGCCCCAAACTATGACCACATTCACTGGTCACTGGCAAGGTGACAACTCAGTGTTTGCCAGGGTTCAGCCCCGGCACTTGCAGCACTGTTGCCCTGTGGTGGCCTACAGCAACGCCAGTGGCTGGCCCTAAGCTTTGCAGGGGGCTGCAAGGCCAGAGGACTGAGTTTTCTCAGGCTTGCGTTGTCTGAACTCTTCTTGACCTGCCTGCAACTTTGGTTTAACTCGGTTCAGCTCTAACACCACTTTTTCTTGATTGCCCAGATGTCTGTGACTAATCGTTTTTACTTCTGTTTATCTTTGTGTGGTACCATCATGATTTTACAACTCTAAAACAATGGTGTGGCGTAGCAAAATACAGGCCTGGTACGATGATGGGAGATCTTGAGAAGCAGAGACGGAGGATGCAGCAAGGAGGAGAACAGGAAGCTGGGCACAGACTATAGACATGTCTGTAGATGGCTCACCCATGGTCACCTAAAGAAATACAGACTTGGGACTGGTCAAAACTGCTTTGAGGGATCATAAGCAGAAGAAATAAATAGTATCTAGTGTGTGAAAGGTACCGCACGTACCAAATTTGGATGTAACATGTTACTGCAAACCGGTGGAGAAAGAGCCAAGTTTTAAAGCTTGTTAGTAAACATGAAAAATGACCCCAGGTGGATCCTAGAAGTGAAGAAGAAGAAACCATCAACGCGAACATCATTTTCCTCCCAGTGAAGGACATCAGATGCTGACGGCTTGCTGAAATACCCTCATCCCCACCACCGAAATGAAACCACCAACCTTAGGATCCAGAGGAGCAAGGGAAGGGTGAGCATTACAGCAGGAAAAAGAGGTAGGTACTGCACGTGTCCAATTGTTTTAATTGCATTAAGTATTTGTTTTCCTGTAATTATTGGATCTGGACAAATAATGATTCCTGGCTTAGACTGCAAAGATTTTATTTATATCAGCAACAACAGCTTCTTGGCATTAGATATAAAGTGTTTCATCTTTGCCCATAAAAAGAGATTTTATTGTAGCAGCACAGATGTAGAATTTAATGTCATTCTTCACCATTTACCTGCACCAGCAGATGCTCCTGTCATCCTGTATTTTTGGAGAGAAATCTTTAAGCAGCTGGGAGCACTAATTTTACTAAGTCTCCAGCTTTTTAAGTCCTGCAGATCTCAACTCTGTAGCTTCGTTCAGAGAGTCCTTGTGGACTAACAATGCAAGAATGAGAGAGAGAGAAATAACACTGTCAGGATAGCTTGTGACCGCTGAGATCTATGCTCCAAGCACAAGCTATTTGCTTCCACTAAGAACAAAAAATGATTGCCCATTTGCAGTGGTATCACGGTGAATTATAACGTGTCTTTGCCAAATATTTTTAAAACTTTAAATTGTGATCAAGCTACAACTTTTTAATTGTGTTACTGCCTGACTTAAATAAGTAAAAACTGGGGAATGACTGGCTGTTTTAAACACCAAAAAAAATCTTTCTAAAAAAAGGTTAGCTTCTGTGAGAAGTGAAACAAGCTAGTACCATGAGAAAATGGAATCAGATTTATTGAATACTTCTGTCAACAGCTTTCAATCTTTTCTGATTTGAAAATTCCCTGAAAATTTTCCAGTGGAAGAACATTTCAGTCTCAGCTAATTTAAAGCTACCGACTGTAGGCTTGCTTTCCTTAGTCACTTTTCATGAGCTTATTTGCATAATTGATGGACAGTGTAAAACCATAGTTGATGGACAGTGTAAAACCACTGACTTAAACATTATAAGAACCAAACCAGCTGTGGCTGTCAGGACTAATTTTTTTATTTTTATTTTTATTTTCATTTTACACAGTTTCCATCTGCTCAGGACTACACAGATTATTCACCTAACTTTCTACATTTTTCCATGTTTGGTCTTAATCTGGAAGAAAATTTGTATTCAGAAAGTGTGAGAATAAGCCTTTCTGGGTATTTTTCAGTAGTGAAAAATGGAAGTCTAATAATACTTCTATCCGATTAAGAAAAAAAAGTCACCTTTTTCAACAATGAAAATAAAACCAACCTGTAACCGAAATCCTACATGGCAAATAGTTCTTTGTGAGGAATGTGCATACAAAAAGCTAACAAACAAACAATTCACTAACAACAATGAAAGTGAGTTAAAGAAAAATCAGAATCTGGCATTTCCTACAGCGAGGGAAGCCAGGCACCTCTGGCTGAAATGCGTGAGACTAGCACTTGACCTGTGCCCAGCAGATCTTTTAATACTGAAGCAGTAACTGTACCAAACCCCTATGAAATTTCAGCCTACTCATGTTTGATGCAGAAACATTGGTATCAGTGTGCATTCAACAAATGTCAGCTCTTTGTTAACTCTTCCACTCTGAAGAGCCCTGTGGCTAAGTACAGGATGGACTGTTCTGTGATAACAAAGACCCAGATTTTAAGGACAACTCCACAGACAATGACATACAGAATTGCATCATTATCTTGTCTGTGAAACAGAGAGCTAGACAACCTTCAGGTATGCAACCTTCATTCACAATAAAGCCATGACAATATTGCTCTCCATGCCTCTGCTGTTCTATAAATTTTTAAATGACCTAAGCTCCACCAGCAGTGTAGCTAATTTGAATGATTGGTACTGTAAACTCCACTCTTACAAGTGGATCAGTGTTTTCAGAAACCTATAAGGGATGAGAGGGTATAGAAGTTTGACTGTACGGTCAAGTAGAAGATGCAAACATAAGATATTTACTAAAATTTCAGTTTTTGAAACACGATGACCACTACACAAATGGGCAGCTTTGCTTGCAGTTAAACTGGCTTAACAGGAAACATCACAAAACTGCAGCTATGTTTGCTTTTTCTGTCTGGGAGTGGGCAATGGTGGCACCAAGACAACCAGCGTAAAGCATGTTCTATTTTCCTTCCCAGTGACACCCACAAATCACTCCTGCATAAGTAACAATAAAGTTTGCACAGACTTCTCTACGTGGATTTTCCCAATCTAATCTGTCATGTTAGAAAAGGACCCTTTAATCTGCCAAAATTACAGATCAGGCTGCAGGAGTCCATAGTTTAAAATCTACAATTTTCTTCCCAGTTCTGGGACAGCTGTGACTGGGTGGTAATTGCTGCATCTATTTTTCAGGCACCTTTACAACCACAATCTTTTCAGCTCTCACATTCAGATTTTCCTTTTTTGATCACGAGTATGGAAAGTGACCTCAGGACAGAAGATGTCTTATGCTTTTGGGGCTATATGATTTCAAAGCTAAAACGTTAAGTTACAATATGCCAGTGCCGCCTCACTAGTGATGGATGCAGCTGGTCATAGACTATTCTGTGATGCTCCTATTTAGTGCACTTATTTTGTCTACTCTAATAAAAGACGTCTTGTATTGGATGCCAAGTACTTACTGGTACTTACTGGTGCTTCCGGGAAAGGAGAAAAAGCACAGTTTTTAAACAAGACTCACTGGGGAAATTACAAGCTGCTTTTACATTAAGTCTTGAAGAAAAATTGTCAGCATTTTTTTTGTGTGCTGTCTCTTCCCTTCACTGCTGAACAAGGTATCCATGCTCTCGATTACAGATAATCTGGAGTACCACCAAATCCATTTCTCCATAAAGCTGAATAAATACCAACAAACTTGCATGGCAAAATACAATCACTTGAGCTCACTTATTCCTAAAGCTCTGTGTGGCTGTTTTATCCACAGGGATCCACAACCACTGCTCCCAACAATGCCTGCTTGAAAAATCAGTCCCCAAGAAGTTTTGTTTTCCATTTTTCCTCCTTCCACACAAATACTATCTGAAAGCTCTTCTATTCCTACTTTCTTTCTCAAAGAAATAAAAGGCTGGGTGGTGATGTTATTTGACTTTATCACTTAGCCCAGCGGTGCAAATGGGTTAACACACGTAACCCATTGTTCGTCTGTGGATAAGGCGCACCAACAGGCACCGTGCAAAACAAAGCTGATTTGTCATATATATCAATTCAAAATAGAAAAGGGTTTTCTTCCTCTTATAGTATATGGATTTCAAAGTTGATTCATAGAGAAATAGCAGGGAAGTAAACATAAAATACTAAAGTTTCCAATTAGAAATGCTATGCTGCCATCCTAGCTACACATCTGAAATGTTTACAAAAGATACTCTTTTAGAATTTCGCTTCAACAGTCTTTTTTGCATACTGGGATGTGAAAGCACTAATAGCTCTTCTGCTAAAACGTTGAAGAACCATCAATAAAAATATATATATTTATATAGTGAGAACCAAACAAAATTACTTATATACATACATAATTAGAAAGCAAGAAATTCCTCTCCCAATGAGTAACAGTGGATAGGATCACATTAAAAATTGGCTCTTGCTGCAGGACATGGTATCGAGCCAAACTGAATGGCGTCTGATTATTTACCATCTTTTCTGCATTCCTATTACCAAGATTTTTTTCCATGATATCTGAACAATTAACTTGCCACAATTTTTTTTTTTTTTTTTAACCAGTCTTCTTCTCTTTCCTGAAGTTGTTACTTTATTTTTGTAAGGAAGGTGTTAGTTTTTTTGTTGTTGGTGGTGGTTTTGTTTATTTTTTTTTTCTTTCCTAAAGACTATGCAGATTCTTCATAGTAAAATCACAGAGTTCCTGTATTAACCTGGGCTCATGCATTAAAAGAAACAGAATACAGGGAATCCCATTTTCTACATAAGGAATAAAGGTGTTGAAAAATGTTTCAGAAGTGTTTTCCTTTAGGTTCCGTGGCAGTTTAGCTAGAAATTCCCCCTGAAGACAATATCTTTACTCCACATCTTAATGCACAGTGAAGACCACCAAAAAAAAAAAAAAGAAAAAAGAAAAAAGAAAATCAACAAAAAGTGGCTCACAGTGGCTGCTTTCCCTCCCACCACCCATAAAAATCAGTGCTGGTGCCTTGGCTCATACAGGTTTAGCTTCTAAAGCCAGACCTTGCTCACTTAGGGCTCATCACCTTCACTGAAGACTAAGATACGTGTCTGTATTAACATGCATGACTATTAAATGGAGCCTGTGTCACCTTGTGGGATGGCATTAACAAACATGAGGGTGTCAGCTGAAAAACAAGAAAAACACCTCAAGATGGAGATCTCTACACTTCTGGAGCGAAGTTCCCAACTGAAGTTGTGGAAAGCCTGCTAACCAAGATGTTTACAGGACTTGCTACCAAAACTACAGGTTTACACAGCTGGAGCTTTCTCCACACAACCGGTGTCTCTCCACACAAATATTCTACTTGGCAGCTGCCTGGGACAGTTCCCAAAATCACCTTATTAAAATCACAGCAGATCTGAGTAAGGGAAAGTCACCGAAGGGAACAGGTACAGTCACAGTGAAAACGCCTCCTTTCAGAAGCACGAGATCGATGTTCAAATGTTCCACTGAAAATAGCTTGGTGCTAACAGCTGAGCAGTGCTTTCTTATTCTTTGTCTTTGTTTGCTCATGTTAACCTGGGCAAAAAGTCAACAATAAAGTACAATTTCAGACAGCGTATTTTTAAAATTCATTCAAAGACAACTACGCTCTCACAGAAGCCTGAGCCACAATCCATCTTTTAGACCATCTCATCTGCATGTTCTAGGCATTTGGGGGGTTAAAATCTAGCAGGAGTTGCCTGACGGTTTTTTTAATATGGAAATTACAGAACAATCTTGAACATAATTATTCCCAAATGGATATATTTTCATTTCAAAGCCAAATTAGCATAAACACATTTGAAGAAGAAATTGACATTCTCTGCCTGTCATGCTTGCCTACAAACCCCCAAAATACTTTGGCACGTTTTATTTTTAGTTTTTGTAGCATACAGTCTCTCCAAACAGAAAACATACTGTTAAAAATACCGTGACAGAAAGATCCAACTGAGTTGGAACTACCTTCTCTTTTGTACTGCCTACAGCTTAGCAGAGATACAGTTCATACAGGCTCTGTTTAACTCTTCAAAAATGGTTTACTGCAAATTCCTCTATTTCTCTCTTCAACAGGAATGTGAGATGCTTTTTTTCCTGAAACTTAAACCAGAAAGCTCTTCAACTGACGCTCTTCCAGTTTTTCTGGGGATCCTATAAGCAACAGCCATGCAAGTCTGAGATTCTCTTGAGCGTCAGCTCTCAGGAAAAGGCTTAGAAAGAATTTCAGATTAAAACTGAAGGTGTTTACTAGCCAGAGAAGCTTCACTTAGAGCTAAATAAAAACCCAGAATACAGAAAAAAAGGCCAAACCCAAACTGGGACACGGATTCTAAATCTAAGGAAATAGACCACGACTCTAATAAATAAAACAGGAACTCTGAAAAAGCACTCACACATTTTCATGCCTGTCTCCTCAGTCCTCCCCCCTGCCATCCATCCTCTCGGATTGTCACTCAAAGCTCTGTGTTTCCAACAGAGCACTCCCCTGCCAAACCTTTAACAATTCAGTCCATAAACAGTGTTGTTTTTTGTTTTTTGTTTTCTTTACTGTAGCAACTTTCCAAGTAAGGACTGTGAGATCATCACACAATTGTTTTTACCATGGAACAATAACTACTTAGTACCACTGTGTAATCATTAATTAGGAAGCAGAAAAAAGTAAGGGAAGCTGCACTATTCTCTGCTGATATTCTGCTAGGCACTTAAAAACCTCAAAAACACAAGCTAAGCACTTATTAATAAACAAGTAACTGGAGAACTAAACACAGTGGTGCCAGAAGTAGGCACCACTTAAAAGCCATTTAAAAGGCTTCTTGCTGTGGCACTGTGCTCCTGCTGTTTTATGGATAATTCTCTTAAAGAATGACCTGATCGATGTCTTTATTGCCGATAAAGCCATGTAGAACAAGAACAGCAGCAAGCAGGTTACTCACCCTTGCTCCAAGAATTCAGCTCTGTTTTGAACCTGGTGCTGGGACGAACTGGCATCTACACACCAAGCAGTCCTTCACCAGCAGACAGTTGCACGTTTAAGCATTTCTCAAACTAAGAAGGTATCTGGGGCAGGGCTGTCACTGCCGGTAAGTATTGCACCCGTCATTTGTCACTACCGGCACATCGGGGATCTTCAACCACGGTTTTCACTTCACGGCAAGCTCTTCTTCCACTGGCCGTGAGGTTCTGCCCAACAATCTGCCCCTAAGTGCGTCTTTCCCACAGGCTAACCTTACTCACCTTTGTTCAGCCCTACAGATTCACTTCAGGCCCGTTTATCACAGATTGCCCTGTGTACTGCAGGGAACCTGTGGGGCAACACAGCAGACAGCAAGTTTCACCTGTACACTGGTGATCAAAAAGCACAAGCAGACAAACAGCCTAAATCCAGAGAACCCAAGCAATCGCTGTCCTTCACAAACCTTTAAGCTGCTCCTTAAACATACATGAAGAGTTCTCCTACTGACTACTGTCTGATATTATGGTATTATCGATATGCATGCTCACACTGGTTAAATATTTTGTCCACATGCAGTTCACATCACCTCTAAATCAGATATTTGGGCACTTCTGTGTCGCTATCTTCCTACCATACCATGCTGTCACTTGTAGGCTGTCATTAGTCCTCTGGTGGGCTACGACACCCTGCTTGTCAGTTATCACCTAGCTGCTATCAGCTGCATTCCCAAGCTCCCTATTACTCCAGCAAGATAGCTGCAGCAATTAAAAAGCACATTTTGCCAGCCTCCCTGACATATCCAGACTCCTCTTGTAACATCGTGCCTTTGATCGTCTCCACTGCCTGTCTCCGCATCTGTTACGCTCTGAGCCGAAGTTTCTCGGATGCTGCAGTAAGTGTTGCTCACTAACTAAGCACCAGCTACGGTGCCCTCCCTCAGTGGAAATACTGCTGACGCTTTCCTGGATCCCATCTATCGGTTTCATGAGGGTGTCAGATGGATGGGCCAGATAGTAACCTGAACCCACTTACCCTCACACAGGCCTTTCTCCTTTGAAGCCTTCAGCTGCTGAACTTCCTGATCATGGATAAAGGTCTTGCCTTACTTCCTAAACCAAAGCTGTAGCACCACCCCATTTCAGGCATTCCGCACAGGGCCAGTCAGGTGCCTAGGCTCAGTTAAGGCAAGAGAAAAAGGCAGGAGCTTGGTGCCTAATTAAAAATCTGCATTTTTCCACTGATTATATAAGAGCTTAGCCTGCTAATTTTGACACCAAGGTTAAACTCAGTAAGTGAATTCCTGCCAGTGTGAGGCCTGACACTTTGCTGTGTTGAATTCCACCCCTTTAGTGCTATCTAATTGTGTGGGTAATTGTTCCTGTACAGTTGCTTCATCTAAGACAGTGTCCTGGGAATGAATGCATGTCCTTCTCAAGTTTCAAGAGCCTGCTTTCAATACATTACGATAACAACTCCAAAAAACAAACAACAAGTCAACTAACTTCATAACTAATTCATCTTATATATCCCACCTCTTGTTGTCTCCCCTTGTGCCATTTCTCTGCTTGAGTACTCCACTCACCTTCCTCCATCTTAAACAGCAACTTTGAACCCACAAGTTATTAAATGCTTCAGCAGAATCCAGAGAGACCAGATCTAGCACAGTTTTCTTTTTCTAGAAAACCTAATTTCTTATTAAAATAAAAAAAGATATTAGGTCAGTCTGACATGACCTATCTTAGTAAAATAGATTATATTTTATCCACTTTCTATTCACCCCTCATGTCTTTAATTATTCATTCCTTCAATTTTTTGTAAGGTTTTTAAGGTCAAATTAACAACTCCGAAGTTGTCTATATCATATTTTCCATTTCCTTTGAGAGTTATATTATATTCAATAGTATCAAGTTACAAACATCCTTTCAAAAAATCTTAGCTGATCTATATTTTAATTACACAGTAAAAAAGGTTCTTGTAAGAAATTCCTACTTACACGGCAACTTAACAAGCCACTCTGACAGCATGAAAGTGGTTGCTTTTAAAACATACAAGATTCAAGAACTATATGCTTCTGAGATTACAAGAAGTTATGTGAAATTATGAGTGAAATATCCAAGGCTTCTTGAAATCTCCTGAGACCTCCAGGTGAGAAGATCCACAGCAAGATATAGCTATGGCCCTTTTTTAACTTGTTATTTGAAATCCCACTGCCAATCTGTGAGATGCGTCTGGGATCTGTGTTACACAACCTCTGTAAGAGGTGCGTAGTACCTTAAACGGCCACCATTCAGGACAATTTCTTACATTCACAAACTGTTAAATATGTTCATGTAGACTTTCTGATTTGTTGGGTCTCTTTCAAGCACTCTAGATCTGGAGAGGTTTTCATGTTGAACCATGATGTTCCTAATAAAATTTAGATGTTTTTTTAAATGGATAAATACATTACCTAGTTCAAGAAAATAGTTCAACAGGATGTCAAGATGTCAAGAACCATTTTTTTTTTCTATGACAATAGATTTTTCTATTTGAACAATTTTTGAAACAAAGAACAATTTTTCTTGTTCTTTTAGCACTTTTGTATCTCTATCAAAAGATTTGTCCTGATGTAGATTTTAAGGGTGGCCCACCTTCCTGGGAGCCCTGGATCACTGACAACTGCTCCTGACTTCACCAAGGGCTGCTTTTGATACACGGAGGTCTAGACTTTGAGGACCCACATGGTCATTTCCAATCTTACCTTCCTAGCTATATGAAAAATACCACTGCAGGCAAACTCTGACCCCAGAATAGAAAAAGATCCATATATGAAGTTCCCAAGAATGAAATTAGTATGGCAGGGAGCTGACTTTGTGGGTTGGGTTAGATGTTTTGGATTAAATGCTACCCTCTCAGCATGTTTTAGTGACACCATCCTTCCTGAAATGCTCACAATGATGATTCTGTGGTAGTTCGGCTATGTATCTCCCAAGGATAATGTTGAGATTATTAACAACTAGATACTGGAAAATTTGTAATTTAAGCACTGTAATAGCTTTATAATTAAAATGCAAACGCAAGGGTAAAATTAGTATGTTATTGAATCAAACAAACTAGGACAGGATAATGTTCCAAACACTCCTAATGCCTTGATATAACAGTGGCATTTAATTCCAGAAAACCCTTCCTTTATTTTGTGCTTGCATGGAACCTAATGGAGGTTAAATACTTGTAAAAAGACACAGAAGTCATCATAGTGAAGAAACAAACTAATAACCCACAGATGATTGTATTCTCCAGGCGCTTAAAACATTTGAAATTCTGCTTCTTTTTTCTCCCTAAGTCTCTGCCCTCTACAGATGTTCTCATTAGCTCAGTATCATCATGTCCTCTAACCCTCCCGTTGGTCTCACTCCGTGCATTCAGGTTCTACTCAATCTGATTACGCCTTCGTTCAGTGTGTTAGTCAGACTCAGCCCTTTGTCTCTGTCTGCATTGCTGGTGTCATGCTTAATTCTTCAGACTAGAATCAGCGGAGTCAGATAGAAAAACACTTAATGTAATGTAGAACATTATCAAAAGGCCAAGCGCCTCGCATTACGCACTAGCTGCACACGTAGTTACTGCAATTATACACACTAATCAGTCATGGCATATGCAGTTGATCCAGCACTAACAAGAGGATGATGAACATGATGGTCTATGAAACACAATCGCTGCATATTTAACACAGCCATGTATTCACATGTGGCCTGCTCTGCATTTGAATATACTTTACAAACTGGTAAGAAGGGAAAAGCAAGCAGGGAAGGAACAAACTAATGAATGCTGGGTTTTCTTAAATATATATATATGTATATAACAAAAGCAGATAATAAGCTGGCATTAAAAACTAAGGCTAACAGTCATAAAGAAGCTTGCTGTGCTAGCAACAACCATCTCTCCTTAGTCAGTCACTCGTGCAGTTTGCCCACTTGTCACATAGACCAGTACGTGCTTTAGCAGAGCACGTTTTCAGTAGATGTCACTCAGGCACTGACTGAAGAGAAAGCACAGACTGCTACTTAAAAAGGGTGCCACGGGAAATAAATTATTGCATATGCACACATTAAGGAGGCACAACCAAAAAAGTTATGTGGAGCTTGATGCAAACAATGCTGAGCTTGACTCTTAATGAAGAAACTACTGAATCCAAATTAGTTCAAAGAAAGCGTGCACCAAAACATCAAGCAGGCAGGCAAACAGAAGTGGGTGGCATTCTCTTCTCTTTCTTTCACGTTTCCTCTTCAGACCGAACCTAACACAAAGCTTCAGATGAGTAGTGGGCTCTGTCTGTAAGGAGTTGACTGTGCAGCCAGGGCCATTTTTGAGAAACACTTAATTAGGATGATATGCTGTCCCTGCAGGGGAGCCCTGAATGCTGTTTTTTCCTCTATTGTTATGGATTTCTTTGAGACTGTGGAGACAGACCCCACAGGGGAGAAGGCATGGCTGTCTTGGGGAAGAATAAACAATTCTTTTTTAATTCCTTCAGTAAGAAGCAGCACTGAACTGGCCGGAGATGCAGGATTGCCCCAGGCATACCTCTTCCAATGGAGACAATGACTAACAGAAGAAAGAAAGATGGCATGAATGACTAGTATTACTGCAATTCCTTTTAAGTCTCAGTAAAGCTAGCTCCAGGCTCTGGCAATACTAATTTGCTGCTGGCAACCTCATCCCCGCCTTCTTGGGATCCAGAAAGATCTGTGAGTGCAAGCTTGACTCCCAAACTAATCTTAACTGAACCGTTCGAGATGGCACAAGGAAAAATTACACACAAGCCCCCGGAGCATCCCATTGTACACTGCATTCCACCCTGCCCCAGTTAAATAACCCAGTCCATGGTATTCACGGCTTGCTTTAACTCCAGATTCAGGTACAATCATGGTAATACCCCTCCCTGGACTTTTCAGAAACTGTTCCTCACTCTGCACTGAGACACGCATCTGACACAAGAAAGGCAATTGCTACATGAGAAAGTGCGTTTGCTGACTCTGCCTGAGCTTGTTCGCCCTCAGCACTAGTAGAGAAGAAATGTCTCTGAGAAGTAACAACTGTTCACTGCTGTCTCCAAGCCAACGCTGTTTGCTGAGCTCTGTAAAACGACACTGGGGAGACCGCATCAGGGCTGAGGAGGGTTCCCTCCCAACTCCTGCACGTGATTGACCACATGGCCACAAGTCTGATGTTTCACAGCCTCCTGTTCCCAGGCCAGCAAAACCTTCTGCCTCTACCAGAAGACCCGATGGACTGGCTGCCTGCTTCATAACACCTTGTGGTTAAGGCCATGTCCCACACACCACCAACATGCATGCCACCACTTCCCTTGGTCCCTGAAATCCCAGATGTGAGGTGCAGCTGGTGAGACCAACACAAGGCCCACCACCAGCTGCTGTGGCCCAGGGGAAGCAAGAAGAGCCCCATCACTGAACTCAGGGAGCAAGAGAGGAAGAAGGTCACCTCACAAGAGTCTTCTGCTGACAGGAACCCCACCAGGACACACATCCACCTCACAGCCTGGTAACGCAGCCGTCAGTCTCCTCACGCTCCCACATCACAGGACCTAAATGCTCTTTCAGTGTGGAGAAAGCAATGCTTGACAAATGTTTGTGACGTGCCCAAAAGGATTCAGCTCCCAGCCTAAAGGATATTGCTCTATGCTAGAGCAATATTCCCTGACGACAAAAACCAGATCTACCTTCTTCCCTCTCCGTTACCTCAGGATGTTCAAGGGAGGAAATCTAAAGAACCACCGGTTTGTTCTCATAGCAGAAATAGGTTACAACTATGGGCCTTTCAGCATGGGAAGTACTTTAAATCTCACAGATTTCCACTTCGGTATTTCTAAGGCTGAAGTTCCTTTTGCTTTACCTGCCTCTAACTTTTTTCATCTTTGAACCTTTGCATTCAGTGCCCGTATATCATCACCACACGATAGTATTAATCACTAAAGTTGTGTTACCTTTCCATAGCTTTCAGAGATGGAATTTGGCATGGGTACCCAGTTCTTTTTAAAAACAGCCTAGAAGATTAAAAAGGATGAGTGTTTCTGACTGAATGGACAGAAATAAACAGTCTAGTATTAGAGGGAAAACAAATATAGGAACAAGTGGAAAAAAATCACTAAAAACTCATTAAAATGCTGAGTGTTAACATTTTATAGTTCAGTTCCTCTGCCATTTGAATTCAATAGAATCTGGACTGTGGATCAGCTCTGAGGAAAGAGAATTCTTAAATAAAGCTGGATGAGAAATTCCAGAATTGGGTACTGTTACTGTACCATTTCATGCTTAGGAACTGTGATGCTCATATTCCTTCTACCATATTGATGAAAATATGCATTTAACTCAGGTGACATTTCAATTAACCTTATAAAGACACGGTGCATGGTATAGGAAGCTTAGTAACGTAGCTGCCTCATGGCCCCAGCAACAATCTCGCTCTCCCAGCACAGCTTCTTAACTCGTTAACCTTGTCCTGTCTGCTCCTTCCAGCTGCCGTCAGTGCTGGGTGATGGCATGACACCACAAATCCTTCCCTGAAAGGTTTCACAACACAAAAGGAACACCAGCAATGGCACCAAGCCCCTGCCCACTTCTGTGAAGGTCCCCAAGCAATTTTCACTCCCTACAGGCACAGACTGAATTCAGATGTCACCGACAGAGAGGTTCAACAGTTTTCATTTCTCGTTTCCAAAACTCACAGCCCTTCCACTGTGACAGGGAACATACTGTCCTTGGCCACACCACAAGCAAGGGATCCGCATGAGGGAGCGAACTGGAAAGCAACGTGTGGATAAACCTGATGGGAAATGGGCTGTGACAGGGCAGCCCAGGACAGCAGCCAGACAAATGCTCTGGCTCTCCTCATCCTCGCACAGCCAGGCTTCCTCTATCTAACACAGTACCACTGAAGTTGCTGCCTCTCAGGTTAGACAAGACCTTCTCCAGATGGGTCTTAAAACCTCCAAAGGAACTGCTCATTCTCCCTCAGCACACTGCTTGCCTGCTGGATAACCTGTTATTACAAGTGCTGCTAGAAACAGTAGTACAATTATTTCACTTTTCCAAAAGCTTTAGAGAAGGAAAACAATAATTTATTCACAATTAATTACTGCACAACTGAGGCAAATTGATCTTTAGGTTTCACATCTTCGCCCACCTATTTTCACTGAATTTCCAAACTATAGAACAAAGGCATTAACGGGGTACCTGGGAAATTTCTTTCATTTTTTTTTTTTTTTCAATCTTAAGGCCGAAACAAAAACTCTTCAATTACTATGCTCTCTGGGATGAGAACAACTATGATTTTTAACCTAAAATACTGGCCATTTTGCTACAGCAATGCATGTTAGAAACCTCTGACTGTGACACCACAAAATTGTGGCACGGCAACAGGTTGTTCCTACATGGAGAAGGTAGTTCTCCAGTAAAATAAACAAGTGAGGCAGATACATAAATATATACAGAAGGATAAATAAAGCTAAAACTTCTGTTCAAAGGAAAATATACTGACCAGTCACAAGCAAAACACTTCCGAAAATGATAAATTCAGGGGAGACTCATACCTAAAGCAAACAGTGTTCAGATCTGTAATGCAGCAGTTAATCACAGAATCACAGAATCACAGAATTTCTAGGTTGGAAGAGACCTCAAGATCATCGAGTCCAACCTCTAACCTAACACTAACAGTCCCCACTAAACCATATCCCTAAGCTCTACATCTAAACGTCTTTTGAAGACCTCCAGGGATGGTGACTCCACCACCTCCCTGGGCAGCCTGTTCCAATGCCTCACAACCCTTTCAGTAAAGAAGCTCTTCCTAACATCTAACCTAAAACTCCCCTGGCGCAACTTTAGCCCATTCCCCCTCGTCCTGTCACCAGGCACGTGGGAGAACAGGCCAACCCCCACCTCTCTACAGCCTCCTTTAAGGTATCTGTAGAGAGCGACAAGGTCGCCCCTGAGCCTCCTCTTCTCCAGGCTGAATAAGCCCAGCTCCCTCAGCCGCTCCTCGTAGGACTTGTTCTCCAGGCCCCTCACCAGCTTCGTCGCCCTTCTTTGGACCCGCTCAAGCACCTCGATGTCCTTCTTGTAGCGAGGGGCCCAAAACTGAACACAGTACTCAAGGTACGGCCTCACCAGAGCCGAGTACAGGGGGACGATCACCTCCCTAGCCCTGCTGGTCACACTATTTCTGATACAAGCCAGGATGCTGCTGGTCTTCTTGGCCACCTGAGCACACTGCTGGCTCATATTCAGCCGACTGTCCACTATCACTCCCAGGTCCTTCTCCGCCTGGCTGCTCTCCAACCACTCATTTCCCAGCCTGTAGCTCTGCTTGGGATTATTACGCCCCAGGTGCAGGACCCGGCACTTGGCCTTGTTAAACTTCATGCAGTTGACCCCAGCCCATCAGTGCAGCCTATCCAGATCCTCCTGCAGAGCCTTCCTACCCTCGAGCAGATCGACACTCGCACCTAACTTGGTGTCATCTGCAAACTTACTGAGGGTGCACTCAATGCCCTCGTCCAGATCATTGATGAAGATGTTAAAGAGGACCGGCCCCAGCACTGAGCCCTGGGGGATGCCACTAGTGACTGGCCTCCAACTGGACTTGACTCCATTTACCACAACTCTCTGGGCCCGGCTATCCAGCCAGTTTCTAACCCAACGAAGCGTGCGCCAGTCCAAGCCAAGAGCAGCCAGTTTCTTGAGGAGAATGCTGTGGGAGACGGTGTCAAAAAGGTGCAATTCATCAGTTTACAGTGTTGTTGGTAAACATTAGGAAAATCAAACTATTAAAGATCCACCAGCACTGAAATAAAAGAAAGCAGATGAAGTTAAAAAGCACCAATATGAAACCACACACTTGCAGACTAACAAGAAGAGCTTCCGCTCTAATTTTTATCAGTTGAGAAGAACAAAGAACTAAGACCTCAGTGTCAGACAGTGCACCCACAAAAGAAGGCAGATATTGTGTTAGGGTGTACCAGGCAATGAACTGCACAAAAAGCAGCGATGAAACTGAATCAAGAATATTGGATAGTGCAGGCAAAACGCTGACCACCTCAGCCTGTAACAGGTGTAGAGGAAGGCTTACGAGGACAGCAGAGAGCCATCCTCACCAGAACTAAACACAAAGCTCAACAAAATGGAGGGTGAGATGTCTTACAGTTGGCTCTCCAGAAATACATGACTAAGGATAAGCACCAGAGAGGTGAAACAGAGTTATGACAAACACAATGTCATCAAAACAGCTAGCCTAACTGGAGTATCAGCAAAAAAGAAAGCTAATTTAACCAAGGAGAAAAATGGTATCCATATAAAATAAACACTAAGCTATTACTTTAACAAGAGACTAGACTCAGCAGCTCGGGAAGCCCTGTCCAGCCCTACGCTTCTATGCACTCATTAGCAAAGCATCTAACATTTCTTACAAAATTAGGCCTCGCCGCAAAAGTGGCCAATGAGGTAGCTCAAGTCTTCTTCTCTTTTCACTGTCCAAGGTGAAGGCAGAACAAACTTGAGGTTCACTTCTCATCTGAACTGACAATCCCAGAAGTTAGATAGCATTTTACTTACCCTGGCTGTTGGAGCGTTCCTCAATGAGGACAAATGACATTATGTGGAGCCCTGTTCAGGGTTAAATGTGATGTGCAATAGTTTTTGGCAAAGTCATTTACTATTTTTAATCATTTTCATTTTGGTGAGTTCAGTGCAGGCACATAAAGTTCCTAGTCGGTATCCTTATTTATAACTTATAACTGTATTTATTTAGTATAGCCATTTCTTTCTTTTTCCATTCTAAAAGCCAACCACATGCTGTGAAGGCTCCTAGACACAGTAAAAGCTTCTCACAAAGCCAAGTCACTGCCAGCCAGCCACAGTCACAAGATCAAGGGCTGATACAATGGACCTGCTACATTATAACCCTGTAACATATTATACCACCATTCATCTTCAGGAAATTTAATATAAATACGTAAACATGGTAAGTTAACTTTCATTTCACTTAAAGATATGAAAATGGAAGAGATGATAGAGGAATTCAGAAGTCCTATTAATATACTATGACTAGTTCAGTGGCCTCAGGGAAGTCCCATCATCTCTGTGGTTTAATTCACACATCTGCACACAGACAATGTGACTTAGTAAATACCTAGGAGTTTTTATACAGGCAGGTTCCAGCTTCCATTCATACCATGCTCCCTAGCATCAGGAAATCACACTTATTTTGCAGAGCAACATTGGAAATCACACATTGCAGAGTGACGGGTCTTATCATTAGTCTGTCAAAGAGATTTTTAGAAAAATACTGCAGCTTCTACCTACTAATGTCATACCTACTGATACCCTAGCATGCTGTCAGCTCCCGCAGGTGCCCTCTTCTCTGAACTGCACTCTAAAAGAAACTTAGTTCAACTGCACTTTTACTCTGCCTATGAGCTCTCCTCTTTGAGGCAGCCCCTTGTGTTTTTGAATTGCACTCCAGTGCTGTTCAACTTTGGCACTGGATGTAGAACCACTAAAGGGCCAGCTTTCACCACAGCTGAACTGAACAGAGCAGTACCTGCCCAGGTAGTAAGCCCAAAGAGGCCAACCTCACTTGCATATGAATGACTCTGACTGGGTGCAGGCTCAGACCCCTGTGTTTTAGCCTACACTGTGTGCTTTCTAAATTACACGGCCCTGCTGTAGCAGTAAAACCACAGCAGAGTGTGGTAATGCACTACAGCCACACCAGAGCACCAGCTTCTTCTTGGCGTGCTCTGCCTCTGGCTTCCTGCATTAAGAAATGATGACGATAAGGAAAAGAATCTTCAAAGACTGCAGTATATTTTTTGCTTAATTAAAACTAAATGGAAATTGGTGTGCAATTGACTAATGACGGCAGTTCAAACCCTAATGCTGGCTGCCAGATTTTAGAAGCCATTCAGATCTTTCACTGTAAGGAGACGCTATATAGCAAGACTTTTTTCCCCCAGTACCTGTACTTGCAACCAGGGTCACCATGCAAACTGGTAAGAATGCCAGTTCTGAGTTAAATCCACCATACTTTTATTCCTGCTCCTTATTACTGCAGAGCATGAAGCACATTCCCTGCAGAGAAACCTCCTGAAAGTCTGATACAGAACAAACACAGAAATGACTGGGAGCACGAGCACCTCCTGGAAATTCTCCACTTTCTCTCCCTCCCTATGCTTCTTCCTTCTTCCTCACTCACTAGAGAACAGCTAAATCATTCCAGAGAGCAATGAATGACTCAACCTTTTCCTTTCTAATTAAATGTGCTGTCAGCATCTCTGAAGGGTACCTGCAACCCATGATACAAGGAGTGATTTTGTCCATTAGTTAAGCAGAGAAAAACAAAGCTACTTTTACAGAGGCTGGCTTTTATTCTGACTCAGTCCAACAGACATTTTATTTCCATGGGAGCTGAGCCAATCTAAGTTACTGCCTCCCGCTGCTTGTCCTCATTTTTCTGCACCTCGTATCTGTCAGCATAATTGCATGTTGGTACCACCCAAACTTTTTTTTTTTGGACCTTGGACCTAGGATACTTGGACAGGAAAAAAAGTAAAACAGTTTACAACAGGAACAATTTAAACCAAGTCCCTTTGACAGTATCAATCTGAGGAACAACTATATTAGCTTTTTATGATGGCAAATTTGAGGAGCAGGAACCCCTGCAACAGCCAAGCAGCTGCAGACGAACCACATGACAGGAGAGCTGCAAACAAATGCTCATTCAAAGCAAGTTGTCAGACTCGGTGTAGCACAGAAGACATTTCCTGTGAACATATTTTAAAGGCTCAAGTTTCCAATAATCAGCCTGCAAACCCAGGCAACATAACTCTTTTTCTAGGTCAAGATAGTCATGACCCCTGCTACAAACCTCAACTAGACAGAAGGTAGAAGACACCGTGCATCCATCCTGCTGTGCTCTGTCTGTCCTTGTCCTTCGCCTTGTGGCAAATAAAATGCAGGATTCTTTAAACTCTTTCACAGACTAACCATATATTATTACTCAAGTCTTACCTCGTATTCCACATTTCAAAATACCAGTCTTCAAGATTTTAAAGAACAAAAGCTCTCTCCGTTTTGAGAAAAGTATTACTGTGATCAGTACGGGAACTCTTTTTGAAGTAGTGCCTCCTGCAAGATGCAATCACGTTTATATCAAGAGGCCTTACAGAAAGAGAGGAAACTGTCTCAATCCGATTCCCCAGAATTGTATCACATTTGCTTGCATTATGTATGCAGCTTGTGCTTTCAGAACACTAAAGCTTCAGTTATTTTCAGCTCTAGCTTGGAAAGAAATAAAACACTCATCTGTGGCTGTATCTATATTCCTGGTTGCAGCAGTGCTTTCTTTAGCATCCTAGTGCTTGGCTGTGCTCCTGAATGAGTTGCAGCTTCTTGCTGGGCAGAAACACAGTCACCATTTACTTACCCTGCACTAGATTTTCATGGAAAGAAAATCACAGTACATGCCAATACCTCCCCAGCTCAAACAAACATGGAGCCAGAACCTCCTGCAGCATACCCTGATATCAGGCCTGTTCCTCAAAGTCATCACATAGCCGCCACCTCCACCAGCCCGTCTAGCTAACGAGCGCTGTCCTACAACACAGGAAGTGAGGAAAGCAAGATTACAAAACACAGCCTCGAGGTCAAACTGGTTTACACGAGTGCATCCTGTATTTCACATTCCATTTTAAGTATTAAGGAGGGGCCTCGGTTTGCGATTACAAGTGTGGCCAGCCCGACTGTTCACTATGTGCTTGTGCAGAAGAGATGAGGTACATGAAGAACACCCAGGATAACAGTGAATGAACTTTAACAGGTTTGTGATGTTGTTCACAGTAAAATGAATTGAGTCCAGTACATAAAATTCTCTCTCCTTTCTTTCATTTTTTACTATTTTCCTCTCTGCCCTCATGAGACCCCCACCTGGAGCACCGTGCTCGGCTCTGGGGCCCCAGCACAAGAAGGACATGGAAGTATTAGAGCAAGTCCAGAGGAGGGCCACGAGGATGATCAGAGCTGGAGCACCTCTCCTGCGAAGACAGGCTGAGGGAGTTGGGGTTGTTCAGCCTGGAGAAGAGAAGCCTGTGGGGAGACCTTACAGCAGCCTGCCAGTGCCTAAAGGGGGCCTATGGAAAAGCTGTACCTAAGACACAAATAAACAAACAAGACATATTTTTTCTTAGCTACTGAATGTCCATGTGCCTGTCTTTCTTACCACAGGAGGCTACGCTTTCAGGCTAAATAATATTGCACTGTAAAGCCAAATATTCAAGTAGTCATGGATGAAAATTATCTTCATGCAATGTAACCAAATGATAATTTTCCAAGGGAGTTAGTTCAGCTTTATGAAAATCCCTAGGAAGATGACATTAAGAACAGTCTTCCCTCTGGAGTAATCCATCACACTGATCTTGTCATACACACAGCTTTTATGTACCCTCACATGCAAAATGAGGGCTGATGCAGATTGGAACATTGAGCACTCCTGCCACGGAACGTGCAGTGTGACATGGGGAATTTTAGGCTGTATTATAGTCGCACAATGTCACATTTACTGTGAAGACACTGTTCTCTTAGGTCCCAGAACAGGGGGGAAGACGTGCAAGATGTAGGAAAGTTGGGAAAGCAATGTTAAACTTTCAAAAAATTACTGTTGCAAAATACTGCACTCTCCATCAGCTACCACAGCCCTCCCAAATGCCTGTTTGCCACCTGCCTTCTTTCTCTTAGAAGCCTTTTAGAGGCTCACAAATGATGCTGGTGCCATGTCAGCCGTGTGCTAGGAAGGAACTACTCTTCCCATCTATCCTGGGTGCCTTGCTCATGGCAGAAAGGGGTATCAGGCAAATTGAGTCAAGTTACTAGCGGGTACCTGTCTGCTGCTTATCCTGAATATAACACCAGCCAAACAGATCTTCAGAATGACAAGCGACTGTTCTGCCTTCCATTTTACTTCTTGCTCAATTTTATATTCAACTAGTATTTAGACACCTCCTGTGTTTAAAGAGACAATTATTGCATGAGCCAAACTGTTTCTAGCCCTCACTAAAACCTGACCAGCGTCTCCTTCTGACATTCTTGGATTTGCCATTGATTAAAGAAGGAAGATGTTCTCGTATCCAAAACATAAATCCTCCTAACATGCACACCGTTCTTCCTGAACTATTAAGAAATCCTTCCATCCCCAAAGAAAAGGCAACGCATTTACAAGGTAGCCAAAATTCAGACAGGCTGGTGTTGAAGCCAAGCTCCTCCCTTCCTCAGCTCACACAATCACACGTTGGCAGCCTCCCACCACCTCCACGCACAAAAGCAGATGCTTCTTTCAAGTGCTCCCTGTGCAAATGGCAGTCTGTCCTTCCAGGTGGCCACGCAAGGCCCCTCTCTGCTGCTCCCTGTACCCTGAAGGTGCTCAGCACCTTGTTAGGAGGATTTATGTTTCGGATACGAGAACATCTTCCTTCTTTAATCAATGGCAAATCCATGGCAGGGGAGATGAATCTGACTATTTCGTTCTGATCCCTCCAGCTGTGGCTTCACGGGGCTCCCCAAAACGAGTCTCTTGAACACCTCCACCCATGGTGCTGGTGCCTTCCCTCTGGAGAACACAGGTCTGGATCACGGATTAAACACCATCAAAGCAAATTACAAAGAAGTATGAGTAGCTACACTGTGTTATAAATTCTAAAAATGTCCAATATTGCAAACATAAACACTCTCAATTTGCTTTCTGCAATAAGATCGCAAGCAATTTCTCTGAAATTCACAAATCTGAGACCAAATTTGTCCCGGCCTCCTTCCATTCCCCAGCTGAACTGGGGAGGCTTCACAGAAGAGCTGCCAAGAAGACAAATCTCCTCTAATTCCCCATTTGTCTTTCCAAAGCCCATCTCTGGTAGTCCAGTTCGCAAGTCTGCCTCCCTGCATACATCCTGGCGAAACAGGAGTCGCTTTTCCACGCTTTTCAGTGTAAAATCACCGTTCTGTGGAAGTACTGGTGATTTGAATTTCATGTTCTCACCAATGAACCTCCAAAGGTGTGGGACAATAATTAGAAATCTTTCTTATGTAGGCAAAACCACAAAGGCCACATTCTTCCTATTACTCACTACCTCCTGTTTACCAAAATGCCATTGAAAGTCATCCCACTTATCTCAGGAAGAGAATAATTTAACAAACTTTTCCCAGGCAATCACGTCAGAGAGAATTTAAAACAGAAAGACCTCATCCTAGCCAGCTCAGCTGCATGCATTTTCATGTCACACATTCATAGCCACGATACGACATTTAGTGCTAGCAACATTCAGGATGTGATCCTTCTCATCCAAACCCACTACAGTACCGCACAGAGCTTGAAACTTCTCTTCTTGCAGACTTTCCTGAAACAACAGAAGAAACTGTCACCGTGATGTGATTGTTCCGCGCCCTTCTGTGCATTAAAAGAACCAACATTTTGCCATGCTGGCCCACAAGTCCCCAGGAGAAGCCCACCCACCTGCCCAACAGAAATCACACCGATGCCAGGGTAAAATATATCTTTGGCTTTAAAGTCACACCACTAGTGTCTATTTCTGAAGCGAGACAGAAGAAATCTTTTATAGCAGCTTGTTTTCACAGATCCAGGGCTTAGAATCTTACCCACAACACACAGGAAACTTGCTGAAATTAGTGGCTGTTCAGTGCAGCCAAAATACTGCAGCATCTTTTGTCTTGTTTTGCATTTTAAAAATCACATTTACTGATTTGAAAATAGCCTGCAGAAACAGAGGCAGGAATGACACGCTCCATCATTCACCTTTGCCCGCAGCAGCTCTGCCATCTGGCACTACCAAGCATTTATCTGAAAAATAAATCTGAACTAAGGATCATGAACCCACTCCTTTTTAATTCTGCGTTACTTGGACGCAGGAGGTCACTTTACAGCCATGCAAGACATCCTGTTCACCAATTCACAATTCTTTATTTAGGCCCAAACAGCAAACTCAGAGGTACTCTGCTGCTTTAACAGATGAAGCACCAAACTGAAAGCAGAATTAATCCCAGATTTCTACGTTCCTCTAAAATAGGAGGAGAATTCAGCACAGAAATAACACATCATCATAATCCAGGCCACAATCTCATTTAACCAGAGCAAAACGAACTAAACTCATCCTCAAACTGGCTCTGATTCCAGAGCAGGGGGCAAAGAGACTACAGTCACGAAGAACTAATCAGGTGGAAACCCGTTCCCCGAAGGCAAATGAAAGGATCATCGTTGATATAGTCAAGGGACAGGCAGCACCCTTTGCCCTTTACTTAAATTTGTGCACGCTCAACGATACGCAAAAGTTTCAAGAGACAAAAATCACAAACAATACAAAACCTCACAATGTGACGAGGCAGGAGGCCCTCTACAACAGGGGCCTTCCAGGGCAAACAGGATGAGTCCACCACCTCTCCTGGTGTCCCCCTGCTTAACCTGCCCCAGGATTAAGTGAAGAGCTTTGCAGGACACAGTACGTGCAAAGATTTAACAGTTCTTTCCCCCTCCTCTTTAAAATCAGGGAACAAATGTAATCCAAACAAGACTACTTATTCAGAAAACAAGAAAAGCTACAGGGGCCAAGCGGATGCCCTGTAGGTGGATACAGACATATAAACGACAGACCACCAAAATAGCCCACAGAAAAGTTGCCACTTCTCAAAATTACTCAAATACAGAAGGCGAGTTCTCCAACAAAAAAAAATAGTTCAGTATTGCAAACAGTGCTATTCATACTGCTCACGTGCAAGGATTCTTATTCCAATATAAACTCCAGGAGCTTATTCCTAACACACACACACACACACACAAAAAAAAAAAAAAAAAAAAACAGAAATGAAAAACTTGTAACCAAGCCAGCTCCAACAAACTTTTTAACCCTCCCTCCTTTTCAAATTTTGAGTTGAAAATAAAAGTGCCATGCTGTTCTGTGGCACAAAGAGGTGCTGAATAAACATTGTTACGTTGCTTCCTTTTCATATACTGCAGAGCCCTCGTTCAAGAAGTCTACCATCAACAGCAAAAAAAATCACCATATAAAATACAGCGATCGTTTTTTGTGACATAAATCATTACTGAGTGCACGGACTGTTTTCTGCTCTGCATAAGCTCAGCATCTGGTGCAACTGTGCTTCCTTTTTGATAAGCGGGTAGAACGGTCACACAGTCCAAAAATCACCCATACTATCTGTGGTTCGCGCAAAATCATTCTAATAATGAGACTGGATCTCCTCAAAGTTCTTTGCTCGTGCCAGGAAGGCAGCCTAAGGGCTCAGAATAACATCGGTAGGGCAGAGCCACATGGGAAACTGGAGGAAAAAGCTGCAGGTTGGACCAAGGAGGAAACAAACAAAAGGACAGCCAAACACCACACCTTTATTGCGGAAAGAAAGTCGAGGAGATCACGAACTCTCAGCTTCACGTTCTGCTAGATGTACAGGTGAAATGGCCCCAGCAGCTTCTGCCATGTTGCCTTTACGCCCTAATGCAATGCCAACTTAAGGCAACAAAAAACAACTTTCAGGGTGACCAGAGGGCAGACTTTTGACAAACCACGTTATACTTATTACAAAATCCCTGCTTAGAAGGGGCCTCTCTGATGGCCATCACTTCCAGGGATGGTTTACGGACAGCTGGGATGGAGAGGCTGTGGTCAGGGCTGGGTTGACTCGGGGGCTATCCATCATCCTCTCTTTTTGATTTATGTGCTTGCAAGTTCTTTTCAAAAATGTTAACTGTTCATTATTTAAATGCACCCACAACGTATTAATAAGGACATGTTGTAAACTCAGTTGAAGTTGTTTAAGTTTTATTATCATAAATTATTTGTTCTGGTTTGACATAGTAGAGAATTCTTACTCTAAATGTATACATACTTAACGGCAGACATGAAGGCAAACACAATTCTGACACGATCTCAGAAAACAATAATTTAGACACAAATCAATCAAAAAATAGGACTTTAAAGAGTGTTTTATTCAGATTTGTTTGATGTGGGAGGGGAAGGAAAGACTGCCAAGTGCCAGAACTCTCTGTTAGTAAGCAGCCCTAAAAACAACCCTAGTATGAGATAAACTAGCTTGCACTCGTAACACTGTAACATCAGAGATATTTTATATCCAGAACGTTAATCGTTCAATTCAGTGACCCAAATTTTGCTCTTGGAGATGGGAGTCCCTGAGTGACACTGTTTTTACAAGCTTCATTCACAGAGCAGTTTTCTAAATTGGATGTCACAAGATGTGTACAGACACTACTGATGTGCTACCAAACCTCACTCTCCATTTTGTTATGAGAACTCCATCTTTTTTTTTCTTTTCTTTAAGGAAGTCATGCCAAATGTAATTAATTCATAGCAATGAAAACACTGTGCATCAGTGAATGCTGTAAATTATAAACAGAGGAAGATCCTAAAGCATGCTGTCATTTTAAATGACCTTACTATGTTGCCATGTTTATTTGAGAGGATAAGAGAGCAGTGATTTTTGTGCAGATTTTACAAGGAAATGCGTGGCAGTTTCAAGAAGCTGAGAGTAAGCTAATAAATGATGAGTTTTCAAAAACATCCTCTTCCTCTCATTCCGAAAAATAATACACAGAAGTGACCAGGCTCCCTTGTTATTAAGAGCAGCTGCTGACCCCACCTGAAAAATGACAATGCACCTGAAAATGACAGTCTGGCAAATCCAACATTAATGCAAAAAATACAAAGAAAAGAAAAGAAAAAAAAAAAAAAAGAAGAATGAAATTAAGATAAATTCATTAGTGCAAATCAAAACCAAAGGTTTCATAACTTAGCAAATCTCCTGGGGGCAGAACAGCAAAGGCTCAAGACTCAGTGGGTTCTACCTGAGGATAATTAGTAATACACATCTAGACTACATTAAAATTATTGCATCAGAGTGAAGAAAACAGTAAACCGCTACAAAATAAATTGTTTTCCTTACTCTGCATAAGTGAACACTAAGTAGAACACGTCCCCCTTTTTGCATATAACCAGTCGTTAAGAGCAGGACACATCCATGGGTTTTTAATAGCACAAAATGAAAACAACCCTGGGATCAGGATGCAGCGTTTCGAGTATGTGAGGAGACTGTTTACATCCAGGCATTGCACAGAGCATGCACGCTCCCAGCCTGAATGCTGAAGGCAAAGCAGCACTGTGATTTTAAAGGTAAACAATCATTACTTTGCTATTCCTAGTGCCACTGCTCTTTATTCTGTTACCAAAGCCGTTCAGAAGTGGGTACGCTTAATCGGAAGCGAGAGCTGCGGAACTGCAGCGATCTCCAAAGCGCAGGCAGAGGGCTGCTTAAACACCCGCCGCTCTCCCTGCCCTGATGTCTAGCAGCACCGTTTCTTCGAAAGAGGTCTTCTGTCCTTAACATGGCTGCCATGCCTTACATAACACAATGAATGGGAACGTGCTATTTTGTTTCCTCGGACATGCCCTGCCCGTCAGCCACACGATTCCCCATATGGCTCTGCAAACAGCTGAGACAAAGCTTTGCGGTAACGCAGCTCCCTCTGAGAACAAGCAGCAGCAGCAGCAAGAGACTCAGCCTTCCCAAGCTCTATTTTCCCTTCCCTATCTTTCCCTAGTAAATAGCAGACACTTACCTTTAAGCAAGCAAGAAGGATAACCGTGCTCAGTAGAGCCTGCTGCGTTTCGTCTGTGCTCGTAAAAAAACACCTTGGCGCAAGCGTCTGCTGCAGCAGGTAATCAGTAATGCAACCTGCCTCTGCTGTTGCCAGAGCTGCTCCATCTGCACGCTAGCAAACGTGAACGCTGTCAGCGTGAGTCATAGCAGTGACTCAGAGCAGATGCAGAGCTGCAGGAGGAGTTTAAGTTTCAGGGCTTCCTCTCCGTGTGTGTCGCACAGGCACGCACGCACGCGCCGCCCGTGTGCCTGGGTGTACACACGCCTGCAGACGGCCGCGGCCTTTTCTTTCAGCAGCGAGTTGGGCTTCTTTCCTTGTGCAATCATACTTGCCTTTTTTTTTTTTTCCTGGGCTGGCAACTCCAATTCTGTCTTTGCTGTAAATATATTCTTCTTGCTCTGCAAGACTGGTCGGTAACTGGCAGCTATCTGTGAGCTCACGCCTCCCATCAAGGCTAGGGAAGAACTCAAATACCCCGGGAAAGATTCCAAAACAAAAAATAAGTCAGGGTAATATCCATTTACCCACCATGAGTGCATTAACAAAGTGCCTCTGGGGCAAACTGGGCCTGAGATGCAGCGAGAGCTGTCCAAAGGGCTGGGGGATGCAGGCGAGCAGAAGCCTCACGTGCCTGACACCAGGGCGAAGTGCGGCAGGAGAGAGCACGGCTGCATTACGGCCAGGGGCAGTGCCTTTGGGGAAAGGCTGCTCACGGCAGCCTTCCCATGGTTACCTGTCTCACTAGGCACTGGTGGCCACAGTCACAGCAGCAGCTGGATCTCACAGTTACTCGCCGGGCCTGCCAGACTCCCCACCACATTCAACTTAGGGCAGGTGTTATGCAGCCTGTTAGGAGCTTAATGCTAGGCAGTGTCAAGATGGAGTACGGTGCTGACTGCATTTCATTTCTGAAAGGCAAATTATACAAAGCGCTGAGCAAACCCAGCAAGGCAGGTGAAGCCCTCTGCTACTGAGCCGGCAGGTCAGCCCCATAGAAACAAATGATGGCATGAATGAAGAGAGTATTGTCCGAAGAAGCTGCTGGCCCAAGGAACTATGCCATTAAAACATGCAGACCTGGTTATCAGCCATTCATATAAACATCCCAGACAGTCTGGGAAAAGGCACTTGGTTTATGTCAAAGCATTTACAAGCGAAACATCTTTCCTCATACTTAGCAAATGTCCTGCTGGCTATCGCCCAGATAAGCAGATTTGGGCTGAGATTTCTCACGGAAAAGCTGATAGCAAAGCATGACTGACTTTCACAGGTTTTGTGGGGTTTTGTTTTGTTACAGAAATACTTCTTATGCAAAGCCCAACCAAATTTAAGGTAAGCCTCTCCGTCCGATCCAAGCAGGTGCACTACACCCTTCCTTACTGTATCTGGTTGCCGTTAAAGCTGCTGGACAGACTGCATACTATTGATGGTAATGTTTACTCCCTCCTTGCATCTCGAAGCAGCCAAGAACACTGGCTTGGCAGGGATCAAGAGATGAGAAGGAATCAGCTGAGCAAAACAATTCTTGAAGCATGGTCATGGAGATAACACAAACAAAGGGATAAAGAATAACTGCTGTCTTTCCCCTAAAAACACCCCTATTATATCTGTCCCTTGGAATATCTTCAGGAGCCTCTAAATCCCATCCTTTTCCTCAATTTACTAGTGGCAGTTTCTGCTCCAGCCCACCTTTCAAGGCTTTATTGTTTTGAAAATGTTGCATATGCAGAAGAATGCTAAACTCCCCAGCATGCCTCAGGAAAAAATAATCAAAAACCCAAAAAACAACCAAGACCCCCTAAGACTTTTAAACATGAAAAGTAACAGCGAGAACACAGTCCGAATGGCATCTATGACGCAGGGAGAGAGGACCAAACAGGACAATACTTCAAACGCTTTTGCTTCTTTTGTTGTTGATTTATTTATTCAATTATTTTGAATGTATGGCATGCATTTATATCCCTATACTCAATTTGGTTCTGCAGTTCACCTAAAAGCCTAGACTTGGATCAAAGATGACTCAAAGAAAAGAGCTGTTAAAGACCTTAGGGAGACGAAGCACATCAGGAGTGAGCACGCACTGTGTAACATGCAAATACTTATCTGCAAATGATCCCACCTAAAAATGAGAAGTGATCCAGCTGCTGTAAGCAGCAGTTCTGTGTTGCCTAATTTCAGTTGCCCTGGCTTGACCTTCTGCTGCAGAAAGGGTTTGGATCCTGGGTCTGAAAGTGGGAAAACCTAAAGGCTCTTGCCCCAGGAGAGGTGAAAACCTAAAAACTGATGCTGATGTGGATGAAACCTTGAACACAGGTATTACTACAGCCTGCTAAATGGAACGCTACTGCAAGATATTTTGTGTTAAAGACACTGTAGACTATCACACTTTTCAAGGACTAGAGACAATATTTTTTTTTCCTTTTTCTCCTTTAGAAAACAAACAAGCCAAGGCTTTTCTATAGTACCTATTCAACACAGTACTCCAGAACACACTAGGGCAGGGAATCCTGTTCCTCCTTATCTCAGGGATTTTGGTTTTGGTTGGTTGGTTGTTTTTTTAACCCATCATGATGCCAGTGATGGTGGAAATGGCTTCCCGCAGCCTCTTGCAGGTCATCCAATTCCGTATTAACCTGCTTTCTTATGAAAGCTCAGGCTACAGTCACATTGTCCTTATTGAGTATACTTAACTCTACCTCTGTTCTTGAGCCTTTTTTTTTTTTTCTTCTTAGCTGTACTGTACAAGGGAAAAAACACATTCGTGTTCTTCAAGGACAGAGCTGGCTTCCACTGCAACAGAGTAACAGAAGTAGATCGAGGACCACGGGCAGTACCCACAGTGACACCTTCCTTCCTCCTTCCAGTCCCCTTTCCATCAGCTATGCACTCTGCTGCATCCTGATGATGGTTTGCAGCCTGGTTTACCTGAGCCCTATGGAAAGGTGGGTGTTCAGAGAGACGAATTTCCGAGGAGCACTGACATTTGTTTTAAGACAACAGCAGAGCTTGTTTTCTGAACAGGCTCATACTCTCTTGATCATTGTTACGGGCATTACAGTACTTTCCAAAAGCCCTCACCCCAGCGAGCAGCCACATATGGAGGTAAGCACTATGCATGCATGCAGCAGAAGAGACCCACTGCAAAAGGAGCATGTATTTTGAAAAGAGAAATAAGCAAAAAGTGGAGAAGGGAAATACCCTTGCATCACCTTACAAAGCACAGCTAATCTACTTGACCAAGGTTGCTTCACATGCCCACAGCAAAGCCAAAAGCAGAAACTAAATTTCGGTGTCTTGCTGATAAGAACCTCAGGCTCCCCTTCCAGTGCACCTCAGTAGCAAGGACATTTCTTCCAGCTGATCGCCCTTCGTGGGTATTGTGATACACCATGAGAGAAGCACTCTTTGCTTCTCAGGAAAATTAAAACTGCTGGCAAGACCATCAGCACCAGAGGAAGCCACACATGGAAGTGGAGCTTTACTGATTGCTGTGGAAGGAGAGAAGAGGATGCACTTACCACGTTCATCTCAAGGCTTCTGAGGATGAATACCAGGAGGCACTACAGTGGTTGGACTTTCTACCATCAATACCTCATCCACCAACACCTCGGTAGCATCTTGCACCCTTCTCTACAAAAGTACCTAGCAAAGCAACCCAGAAGAAGCTGTGTGAAGCCATTTCCACCATAGCACACAAGTACATCTCTTCACAGAGATCACCTCCTTAAGCTACTGCCACGGCTATGTCCCGAGCGAGACATTTTTTATTCCTCTTGTACCAACCCAAAGCTACCTATCCTGCACTGGAGAGAAACCACATAGTTCCAAGGCACCTGTAACACACTGCGCACAAATCTCAGAGGAAAGTACTTCTGTGCACGTAGTGGCAACGCACAAGATGACCTTACTGTCCTTTTCCTCCTTACAGTCTGTCCTCAGCAGATGAAACCAGAGACTGAGACACTAGGATCAGAGAAAGGAGCTAAAACAATGCAAGAAAAACGTATCTCAAGACGACAAAGACGCACTGCCCAGATGAGAGCTGAGTTCACGGACACTGCTGTGGCTCCTGCAGAGCAGGGACCCAGACAGGGACACATCTGCTGCGTAGGAAAGCTCGCTGGCATAAGGACTCCCCAGATTGCACTTGATGTCAGCATAGTGTCAGCTGATCTTTTGGCAGCTGGCCTGCTCGTATCTATCCACTTCTGTTTTCTTTTTCTCCTTAATGCCAACATCTGCCCATGTTTTGCATTGACAAGGGCGGTCAGCAAGCCCTTAATAATACATTAAACCTCAGTCAAATGACGCACCATTTCCAATTAACGTCTGCCCAATATGACTCCCCTTAATTCAGAGCTCTGTCTCTTCCTAAAAAACTGGATACTTTAAGTGTGGAAGCACCTGTAATCTCAGGTGTCATGTACTTGCCTTAAAAATCACTCTGGACAACAGAGAAGGCACTTCAGAAAACACCTGGTCTCCCCAGGCCTCTGAGAACATTATAGTTTGTTCCACCAACGTGGACACAATTTTCCCATTCCAATCTTTATTTTTCTCTACAATGCACAGCTCCCTCTGATTTTAAACCAGCATGCCCTGTTTGCAGCACCGGTACAATGATTTCAGCTGAATCCAACAACAGAGATAACCAAACCCAGGCATAAACTCATTTTGAGGCAATCAGATGTTACTAAATGACTTAAACATCACATTTCCTTCCACCATCAAACAAAACACTGTAGTCTGGTGCGAACTGTCTACATCCACTCGTTTTGCTTATTCAAGATACCCTGTAAATTTCTGAGTTAAATTCTTCCCTCTGTCTTCACATTGCAGGACTTGCAGATCTCATGCCAGTCTTTGTGACCTGTGAGCGGTAGGTTCTTAAAATGCCTCAGAAAGAACAATTGTCTCTGCTGGATAAAGAAAGTGGAAGCAAAGACTTGCTGTTTTCTCAATACCATCTGCTGTGCTGGGTAAACTAAAAAATAAAATAATAATAATAATAAAAAAAAACGTGTAAAACTGTGAATGTGAAGCTGGCCAATTTTGCTGACTATTCCTTAGCATTTTTTTAATAAAACGCACTCCCTCTTATTTACATGAAGAAGTGTGATGCAAGATTTCTGTGTTTGCACAAGAGATTCTCAATGCTTTGTCTTTTCTTCTCAACTCATCTGTACTCCTTTGCAAGTTAATCAGCTCCGATTTTTAGCAGGGAAATCATCTTCTGTTATTTCCTCATTAGTAATGTCATGAAGAGGAACTGCCTACCTACACAAGTCAGGGACCTTGTTCTGTTATTCCTATTCTTGGTGTTCTTTGCCCTTGCCTCGCAAAAAAAAAGCCCTGTTGTCAGTACAGAATAATACAGAACTACACCAAAAGCTAAGAGGAGCCCCAAATGCATGTTGAATAGCAACAGATCTACTAAGGAAGAAAGCCAAAGTTGAATATTTTTCATTTCTTTCTCCTTCCAAGTTCATCATTTCTTCTTTCAAAATAAATTATGTAACAATTCAATCAGAAAGAGCTATCCAGAAGCTCACAAAATTGCCTCGTGTGAATCCAACCTCTATTTGTGGTGCACCATAAATTATTCCCCAGATTAACGCCACCAAATATCACTGGGACCATTCGAAGATGAAGGTACTGCACACACTGGATTGCGGATCAGAATCAAGACCACTAGGAGCCTGAGGTGGAAAAGCTTATTAAAAACACTTATGATGGAAAAACGTTTATTTCGTGATTACACTAAATTTTGACATTCAGAACTTAATTGACTTTAGATCATTTGGGATTTTTCCTAAAATCAGGCCGTGGAAAAAACAATGGCAACTGTGCTACTTAAAAGTAACATTTTGACATCTATATCTTATGATTCTACAAAGCCTTCATCCACTCAGTTTCCTATCAAGTGTACATTAATTCATACATTGTAGTGATAGGACGAGGACTTTAAACTAGAAGAGGGTAGGTTTAGATTAAGTATTCGGAAGAAATTCTTCACTCAAAGGGTGGTGAGGCCCTGGCACAGGTTTCCCAGAGAAGCTGTGGATGCCCCATCCCTGGAGGTGTTCAAGGCCAGGCTGGATGGGGCTTCAGGCAACCTGGTCTGTGGGATGTGCCCCAGTCTTAATTTCTGATTAGTGCATTAACATTGGATGAACTTTCTTTCGAGACAGTGTTGAGTAATTTTGAGAGAGTTCTTAGTTTTGGAAGGAAGAAAGCTTTTTATCCACCATCCAAACCTTGTAAAGCTGGTTCTAACCAATGCAGAACTATTTAAAGAACTATTTAATAAATGGCAGTCACATTCTTATAAAGACACGCTCCAAAATACATTTGCTTTTGCAAGTTGAGGATTTCAAACACTCTTGAAATAATTTTAGAGATAAAGAAGATGTACTGAGAAGGGCTGACTGTAAGTCATGATCACTGATGCAAGCATAAGCCAGCAAGAGCCATAAAGACAGGTAGTGTAAAAATATTGTATTGATTACTATAGTCCAAAATAGCATTAATTCGCTGTTAATTTCTCTTGGGGAAAATTTCTCTTCATCAGAGGGCTTCTGAAATAGAACACAGCACATTCTTCTTTGCTGATTGTATCAAGACTGAATAGAGACACCAAGCTGAAGAAGGAGAAAGAAGACAGAGCACTTAAACTGTACCAAGTCTTCAACATGATCTGAGACAGAAATTCTCTCCCTGACACAAGAAGAGTCATTTATAGCTTCAGAACCATTCATTTTGCCTGAGAACCAGCAAACCATCCCCAGCTCAGTTAATGACTGCACAGCACTGGTTCACCGAGAAAATCACACGTAAGGATGAACACTGGTGCTAAACTGCAGGTTCCTCAAGTCCTACCCAGGCGCAGCAGGATCCCGCAATTGTGTGATCCCAACCCCTAACTATGGCTGGACTCTCAAAATAGGACTCTTAAAACAGCATAACAGCTGTGGTTAAGGTGGCCAAGGAAACTGACACAATAAAATTAAAACTAAAGGAAGACAAGTAAAAGCTATCCTCACAGTATGCTTTCCTTTTACAGTAAGTCTAAAAAGGGAGAAGATGCAAGCAGCACCTGTTCTGCACTGTGCCTAAATAGTCTGCTTTTTAAAAAAAATAAAATAAAAAGGAACCAGTACAATAAGCTGAAACCCATACTGGTCAAACACTTTCAAAAGAACCTGACATTGCCAGCTGTCACATAAACGTGCTTAATATTTATTTTTATAGTCTATAATTTAGATAGCAGCTAATCAACACAAGCCATTTTTTGTTGTGGTTGTGCATTTTGCCTACCCACTCTTTACCCCCTGCTCCTTCTTCCCCAAAGTCCTTGATTGAAGGTTCAAAAAATATCAGAGACCCACCTGAGCCTTTTTAGAAATACTAGCAAACGTTGCATTAAATTGGTAGCAATTGTAGCTTTATTTTTTTAAGGGTGTGAGAAGGAAATAATTATTTTATAACCCACATAAAACATTCCCCACACAGAAATCTTGCATATTTTTGGTATCTTGTGATCTTTTGGTTTGCCTTGTTTTTAAGAGAAGCATTTTCAGCTTTATTACTCAGGTGATCCTTATCACTATGGGCTAAAAACTTGTGATGTAGGTACTAAAAAGAGGAAATATCCAATTTGTAGAATTATTTTTTATTGAAAAATCTCCCATTAAGAAAAAAAAAAAAAAAAAGGAAAAGCAGATACCACAGAAGTTGCATTAAAGAAAAATCCATTAAAGAAAAATCTACTCATTCCTCCTTTCTTCTAGCAGGAATAAAGGAATATTTAAGAATATAAATCAAGAAGTAGTATTTTAAAATTCTGTAATGCTTCTGATATGTTTAATAGGTGGAAAGTTACGTCAGTCCATGCATACCCATTATATGCAACATGGAGTTTGAACAGACTACATTACCAAGAAAGGCCAGGAGAGTCAGAAAACGTATTGAATTCTCCACTTCCTCAAAAACAAGGCAGGAAGGAGGGGAGTCGGAGCACATAAGCTGAGCAGGAGCTAATTTGCTAACTTTGGTGCCAGAAATCACCTTCTGAAAGCACTTGCTTCCCTTCAAAACCGCAGAGGGGCCGAAGTTTGCTTGTGCTAATATGCCCCAACCAGGCTCAGCAAAGAACAAAGCAATCCACAGGCCAGTGCAGCATTTCTGTATGTCTTCTAAGTGCTAAAGTTAAATAGGCAGACTATCCAGTAAAAGCAGAGCTCAAAATAGAATATAGATGGGAAGGATTTGGCTGTGAGGTATGAGATGGATGTTTTTAGAAGATGACAGATAGAGGAAATGTCAGAGCTGGTGAATCAAGACTCTCTTGCAAGGCAAAGAAGATCGATGTTAGCATCAAGAGGAAAGAGTAGGCAAAACGAGTTCCAGTTAATATATCTACCTGTGTGCAGTTTCCAGAGCAAGGCTCTCAAAGGAGAGAAGCTAATGGCACTGCAGTGGCTTGCTAATGACTGCGCTAAGGAGCCAGGGAAGGAGAGGGCGAACTAGTTTAGAGAGCAGGAAATCGAGAACGGATGGCAAGTCAAACCACGCATTTAATAGTATGATGGAGAAAGATCTGGAGTGGATTCAGGAAAGGAGGAGTTGGTATAGAGACAGACACACATTTGTAAGCTGCCTGGCTGACAGGCTGCTCAGAAGGCAAGACAAGAAAATGAGATGCTTAGGGAAGCTCTCTAACAGTAAAGGGAGAGAGAGGAGGCAAAGGGACTTGGGCAGAAATCATCAGGAAAGCATTGTAAAAGTTATTTGGCAAGAAAAACAGTGTTGTCAGGACTCTGGAAAAAAAAAGTATTTTTAAGCTCTGTTTCCCATACCTTCAGTTCAGACAAAAAAAAAAAAAAAAAAAAAAAAAAAAGTTTTAATGTTGTTAAGACTTCGCTTGCTGAACTTGTGACTCCTTCACGATGATAGTGCTTCTCCACTGAGGCAGGTGACCAAAGAGCCAGACAGACCTCCACAGGCATCAGTCTGGGAAAAGGCTCAAATCGCCCCTTGGCCAATGGCACTTTCAGGTGCGAACCTTTCACTTCTCAAAGCTTTCAGTCAGACTGGCGGGAACCTGGTGAGAAACTAAGTCTTAAAACTCTGTATCAGATGCTTCAAGATTCATTCAATTCAAAATCAAGCCTTCCTTGTTCAGTGGACTAACCACTTATCATCGTGCAAAAAATTCTTCCATTCAAACAAGTGCTACATAGCGTGAAGGGACATTTTGCTCTACAGGCTATAAGCCTGGAAAGGAATTGGGGAAGGCTTGGCCTCTACTACTGCAGAACCCACACATCCGCAGAGAAAGGAAAAAACAGTACTGTGATGCTTAAGCCTCCTACGATACTCTTACCAACACCCTGAAATTCATGTCACAGCTGCTTGAAGCAGTTGCCTTTTATTGTCCTCTTGAAGTCCACGCACTGCTTTTTATACTCTAAGGAGTAAATTGTGCAGGGCAAAATCCAGATTTAAGTTCTGCCCAGCAATCTGGGTGGAACACAGGTTATTTCAAGAAGGACCATGCATGAGTGGCTGCCCTCCAGCCAGTCCTCGTCCTGATTTATTTTTGTTCTCATCCTTGTCAACTGAGCACTGCCAGAAGGAGCTCCCAAGTACAGGGCCTTCTTGAGGAGATGGATGACAAGTACTTGAAGAAGAGATAACTAACAGGACTCCTTTTTTGGAGCTTGGAACTTTTGGGGGTTGCTCATCTCCCTTTTTCCTCAGAAATCTCCTCCTCTTCAGTCTTCTCACAGTGCAAAGAGCAGCAAAGGAAGGTGAGAAAAGACAGATGGATAGAGAGACAGATACATAATCAGCATTATGGTATTCCAGCCTCAGCCAGGGGCTGCCTGGTCTCCAAAAACTACAGGCAGTAACAGCTGATGTACAAGACAAACCTAGCATAGACACAACATTGTGGAGAATAAAGCATCAGTCAGAAGGAAAAATTGTTTTCAGCTCACGTAGCACTCAACATACACCAATTTGTGTACCAAAGCAGGCCAGCCCTAGTCTTTCAAAATAGCCTAAAATCAATCCTAGCAGAACATAGCATCCTTAGTACTCAATTTGGGAGAGCACTGAGAGCAGCTGGTGAAGAGCAGGATGTCTCCAAGCTAATCTCTACGATGTTATCAAGTCCTACAGTGCTCCAATCATCCGCAAGCACAAAAATGAGAAAAATAAGGCAAAGACTGTTAGTCCTTTTACTTTGCCCTCCATCACTCAAGCCTGAGAGCCATCCACCTTAACAATAACAAGAAAAAATGAAGAAAAAGACAATAACATTTTTCAAGTAGGTAAACTGATACGTCTTATTTTAGACGTCAACTAAACAGTCAAACATCCAAAGAGCAGTCGATGTTCTGGAAAATTTGTATCATGTTGCCAGTTTGAAAAAAAAACAAACCCTCAACCAACAAACAAAATATAATCTATTTTTGCAGCATACAGACTGATACATGGGTACTAAAGAAGGGTGAGACTTGTACATTTGGGGCTGATTAAGGGTAATGTCCCACTAATGCACGACAATCGAGCACTTTCCTTACCGGTAAAAACACAAAATAAGATCAGGCAGCTAGTCTGTTGGACAGTTTGTTCTGTTTTGCTAAGTCTATCTGCTTTGTCACCCTTCAAATGACTAAAAGACACCTGCCAAAAAACTGTGCGGAGCTGAGATGGCCTACCTGAAAACTAGGCCTACAGGCAGCGGTAATTCTTAAAGTAAAGGCAGAAGTATTTTCTCCTGGCAACTTGTAAGCAATGTAAACTTTGTGCCAAAGCCTTCCTTCATGAGCAGAGAGGAGGCCCAGGCAACAAGCAGCCACGGCATTTCGGCCACAGGCCCAGAAGCAGTAGCTAGCCCAGTGAAAAGCCGTGACCTCCTCTTGTCTCTTTTGAGTCCCTCCGACAAGGCCAGTGATGTCTGAAACAAGCAGCTCTTCACATAAAAATGCTCATGATAATTGAAACAGGTGTATAAAGATTCACTCCTGCAGTATGTCAGAATAGATCCTAACTACAGAAATAGGTTCCTGCCACCCTTTTTTTTCCAGCAACCAAATAAAAGTAAAGCTCAGTTCAGTGCAGTAACATTGTAGTATTAACGAGTGTGCAGGGCAGAATTAATTGACGCTTATTTCCCCTAGAATATGATCTCTTTTAAAGAAGGTCATTGAGGCCCTGGAGCATGTCCAGAGAATGGCTACGAAACTGGTGAAGGGCCTGGGACACAAGTCCTGTGAGGAGCGGCTGAGGGCATTGGGGGTGTTTGGTCTGGGAAAGAGGAGGCTCAGGGGAGACCTCATTGCTCTCTACAGCTACCTGAAAGGAAGGGGTGGGGAGCTGGGGGTCGGCCTCTTCTCACAGGTAACTAGTGACAGGACTAGAGGGAATGGCCTCAAGTTGCACCAGGGGAGGTTCAGGTTGGAAATGAGGAGACATTTCTTCTCAGAAAGAGCAGTCAGGCATTGGGACGGGTTGCCCAGGGAGCTGGTGGAGTCACCGTCCCTGGGGGTGTTCAAGGGAAGGTTGGACGTGGTGCTTAGGGACATGGTTTAGTGGTGACATTGGTGGTAGGGGGGTGGTTGGACCAGGTGATGAAGGTCTCTTCCAGCCTCAATGGTTCTATGATTTATATGATTAAGGGACTGATGAAGAATAGCCAATACAATCCAGATATTATGCTGTAAGAACTGTACTTCGGACCAGAACGTTGGCGTTCAGGGTGCTGGGGTGGGGGAGGGAGTTCAAGGAATATTTCTTAGAATCAAAATAGCATAACACAATCTTAGACACAGGAAAAGCAGAGATACAACAGACCGGAATTCCAACCATGGACTCAGAAGACCTGCTTGCTATGATCAGACATTCTACATTTATGGCTCCAAAGATAAAAGCTAAGAATCAAAGTACTGAAGTTTAATGAGTTATAACACATCAACTGAACCACAGCAAAGAGCAAACCAAGGTCACTTAGCATGCTCTGCTGTGAAATATATATATATATAAGATAAATAAACTTATTTACAGCTGCAGCAAGCTAAGAATACACCTGCATAAGATTACTAGTTAAACATGAGTGACAGGGTAAGAGGTCAGATTCTCAGCTCACTGACCTGAATAGATAAAATCATCCCAAATACATCTCTTAAAAGCTAAAGTGTTCACATATTGAGACCTGCTGAAGCCACGGAGGAAGAACACCTTCTGACCTCTCAGACCATCCCTGGGGGAGACGGCAGCATGGTGAATATGAGTATGACAGTCACATACACAAAGAAGTAAGTCAGGAGACAGGTGAGTCAAAGATAAGAAACAGGGTTACTGCTCAGACATTTTCCAATTAAAAAGATGATATTTACTGTCTGTTATTATCACTGGGACTAGAGAGGTTTAAAGATGACAGCTACTTAAGTAAGATAGAGGTTTTCCCAATTCATTGTTTTCCACACAAAGCAGCAATTCCTTGAGGTTCTCAAATGATTATATTAAGTAAGTGTCTTAGGACACATTTCCTATTCTAGAAATAAGTAGACACTGTGATAAGTATCAGTGCAAGTACCTTCCTAACTTTTAACATTATATTAGACAGCCTATGCAGGTCAGAAGTATTAGCCATGTGGTTTTATTTTGGATCTCTGCAATGAGTTTTGTTTCTCCTTCTCCATAACCCCGTAAAAAGAGAGCTGGCTCCCTTTGTAAGGACTGTGCTTTACTCTCAGAAGGACAACAGCAATGTACGACTTCCCCCTAAAAAGACACAGGCCTCTCCCATGTGTTGTTAGATCGCTGGGTGCTGCCACCTTAATTATTGCTGCCCTCTGACTACGCCACAAAGCCAGCTCCCTTTCTTCCTCCAGTGACTCCTTTCAATTCCACTGAAAAATGCTCAAGGACAAACTGGTTTTCACTATGGCTGCATAATTTCTTTAACAGAAGGTATCTGAAACACTGACTCTACTCAGATACCTCCTTATTCTACAAGTAACTTCACTGGTGTCAGTGAAACTTAGCACAGGAAAAGCACCAACACATGACATTAAGTTGTTTTCAATATGTAGGCTTGGGTGCAACACAGGAAGAATTCAGTTTCCTATGGTGAGAGTTTTGTGCCTGGGGTTCTCTGAGCACAGCACGAGTCAAGGAAGAGAAACCCAATACACATTGTCAATCCCAAGTGTCTCAAGTCTTGTGCAAATTCTTACCCTTCAGAAAATAGACAGGAAGCACTGATCAACAGATATGCACAGCTCTGAAGTACTTCACTTTGTATATGGCTGAAATATTCCATTTAGCAATGAATAAAAAGAATGCAAGAGAATCTGTGGGGACTCAAGGCACACAAAAAGCAGAGACTAGCAAACCTAATGCATCTGTGATCCACATTTCTGGTGTTTCTTTTGACAGGCTTTGTGACCACAAAAATGAAGAAGTGACCACAAAACCTGAGAACCTCCTGTAAAATGTAAACTACTTAAGAAATCCTTTTTAGCAACTATTTCCTTGTTTTCTTTGCTTAATACAGCAAAAGTACTTTAAATAACTGAGTGGCACAAATTAAAAACATTAAGGAAAAAAAGAGGATTTAACTCTACAGAGACCTCAAGTTCCTCTGGCTACAGATAGCTATCCCCAGCTGAAATCCATCAGTGGTTTAGGCCTCATCTGGCTTGTGCATGTTATTCCCACAACCCTTCGCCAAGAATTCATGGACACCAATATGTTGGGTCATTTCTCACCTCAGTATTACAAGCCTTTCTAACATGGCTATTTGCAGAAGCTTATGCAAGTTGGTTCAAGCCAGACCGGTGCTGGTTACACCTGTAAAACCTGCAGAAACACCATTCTGAGTCAGTCCTTCACTCCCACCCAGCCTCTGCCAGCAGACTCAAGCCAGTCAGGGTACAGGCAACTGGGTTAGAGCCCAGACCAACGGGAGCACGCAGGCATTCTCCTCAAAAACAGCAATGCTGATGCTAACAAGCACATCCTGTTTCAGCTGGTTTCCAACAGTTACCTGAAAACCTCTTAACTTTGCTTAAACTATGTTTAGTGACCAGTTTTGTATTTTCTCTTCCATTTAATCATTTCTAAGGTCCAAAGGTCCATGGGTAGAAAATAGTGAAGCTAAAGCAGGGGGTTTAAATTCCCCAGAAAGCTACGTGCAGACATTCCAACTCTCACCTGGCAAGACTTCGTTGATGAACCAGAACATGATGCCATTTTTGTTCAAAATAAGTTACTTTTTTTTTTTTTTTTCATCTAAAACCCAAAAGCTACAAATTCTAGCAGTATTTTTTCCCATATACTGCTTGTTATCTTGCTTGTCCTATTTCAAACTTCTTGAGGACATACACTCCAGGAGGAAAGAACAGCTCATTAAAAAATTATTTTCAGTGGCCCACCAGAAGGACTATTTTCTTTTATGTATACCATAAGAGAGAAATGCATATACTTTTATAATCCTGAACAACTTGTTTCCTATCTGTTGACATGATTAGTTACAAATTATTTCATTCCTCCTTGGTCTGCCCTTGCTTTGAAGTTCTGCCTTTGCAGGAACAGCTATTACACAATAAAATTGTTGAGATGAAGAATTCAGGTAAAATATAAATCCTGCAGCACAATACCCCACTGTACTTAAACAGCAAAACGTGTATAAGCAAGTAATACGATTTTGCAACATTTACAGCTGCAGAGGTGCAAAGTCACAGTGCAGGTCAGGCATTTGCTAGATGTTTAAACCAGATTGCCTGGTTTTAGATGCCGAGATGCAAGCTTACAGGACTGTGACTTAACAGTGCGAGAAGGTGGCCTCTTCCTGCACACCAGATGACACGTCTCCACCTAGAAGTACAGCAAGTGTTGATTGTGAGACTTCCGGGTTTAATTGCCTGTGACAACCACAGGCAGTACAAACCAGGGTCGGAAGTCAGTTAATGAACTTGCAACAATTGCTACAAAGCCAAAATTATGAGGCTGTTGTAAATAACAGTACTTCCTGCATCGCTTGCATTTTCTCCTGCTGCAGACATTTAGAGATTTTTAATTCCCATCTCTAAGACTTTCACCGAAACGAAAGTTTGATCCAGCACCCACTGATGTCAGAGGAAGAGACAAACAGACCATAAAGAGAGGAAAATTGCCAGGTTGTACAAGGTCTGTTGTGACCAATTTAGTGCCTAGGATGAGCAGTCTGTAACCACACCAGCAAGAGCCAAGAACAAAGACTACCGAGCTTGAGAGCTTGCAGATATCATGAGCAATGATGGGGCTGGGTTTTGTGTAGTCTTCATTCTCTTGGGTTTCGTAGTCAGCATTAACTCTATGCACTCGCTGTGACCTATTTATGCTCCTGCAACAAAACAGAACTTGTCATTCTTCTTTAAAAAGGAATTGCTTAGAAAAAATACTGGAAAAAAATTACACCGGCCTATCTTCTTTTACCTACAGTCTGTTGTCCCTTCTTACCCAAATATGCGATCTGTACAGCCATAAAGCCAGATCTAGGAGTTTGGGCGTGTAGGTAACTGACATGGATGTACAAGTTCACAGGTTTCTAAGTGTGCGTCCCCCAGAGATGTGTATACAAACAACTATTTCTGAACAAAATCCCATCTACAGTTGTCTCATTTATTTGCCCTCTCTGTAGCCATCACCAAAGAATAGTAAGTGCGTGTGCCCAGAACTTTTCTGAAGCAAATCTGTCATTATCACGTCCAGTTCAAAGAAGAAAGCAGCCAACGGGTCAAAAGAAAAAAATATTCAGAATGGCTTCCTCGTTATTTTTGGAGACCTCCACACAGTAAAAGATACAGCTACTAATTGTTTTTCTATTTCACTGAAATTAAAAGCCACTTTCAAGGGTAACAACAATTTTGCCCAGCAAATAAATTATCATAATTTACTGTCATGAGCTATCTCCCTTTTGATACTTTATTTTCTTTGAGCAATGAGAAAGTTTTCGTTTCAATTTCTCAAGCATTAACACAATTCTCTGTATTAGAGTTTACATTACAAGGGAAAACCAAACCCTTTTTCCAAAGGAAGGTCAATACTGATCACACCATAACAACCAGCAAGTGCCATATACCTCGTATCCCTGTGTAAACCCAAACTTCCATTAAAAACATCCACCTCAAATTCAGGACCCCAGACTCATTCAACTGCCCAAAAAGAGTCAGATGACTAAAATAACCCATAGTAACAAGCCAAAAAACCCACAGCCCATGGGCAGCACAGGCTCAGGTGAGGCCCAAGACCAAGCAAAGCAGCACAGCCAAGCAGTGCAGCGCTGGCTTGATGATGCCAACGAGGCTCCTTTTGTGCCGCTGGAGGTCCCTCCTTGGTTCTGCCCACTGTCAGTGATTGCTTGGGACAAAGCCAGAGGCAGGGAAGGAGAGGAAAGTCGCAGATTCTGATGCAGGTGGGGACTGGTATCAATAAACCAACCGAAACACCCCGTGCCGTAAAGAACCACTGCGATGTTCGTGCTTACACTTTTCCTTGGGACGTTGACAAAGGACTAAAACTCCCACCAGGGAGCAGACGCGTGGAGCCTTGTATGTCACTCTGCTATGAGCTGTGTCACATTTTTCCCTCCATCATGCAAGCAGCCAAAAATAGACGCGGGAATCCAAAAATACCAAATGCGCTTTGTGGGATTTGGTTTCTTCACTTAAAAAGGAAGGGAGGACGAAAGGAAGAAAATAATAATAATGCAGTACATTCAATTACATTTAGAATTGTCTGGGGAGTGGGGAGGAAGATTGATCCAAACAAATTTAGCATCTGAAGTCCAGAGCTTTACAGCATACCAAAATAAACACACACAAAACCCACAAAACTGTCCCAAAGCCAGAGTACAGAATGTGTGTTTGCTTTTTGCAGACACCACCATTACATTCAATAGACATTGACGTCTATTAATTGGACATGAAAATATATTTATTCCCTTCTTCTATTTAACCTACTGCTACCTGGAAGAAAACGAGTAATTTGACCATCTTACAGATGAATTTGCCTGTGGTTGGTCTGAACTGCTCCTCTTTTCCTTCATCAAGAAAACTTCTCAAGCTCAAATATATGTTGCTAAAACATGTATTTTTTAATAAACATAAACTTACTGTTTTTCGTGAATATTTTGTTCTTCACTAACTTTAAAGTCAAAGAAAATCTGAAACCACAGGCACTGAACAACAAATATTAAAGAAATTTCTAAAAATATCTGCAAAAATTACAACCTAAATCACAATCCAAAATCTGGAGCATACACTTGTCAAAGAATTTGGAAGGTGTATGGTGTCACAGTTACAGGCATTGAAACTCTGGCATGTAAATGTAAAATTCTGTATCTAACAACAGGGCTGTTAGTGATCAGATGAGTGAAACGTTGACCAAAATCCTAGAAAATGCATACAATAGTGATCACTATTCCAAGTAACCTGACAAAACTCAAGGAGGAAAATAAGCAACACACCTTTGCCATTTAATTTGGCACAAAATAAAACTTATTATATCCTTTCTCCTATAACTTAAGCACAAGTCCAGAAAAAACATACAGCCTTTTTTCTGATGCAAATGTTTTCAAGTAGGATTAAATACACCACCACATTTCTCTTTCCTGTTTCTTATTTAAGAGGTGAGCAGAAATAGACGGCTTTAAAAGTAGAAGCATTCAATCCAAGTAGAAGACGAGTGCTTCATGTACTTCAAACAGAGCTCTTAGTCTGGATAATGGAAAAAGTTTAATCACTTTGCTCAGTTAAGCTTGTACATTTAAGAAGTATTTCTGGACAGGAGCTTAGAAAATGGTCTTTTTAGTGTTTGTATGAAACCAAGGTGATCCAAACAAAGAGGCCTTTTTTCTCTGTAGGTGTCTTTTTTCATTAAAAACAGGCCTTCCAGTTCAAGACCTGCAGTGTGAAGGAAAATATGCTGCTGTTGCTCAAGCTTTATACACGATTTGTTTAAGTCTTAATTCCTCAGAGCTGTCAAAACACAACCTTTCAGAAACTAAAGCTTAAAAAAATAATAAGGGACATTCACCAACACTGTAGGGCTCACAAGGGGAAACCTGGCCTGCATCAGAGCTGGCACGAAATCCTTCTTCTGCAACAGGCAATTCTTGCCAGGCTGGAACCACCACCACCAGAAACACAGCCCTGTGCTCCCCAGGATACTCATTACGGAGGTAACACTGCAAGCTTGAATGTCCTTGCGGATGACAATTCTGAGTTCTGTTTAGTATCAAATGTTTCTAATGCGGAGACAGGAGAGTCACCCTTTGCCCCACGGACCTAGTCCCACAACTCTCAAGCTGCTGATGAGACAGCAGAAAGTGGTACCTGTATCCAGTCCTGACTTACAAAAACTTGTCAGCAGAGAGCATGGGATTCTAGCTCCTAGCTACAAAAAGGACTGGGTTGAGAAAATTGGGTAGGAAGGTTCTGGAACATGCACAAGAACCCCAGAATGGCTTTACCTCAACCATGCCATGGCGGTCCCCTTCCGTCCTGCGCCGGCCCCTTTGCGTCTGTGCAAAGTATCTCATAAAATCAGATCTCACTGCTAATGACTCACTGAAGCACCATTACTAATCCGGGATTTCTGCCATCATTTTTCAGTCAAAACTGATTAAAGAGATTTGGCAATACTGAAAACATAATTCAGCATCTCTGGCACTGTTTAGAAAACTGTGATCACAGCTTCGCGTGTATTAAGGCTGGTGGCCATCTGCAAAGTTTCATGCTGATGCATCTAAAGCACATATATTCAGCCAGCCATTTGAACTGGGGGTGAAAAAGAGGGGTGGAAGAAGCAGAAGGTAAGATCCAGCAGGGTATGATTAAGCAAACACTCTGTTCTAGAGAGGCTAAAGCTCCGGCATTAAATGGGAACTTCGTGCAGTGCTGTCCCAGGTGTTGCATACACACTTTGTAATGCCAAAATATCTTTATATTAACAAATTTTAAAAACTACTTACTTGAAAAATACAGACAGCTGAGTTTGATGCATCACACCTCAAAACAATAAATATATAAATGCGTTAGCAATCTGCAATGATCCTCCCCCTTCCCTTCCTCTTTCATTCCAACTTTGCCTGAAATCAGTACTCCAACAACAGGAGGAAACCCACACTGCTTCAAGCATTTCTCTGGCAGTGGAAGCGGGGTATAAAAAATTAACAGTTGTGGTGGCTTTACCCCGCTGGCCATATTAAAAGCTGTGGTATCAGCAGAGCGGCAGCGCAGACAGCAGCAGATTTTCTGTGACTCTTTAGCAGAGAACTTGTCTCCGCTTCCATCTGCGAGCCAACAACTAGTGCAATGAATATGGAAATTCGGCTGAAGCCTGGGGGTTGAGCTGCTGCCAGCAGCAGCACATTGCAGATTCAAGCAGATGGAAAGGAGAAACTCCAGCTCCAACAGGTAGGGACTAACTGCTGCTGTGTGGGGCTGTGCCTGCACTAGGAGGGCTTCTAACGCAGCTGTTACCGAACCCTTTTCGGAGGAAAAGTAGGCCAGTCAGCCTGACAGTGAGAACAAGCGGCAGTATCGCATTTCCAAAAGCTTCCGATGTGTTGCAAATCGCTCTCATCATCCACTGCCACCCAGTAAAAGTCCTGCTCTTCAGAGAGGAAACCACTCCCTTCCTACTCACCCCACAAACTCTGCACATTGTGTGCATCATGTCAAGGGCTTCCACGCTGGCCTTCGCTGCCAGTGGCACTTCTCTTCTTGGGTCTGAACCCTTCCCTCACTTCCACTCCCTCTAGCACAAAATACTGAATGGTGCAGGGGGACCGAGCATCCAATACACGCAATGTCATACACAGGCATCAGTACCAAAATACCACTTTCAGATTTGAATGTGACAGAAGAGGTCTCTGGGAAAGGACTTTCAGCATCTAGAGCATGGTAAGCCAGAGTATCAAGTCAGGACTGGATATGGCAGGGTTTTTTTGTATAAATCTGGGGCAAGAGCAGGGGCCCGAACGGCAACGTGGAAGATGGCTTTAGCTGGGCTGTCACAAGAAGAGATGGGCTATCATCCATGGTGATATTCTGGTAACTATGAGCATGTGCCATATCCACACACAGGTGCAGTCTCTCTCTCAAATCTTCACCAAATGTTATTTAAGAAAATTCAAACAAATGCCCCAAAACATGTAAAAAGTATCAACAAAATGAAACTACTCAACCATTAAAAGGAAGTATGTTGCTTTCCTTTTCTTTTCAACCTCCACATAGGAAGCCCTCAAGCATCTCCCCACAACCTTATTCACAGCTCCCACTCTCAGCCCTGTGCAACATCATTCAGGAGAAAAACAAGTCTACACCCAGATTCCTTCCAATCACACGTACCACAACAGGAAAGCACAGTATCTCCTGCACTATTATATCAACTCATTTTTGTCTGCAAACAACCACCTCAGGCAAATACAGAACTCTATTACAAAGAATCTCCACTAAAAAAGAAAACCACCAGTAATCTTTTTCTTTTTTTTCCCCCTACACTTACCCACCTGCACAATGCATTTCAAGGCTGTTAACCAAACCCTTCCTCGGCACACACCCACTCACCTTGTAACAGGGCATGGCAGCTGTGCACAAGTTAACGGGGCCGCAGGTGACAGGACAGGGACAGGACTGGCTGCCACTGCATGGGCTGGAAAGGCTCGTGCTTTGGGAAGGTCAGGAAGCAGCTCTCTGGAGACCGGCGGCTGCTCCTGGGACAGGAACTCATGAGTGATGGTGAGCAGCTGTTGCTCACCCATGGGACGTTATCCCACTCTTTTGGTTCAGTAGGAAACAAAAAACCCTTTGCATCCAATACGCTGCGGTACTCAGCGCTACCTGACAGAGAGGCTATGAGCCAGTGTTTCAGGAACCCACCAAAGTTCCAGCCACAGGAGTCTGGCCTTAAAAAATACCCTACCAAGGTGCCTGGTCAGAAATAAAAAGCTTTTCCTTTGGATGGAGACAGAAGAAATTGCTGTGCATCTTGGAGCTGCCGGAAATGGGCAAGATGAGGTCATGCCTAGGGATTACCAATGACAAGTCAACTAGCAGTGTCCTCGGTGTCAATTGCCTGCTGAAGATACAGTCACATAAACAACGAGAGGTTTATTTTTAAGTCATCTTTCTGCCCCTCTGGAAATTAACTAAATTTGCATACTTCTCTTCACCCACAGGCTAACCAAAAGGAAGTTTTTATATTAGTAATCATCATCTCTAAAAATCACAGCACATCAACCAGAATATTTTAGGATAGCCCTGAGAAGTGAAGTACTATTTCTATACACATTAACTGCAATTAATAGTTTCCTTTGATTTAGGTATTGACTGCAGAAGTCAATGTGGTAACCTCATGTTTCGTTCTGGGGTTTTGTTTTTTCCCTGTTGTGTTTCACCAGACTGATTCTGAAAGTACAACCAATTCTTATCACTTAAAAATATTACACTGCCCCTGTAACAGACCTTCCAACTCCCACAGTGCACTGAAGGTGGGCTCATCAAGCGTCACTTCAAAATTTGGAATATTTACTGCACAGAAGGCTGCTTCTCCTTTCATTTTCCTTCTGAGAAATATAAAATAGAAGTTTTTATACTCCTGCACACTTTCACTTTCTGACTGCTAATTCTGTTAGTTTGGTACTATCAAAGTTCCCTCAGAGCTCGCAGTTCCACTTCCTTGTTGTTTTTTTTCCCCCTTTTTATTGTGTTTGGTTTCTTGCAGTTCTTTAAGTCACACTGTCACAGTCTTTGATAATTCTAGAGGTTTTTTCACTATCTCCTTCCCATCAACTATGCTACAGAAATAATGACAGATAAATGATATTTTCCCTGTCTTCCCCACAAATTACTTTCAAGGTGTTTCAAAGTCTGTTGCCCTAGAACTTGTATGTATGGGCTTACCTGTTCCTAACCCTGTCCAGCTTTCACAGACAGCCCGTGCCTCTCACCTTGTGCTCTGACGGTACTCTTTCTGTTCAGACATCTCTCTTTCCACCTGCATGGCTTCATTGTTTCCAAAGGTCTCAGTTCTAGTCCATTCCTAATCTGTAAGCATAACTGCAGCATTCCAGAAAAAGGAGTCATCAAAAAACAGAACAAAAGAAATCACATTTCCTTCTACTTACAGAGAACAGCGCTTCTGTTTTCTCTTTTGTTTCCCAAGCTCTTGACACTTTTCAGATGAACTCAAAGCTCTCCTTCCAGAGCCATGCAGCATCACCCTTCTCAGATACTTGCCTTAATGGGCTTCCCAGTCTAGCTGGTAAACAATAAATCCAAAAAGGACAGAAGTACAGATGGATTTGTACTACCACTTGCCTCTTCCAACCCTTAGATGCCACAGTTTAAGCCAGGGCAAACGTTTGTAAGCTCTAATTTACAACCCTCAGTACTAGGCCCCAGCTGTAAATCACCAGGGTATGCTGTTCTCTCAGGGCCCTCGTAGGCCTTTGTCATGACTGGAGGGTCGCCATGCTGGCTATGGGAGCAGCCCAAAATTAAATGCTTTCCATGAAGCTTCCAGCTCAAAACCTCCAGTTCAGAGTTCAGAGACTGCCTAGCTCCTTTTATTGCTCTGCTGCAGAAATACCCCAAACCGGACTGCTTTGCACTTTGCTGATTTTTCACTTGCTAAAAGCTCCAGGTAAATGCCACACACAGAGATACTGGTGTTGGCACCAAACTGCCATCCTGCGTTTAATTTTGCACCACGAATCCCTGAAACAATGACCATGCACAATTACACAAGTCGAGACACATTCAGAAGTCCAAATAAAGGTAGGTTTTGCCCATCCGCATTGTGAAAGGCCTCACAGAAACTGGAAACACAGGCTTTGTAGAACCTCCAGCCATTTTTCCATCAGGGATCACCGGTCCTTCTGACTGTTTTGCCCGAGTCTCACAGTACTCGGCCTTCTCCTGAAAGCCCCAGCTCCCTGAAGCACATGTTACACATAGGAAAGACAAGAGACAAGACCCCTCAGCTTACTGGTTTCAGAACACAGCTTGTAAACACACCTTGCAGGTCAACTTATAAAGCTGGCAGGACACACTAGTTCCTCAACATCACTCACAGGCACATAAAATTTAAAACATGAGGTGACAATGGAAGATCAATGTATAAGATGCCCACAGCTCGCTACAGTACTGAATATTGTTGAACAGGAACCATCAAGACTGGGAGCCACCTAAAAGCTCCAAAGCTGGAAGACAAGTATGAGGTACACGACAAAGATTATTTCAAAAACCTCTCATGATTTTGAAGGCTTCGTGATTTCCAAATGCCCAAGGTTGATAAATACTACTGCCATATACATCCCCTGAAACTCTTTCAACTGTTGCTTGTAAAAGGCAGGCCTTACAACTTCTTTGATAAAGACAGAATTACTCATGACCTTATTTTACTTGGGACATGACCACCATGGTCTGTCCTAAAAGAATCTATCACTGGACTCTCACCAGTAATTTCAAAAGACCTATTTCTCTTCCTTCTCCTGCCAACCTCACCCTTAAAGCTCACCAGGTGCCTGCCTCAAGTGCAAATATCCAAAGTAAGAAATGGGAGTGGGGGAAAAGGTGCACTTACAGTAAAATAAGTTTCCACACTCAGACCAAAAGTTCTCAGGAGCACCCTGGCAGGAGGAATACTCTAATACCATTTCTCTCTCCAGTTGATACCTGTTAGACATGGTATGGAAAGGAAGATTGTTACCTAATGCTTGCTCATCTTATGATAACTGCTGGGCTGAACTATCCTGCTCATACGTATACATCAGTGGAGGAGACTGTGCTGCCCTGCCTTCTCCACACAACAGCAGATACCCCAGGAGCAAACATTCTGGGGATTTGAACGCTCCAAAGCTGGACAGGAGATGTTCAAAGCTAGACCCAGGAATACTACAGCAAGCTGACAATGCAACATCACTCTGTTGTTCCAAGGGTAACAAGTAGCATGTCACTTTCTGAGTTGTAGCACCTTAACTCTGAGGTAAGGGGAACCAGGGGGAAAACATGCTTACGTCCCTTCAGAGCAACAGGACACAGAGGCAACAGAAGACAAGCATGAAAATAATTAACTTCTATTCCTACAACTAGGTTTTTAGCCCCTGGAGACATCTACTTGAGATAATTTACCTAACAAAACACTAAAAGTTTTCACTGCTCTTCCTGGAAAGGAAAAATCTCACTATAAATAACACTGATCCACAACCATGCCTTGCAGTTCATTCCCCACTAATCATCTCCCCACATACCCGCTTTCCAGTAGGACTGGAGGGTGTGTTTAGAGCAGCTCTCCAAGGCTCCCTGTGCCTCTCAGCTAGCCTAATTGCTGAGCTGCTCCTGCACAGCAGGGCAGAAGCCTCTACTCCACCACCATGGCTTCGCCCAGGGCCGTGCTGTTCCACAGAGAGGTAACAGCATTATGCTCCCACTGAAAAGCAGTGCAGTCCATGTACAAAAAGCCAACGCTGTGCCTTTGATAACTTCTAATGGCTTCATTTACATCCCACCAGCCCATTTTTAGCAGCATGCTTACTTAACAAATTTTAATACAATTGCTCCCTTCACACCCAAGCCTGCAGGGTGCTGAAGTTTCCTGTTTCCGAAAACACCTGAACTATCTCTCTACCTACAGGTCTACCTACGCTACACAACGGAAATGCTAAATATTTTATGTAGGCACGTTCATTGCATATATTCATTAGATATTTAATCTGAAATGTTCTCAAAGTACAATAGAGCGACACATCCAAAAGTCTCATTGCAGATTCGAAGCTTTTGTGTAGATTCCTTGACGGACTATATTTTGCTGTATGATCTTTTTATAGGGTATATAATCTACTGGTCATAACAGATTGCCTGCTCGCAGCCAGAAAGCCTCTTGGGAACACAGGGTTGTAATCTGCCATTAATATATAAAGTACAGAACATTTCAGACACCATGACACAGAAATTGCAAACAAAGACAGAAAGCCACACGAGAACCTGATGCGGCGTTAACGTGGCTTGTTCCTTATCCATCCCTTAGCCCAAAGCTAAGCCTCATGCTGGAAGCCTGTGCCTCAAGCGCTGCTACCATAGCCACTAGCACTTCTATCAGAAATACAGTTCTTACCGATACTTCTTGGAAAGCGATAATTTCACTAAAATATAGATTGGGTCAAACTAACAGGAAAAAAAAAAAAAAAAACTATTATTGGGTAATCTGCTCTTGCCAAGAGAAACAGACTGGGGAAAGGATTTGGTCAGAGCACATGTAGCTTTCTCAAGTATTTCTTCAAGTCTTCTCAAGCAACACCCATATATTTTGAGTTAGGGAGAGGGGAAGAACCAACTCTCAGCAAATCCAGGATCTTCTGTTCCTCCCCTATTGGCCATAATTTCTACCTGGAAGACCCGTCCCACTCAGTGCAAGACGAAATTCCAGGGATCTAATTCTTTCTGAGCACTTGGTGCCGTTGCCAAAGACAGGTGACACCTGTTCACCTACACTTCCTATAATTAGTCATTTTACCATGAATTGGTGGAAAGAATAATTCCTCTTGTAATGTTTACAGAGGTGATTTAACATTTTTGTCAGCCAGATGGAACAGCAGGACGAAGGCCAGGCCCTTGCCCAGGCTCAGGACGCGCTCGGCCCCCCTCTTTGTGCCCACCATGGGGTGCAGTGCTACCAGCAGGCATCACCCAGCCCCAGTGGCACCATGGGCTCATGGCTCCTCCTCCAGGTCTTTGCAGAAGGGACAGCTGTAAAGTGCTCCACGGGCAAGCATAATGAAACGGAGATCAGAACCATGCTGCGTGTATTTTTCTGTCACAGTCTCTCCTCTTTCCCGCAGGGACCATCTACTCTCACACCCTCTCCGCTTTCTCCTTCACTTTTCCCCTCATCTCACTCCCTTTCACACCGCTCAGTTTTCTCCACCACAAAATCTGCTCTGCCCGCAGCAAACTGGAAGAACAGAGCCGCGTTTAGGGAATGTCAGCTCGCACACAACAGGCTCCTCTGTCAGCACGACAGAGCAGCAGGCCACAAACACGATGCAGGCCTTCATGGCAAATACAAGAACATGGAAGAGGTCATGTTCCCGTGAGTGGGCCAGGTCTACACGCAACAACTCGAGAATGTCAATGGCTTTCTCAATGTATTCTGCTGATTTCATATCGGGTCTTAACAATAGCTCATTGCTGTATGAACTTTCAGGGAGTACAGGCACACATTCACAAACCTCAGCTGCACAGAAATCCTTTGTCGTGTCAGCAGCGCAGAAAATCTCCTTCACCTAAGATCGAGATCCTGGAGATTAGAGGGAAAATCACGTTACTCTCTCATATTTCATCAATATGGCTTTAGCAAAGTTAGGACATACCCTGGCACTTCCATTTCTGTACTTACTGCATATTTGGAAAAAATATCATAAATTCAACAAATTCACACTTGGGAGAAGTACAAACGACCAGGGACAGCCTTCTTCCTGACTGAATGCACTTTACTGCAGCTTTCAGATATTGTTTTCAAAAGTGCGAATGTATTTCTGCAGAGCTGGCACCTCCCTTTCCTCTGCGAGAGGCAGAAGCGGCCAGCTCAGCAGCCTGGCAGAAGCAGAAGTGTGATAGCTACCTGTGCTGGCTGATGCAACGCAGTTAACTCCAGCTCCTGAAACAGGGAAAATACAGCAGCAACCGCCAGGTAAGTGACTGGGGAGTTTCCTTCTGCTATCTCTTGCACACCTCCCTCACCGCGTGCCATACAAACCACAAAAGCCAGCTATGACTCCACCACTCCCCTGCGCAGCCAAGACACACACCCTCCTCTCGGTCACTTCTTGAACTTGTAAATGCCCCTTTTATTTTCCTCACTTCACTTGGCCCACGCTTACTGCTCAGCTTGCTTTGCCCTTTGCTTTGTTGCTTGGTTTTGCCTCCCAGAACGGCCTGCTGCTGATCCGCGGCGACAATTTCCTTGCAGTACACAGACCACTGCAAGGAAAAGATCACTGGAAGGGAAGGAAAGAGAGCACTAAATGGCTGTGAAATGGGAAAGGGAAACTTCTCGTATCTGAAGGCCAGAGGAAACAACTTTGCCTATAGTAAAGAGCTTATCATACTAGGTTAAACTGCAACGTGTCGGACAAACACACGTGAGGCCATGCCTAGCTGCCTGACTGACGTGGATGAGGCAGATTCGCCCCAAAGCTTTCTTCTTCCAAGGTCATTTTCCAACATCCTTTCTGCAAAGGATGTCTGTTTGAGATTTAGGTAGATAATCCAACAATAGAGAGGAAATTTGGTTTGTCAGAAAAGAAACAGGAACAGGAGTGACAGGGAGAAACAAAGAGCACGTAAAACAAGGCTCTGAGCTACACTGCCTACAGTTCTCAACCTGCTACCTCCCTGAGGTAGAGGTTTCAAGCTTCATCTCTGAGCAAAACCGTGGCAAGAAATGGGGAAGTATTTTCAGCAACGTAATCTACAAGGGGGGTCCAGGAGGTGTTCTTATATTCTAAATTTGTATCGTATGCACTAGTAATTAGATAATTAAAATTTGCTGTAACAAAGCATACTCCAGAAGCCTGGATTCACCTTAACAAGAAGACAAGAGCTGCAGGGGATCATGGGTCTTGCTTTTTTCCTTCCCAGTTCTAGTAGAACAATAAGAAGACTGAGACCAGAACATGTAGGAAATAGAGCAGCCACTTCTCCTAGCACTCATTTCGCTCCATAGGGAGAAGTTCTTCCCTTTAATACAGCATCTGCATTACCAGACTGGTCTTGAAGAGGTTTAAGAGATGGCAGATTATGTCCAACCTTCAACATATCTGAGATCTTAAGACCGAAAATTCTACCACCCCAGCAGGTACTTATGCTAGCAACAGCTGAAGGAACATTTCAAACAAGCCTGGGGAGAGAGTTGATGCTTTCTGACTCAGCTGACAGCAATTGGGACAGAAGTAAAGGAGTTTTTGCAGAGGCTTGATCACTGTCTTTGGTAACAGAGCCACCCTCCCAAGATCACACGACTCTGTCGCATTTTGACAAGGTTGTTTGTTTCTCCGTGGACCCCTACGACCCACCATCCACTACAGATCAAGTTAAATCAGAGCACTAAAGATAAAGTAAACCACTGGCAACACTGTCATGTATCGAGAAAAGTGCATACAACCTAGACACGGATACTTGAAAGCAGCACTGAAATCATGACTTGCTAACAACTTGGTACTGCCAACAGGCAGAAGTGAATCAAAGAGGCCACATCCACTGCAAAGTTTGGAAAGCGCCAGACTTAAAATATTCATAGAATTATGAATACTGAATTTTGAACTCTTGCTAAAATGGTCTATCCCCATCTCCTGCCCCTGTTTGCTTCCACCTAACATCCGCATCGAGAGTCAGAGACTTGAGGGAGAATTACAAAAACATCGTGTTTCCTTTGCAGGCCCACTGAGTTCCTAGAAGCCAGGTAGCTCACTGAGTTAAGCCTTCAGATGCAGGAAAAACCTTGGTAAGTTTTTAAAACGCGACCTTCTGAAATAAGCATTAGCATACGGCGGTTTCTCAAGGGGAAACAGATAATCTGGTTTCCAGGACAACAGGGTTTTGCAAGCTTATCTCCCTTGCTTTACAGACTGAGGGCATAAAAACATACAAGAGCCTCTGCTTCTGTTGCTTCAAGAGCAAAACCTTCCCTGCATGGACAAGCTCGATGTTACAGACTTGTGCAGGAAGAATTGCATCGGCCTGCAGACGGAGCGCTGCTGCCGGCACAGGGTGCCGGGCTGTAGGGGCAAGAGAGCCCCTCCGCTGAGCCTTGGCCATCACCAGCTGACTTCGCTGGGCTTTGAGCATCACCAGCTGACTCTGCTGGGTTTTGTACGGGGGAAATGTAGGCCAGCGGGGCTGAGCTATAGCCGCATTTGTCTGCTGCTCCGCCAGAGCCAAGCTGAAGGGATGAGGGCGCATCAGCAGCGCGCAGGCAGGTCTTGCCGTACCCTGCCACCCGCCGAGCCGCGCACCAAACCCTACGAGCATCTCGTTTCTTTTCGGCAACGACAAAACCCGAAGGAAGGACCGGAGGGTACGGGCTGCCGGGCACCGCACCGCTCCGCACGGTGCTCTCTGCCCCTCGCTGCCGCTCCCCGACCGTGGCATCGCCGCTGGAGCCGCGCAGCTCCCCCTCCGCCGCGGCTGGGCGAGGGCACCCGGCCACGACAGCCGTGCCCGGTGCCTCCCGAGGAGACAAGAAGCGTGCAGGTGCCGCGGGCACGCCGAGGACGGAGCCGAGCGGCCGGCGAGACGCGCGGCCACCCGCCCCGCGGCACGGGCGGCGGCGACGAAATGGCGCCCGCCCCCCGGCCCGACCCCACATAATGGCCGCCCCCCCGGCCGCCCCTCGCCCCTCAGGGCCTCTGCCCGCCTCGCTCACCTCCTCAGCGCCGCCGGCCCGCACCGAGGCTCCGCCGCCAGCCCGCTGGTGACGGTACCGGGAGCGGCCCTGCCCCGCCCCGCACCCGGGCCCGGCCCCCTGCGGGCCCCCGCACAGCCCGCCCTGAGCGGCAGCCTTAGGGCCGCCTGGTCAACCCCGGCGCTGAGGGGACGCCGCGAGAACGGTTGGCGGGGGAGCGGGCGTTTCGGGAAAAGGCACGTCCTGGGGGAATTCCGGGGAGAAAAGGCACTGAAGAGGGATTTGTCGAGGCACACACCTGCCTGGATACTCCCAGCCTGCCGTGTAAAATCTGCAGAGGACTGCTGCGAGCTCCGTGTTCAGTCAGTCCCAGCCATCACCCTAGTATAAGGATTTTAATTTGCCTGGCGCTAGAAGGCATCAGCTTGAGACCTTAACATGAGCTGAAGGTGGGAGAGAAGCCAGGCAACAGGGCTTGAATTTGTCATTTTTCTTTCCACCTGTCAGCAATGAAGGTCGATTTTTAGCAGGGCAATAGGACTGATCCAAGCACTTCTGTTTCAAAACCAGAGACAGAGCTTACAGAGGAGAGCTTGCTTTCAATGCCTAGCCAAACATACGTGATTTTTAACATTTGTCTTTGGTCACAGTTCAGAACAGAGCCAACCACACCTAAGTAACAAACCTCAAAAGCTAACTGCCAGAGGGGAGGTGTACTCGAGCCCTGGGACTGTCACTGGGTTTAAGACTGCTCAACATTTTCCTCAATTATGTGAAAGCAAGTTTAAACTCACTGCTGATTTTGTGGACACCACGAATGAGAGCAATAGGGTAAACAAAAGGACTGGGCCATCCCATGAGAGATCTGGAACAGCTGATAAAATGTATGTGGGTTTTGTTTGTTTTATAAAAGCAAATCTCAGGTTATAGGCTATACATCCAGGCAAAGATTACAAAGCCACACCTTAAATACTGGGAAAACAGCAGACTGAAAAACTATGTCTGAAAATGGCATCAGGGCCATAATGGAGAAGGAACTGAATACAAGATCCCAACTTCACACTGGGACAAAATGTGACATGCACCTAAGAAGCACAATCAATAGTGTACTAAGAAAGAAGAGAGGACTTTACATATACAGAGATCACTCAAAACCCCTGTACCAGGGATTTATCTCCTTAAAAGAACACTACAGTTTTGTGATGGGACTAAGAGAGGTATGAAACGAGGTTTTAGAAAGTCAATGTATGCATTTCCTCAAAAAAAATGTTATGGTGCTTTTATTTAAACACATTGTCACAAAAATTATATATTCCTCATCCTTCATGATAATGAAGGACAACACAATTTTACATTAGCACAGTTATGATAAACTGTACGAATTACAAGCCAATTCCTATACTCACTGTTTTCTCCCTAGCTCCTTTTACAGTAACAGTAGCAATACTGCAAAAATCACTTTGGAGATCTTGTACTAAGTCACAGAGATTCACTTAGTTCCACTGCTACTGAAAATCTTTAAGAAATTATTCCCTTCCATTTCACTGCAGCCCATTAGTACCTAGTTGCAAAAAAAAATAAATAGAAGGAAAAAAATATAGCACATAAGCTTTCATCATGGGGAAAAAACACATCAGGTTGATATAAAAATAAATTCAATGTTTATCCAATAAGTACATCAACATTTTAAATCTATCACCTGTTACTAACATCAGTAAGCAGCTATTAAGCTTCTCCCTTCAATGTTTAAGGGCATTATTAATCAACCTGAAATATTTCCAGTATTTATTTTCAGTAAATACTGGAAATACTAGTAAATACTGGAAATACCAGTAAATACTAGTAAATACTGGAAATACCAGTAAATACTGAAAATAAAGCACAGTTCACTTCAGGAAGCTACCTTCTATGTTTACAGAATTTTTTCCGGATAGAGTCAACCAAGTAAGTCACTGCGGAGTGCACCACTTACAGAAATAATTGGTAAACAATTTTCTGAAGATAACTGCAGCAAAACCATGACAGACAGATAAAGTGAAAATTCAGCATGCACATTTGGATAAAGAAAGGAGAAATGATCTTGAAGTTTCTGGTTACTGTTCTGTCAACTGCAGTTTATGATGGAAAACTCTGCCATGATCTTAGTTTTACACAGTGGTCGATATATATGCGCATATACAGTAATATACATAACCTAAATGATCACATATCAGCTGCTAAGGCAGCATGAATACTTGCTGAAATTCATCACGTCAACAAAGCTGCTGCAATTCCATGTTTCAAAGTTTTCCAACAAAAGGCTTAAACCTTTGTATACTAACCAGCAAGAATTGCCCTCAAGGAATTTTCAAACTACAGTATGTAAATGCAGCCTTTTTTTTTTTTATCATAATAAACACGTGAGTAGTTCTGCAATAGGTGCTTGCAGCTAGGCAAATACGGAAGTGCTTGCAGGACTGGACCAAGGAGAGAACATGCTCCCTGACAAAATGAGATGTAGTATCAACAGACATGTCCCAACATCGGCCAAGTCCCAGTCTGCAGCGTGGAACTCAGAAGCATCCAGCACCCCTGAACTCCACCACCATGTGAAACCAATGGGAGAAGTGAGAGCAGTGATGAAAGGTTTTGGCCAGCTGCATCCTGTACTTCCTTGATAGGAATTATTACCACTGGGTATAGGAGTGGTTATAAAATACTGAAGAGCCCTTGGGCACCATTTTGACCTTTTGTCCTCAGCAGTCCAGTTTCACAAGTTCCAAAACATTACATGGTCAATCTTGCAGAACCTTCCATGAGTTGGAAATCTGTATTTTTAAATAAATAAAACAGTAGAATAGCGTAACACACAAGACTCAATGTCAGATTGTTCAAAGGAAAGCATTTTTCTGCAATAGAAGAAAGCTGCAATCATGTGCACAAGTTTGGAGTATTTAGGGCTTCCCATTAATAAAACAAATTATTTTTAGAAGTCACACAGGGAACACTAACAGCTTTCAAGTAGAACAGTGCTTAAACTCCCAAGGCAATTATATAATTAGTCATTTTTAGACGGAATATGATGTTGCACAATATTGGAATTAAACAATGACAGTCTCTCGAGCAAGTCAGTATTTAGATACGCAGGACATGCATTTTTATGCTGGTCTAGATAACCTAGTGAACCATTAGGAAGTTTTGACACCAAGAAAATCTTACAAGATTTGATCTGTTATACTCCTGTTAAATTCCTTACAAAATCCTGAAGCGTTCAGTACCAACTGCTAGATGTAATTTCAACACTTGGATCAAGCCAATGACTAAAAATAGCTTCAGCTAGTCACCTGCCTGTGCTCTCCTGTCTGTTCCTTCCCCAAAGGAGCTTCCGCAGCACCATGAGGTGAAGCTCAGGGGTTAGGGCTGAGAGAAAGGAACAGACCACATGAAGCATCGAGCCTGTAGTCCGCTGCAGTCAGGCAGCCAGTGGAAGACTCCGTGAGTACCAAACCACATCCCATTCCTACTCTGTAGCATTCACTCTTTAAGTGACATTTAATTATCTGCCAAGTAGATTTAAATTTGTTTTTACTCCCATTTAATTACCTTTTTTCAAAGGAAGCTTGTGAGTAATATTTTGAAATCAAAGCACTCATCATAGAACCATTAAGGTTGGAAAAGCCCTCCAAGATAATCTGGTCCAACCACCCCCGCACTACCAATGTCACCACTAATCCATGTCCCGAAGCACCACATCCAGCCTTTTCTTAAACAACCCCCGGGGACAGTGATGCCACCACCTCCCTGGGCAAAGTTAAGATGTCCCAAAGGTATCACATCCATTTAGCAGTTTAGTGTATATATAGATAATACAGTACCTAGATTCTGGAAAACCAAGGTTTGCAGCACTTCAACAAATGAACTAGCTTTCACGTGATCATCAGAAAATGAAACTGTGAGATCAGTGCTGATTTGATTGCAAAAAATACGCAAATTCTATATATACAAGCAATAGAAACATACTGTGACTTATCACAGAGAAGTTACTGAAGACAGAATTACATCATCAACGTGCTCATTCGCAGATGTCATCAATTTTAACATCGATGAAATGCAACAGTAAGTGTTGCATCCATCTGTTCAGACTAAATGCAAATCAGCTAGATGGCTGCAAGTTTTAGCCAAGAAAAGAAGTTAATATGGCTTTCTCCCTTCTCACTCTTTCCTAATCTTGCTTCTAATCAGCTTGTCTGAAAGCATTTGAGTTTCTACATGGGCTATATTATTGCTTATTTCTTAGAGGCTTCAAAAGGCAGGTAAGGATGGAAGGAACTGAGGGAAGGAAGTATGTTCTTCAGAAACAAGTACTTAAATAAAAGTTGCAATTAGTGACTAGTCATCGTTTAGGTGCTGTTTAATGTTTGCTACCCCCATAAATCCTGCTTCCTTACCAAGGTGTGGCAAGAGACTAACACAGATGTTACCTACATACCAAGGAACACGGCCATACTGCAGACAGATCTGCCAGGCATCCTTGATCAACATAAAGCAAAACATCTTTTTCCTCCATTCATTTGCTTTTTCACTGCATCTGTTACATAACATGGAGTTATGTGAAATTTCTCCTGAGCACAAGAGAAAAAAAATATATAAAGGCAGTGTGAGTTTAAGTTCTAATAGAGACCAGTTAAAATGTAATTGAACATGAATGGCAATTTGAACATTTTACACCCACAAATGCAAACCAAAGAATTCAGAGAAGTGATGAAGCAAAAACAAGAAATATTCTCACAGTTTGTGGAACACAATTTCCAACAAACAGTAAAGTCCAAATCATCACCCGTAGTTTGGATATATGTTGGGATGAGTACTATACGCTTGCCTGAAAACATAACGCAAATGATGGTCCAGCATCGTCTCAGAGGAACTTGAAAACTGTTGTAAATATTTCTAGAATACAGTGGCAGCATCCGTGGTCTCCTTACCTGTTGGCCGGTCAGGAACTCCCTCCTCCCCCATCCAACAGTATCTAACTAGCCTTATCCTGGCATACAGCGCTCAGGTTACTGAATAAAATAATGCTATTGTTCTTGTGTACTTGTGTCAATACAATGAGAAATGAGATAACTGTTAATTAAGACATCTAATTTAGAGAAACCATTTTTTCATCTAGTTGTCCAATCTGACAAGTACACCATGCTAACACACAGGTATGCCAACAGCGTATCAAGAGGCATTTGTAGCACAAGGGAAGAGATGCCATCCTTGTATATGCGGCACTACAAAACGCTGCCACTCCTACCTATTAGCGCAGGGTTATTGCGTAACAAACCGACTCGGAAGGAAGCAGCTGGCACACGCATTTCATAACCTTGGTCAACTCATCAACTCCAGAAACATCTCTGTGCTGAGGTATCCCCTGGCATACCAGTCAAGTACCAGTCCCAAGTCTGTAATTCTGTATTATTTGTAACTGTGAAACATTATCAGAGTTGGTATAACCAAAATTTAACTTCAAAACACAGCGATAACTTTTGCAGCTTATTCTGGATTTTACATATTTTATTACAAGTGCACGACAGGTACCCATTTTGGCCAGAACTTGCAGCTTTATGCATGCCTTCTTTTTAACATTTAAATGCACATCCAGGTCAAGCTGTCAGAATTCTCAGCAGTAGACACCTTCTATGACAACAGTGCACAAAAGGATGCAGCAGATACGATCTTCTTACTTAAGCCTCTGTTTCAGTTCTGATGAATCCTGATTTCCCACAGCTGGTTCTCTTTCACAAGGACTTCAGTATCCTTTCTTTCCTCTGAATCTTGTCCTGGCATCCAACTGAAAATTGAAGGCAATATATTACGATCCCACTACATTCTACAAAGGAAGTATTTCAGAGCACGTATTCTGATGTTACTAGTGAAAAAATAGCATAGAGTACAAAATAAAGCAGAAAAGTCACTGTACAGAAAATTAGTGATATAACCAACAAGCCATAGGGGTTTTTCCAATTAAACAGATATTATACTACCTTAAATCTCATACAAAGTTAAAATTAAATGGTAAGCAACCAGTGCATTCTGAAATAAACACTATAACACCACAAATAAAGAACAGCACTGGGAACACATGAAAACAGAGGAGTGTGTATCTGCTTAGAGCTTCCCCCCCACACACAAACAACTAATGAGTGGAATGAGGAAAATTCAGGTTGGGTTTAAGTGAGAGTCACTGGAAATGTCAGTGAAGACAGGGATAACAAATACAGGAAGTGTCTGAAAAAAAATCAGTAAAAACTGAAATAAATATTCAGCCTATTAGAACTTTAAGTTTATTCTTGGCAGTTACAAAAAACAGCATTTAATAGAGGGCAAGTCAGTAAAGCTAAAATACAATCTCTCACACAACCCCTCCTGAAACTAAATTGCAAGTTCTTTCCCAGTAAAGCAGAAAAACATACTTTGATCTTGATAGAGATCTTCTGAATTTAGATAGTCAGTCTTGAAGACTGCAGATATAGATTGCAATTGAGCCACATCCAGAACATCCAGATATTAGATTGAAGCAGTATCTTATCTCCAATAACTGACCCTCTTTCAGAATTCAGAACTGCAGCAAAATTAAAGAGCTAACCTGCAAGATGCAAGGCTTGTCCAATAACCAAGCAACTTCTGTTTTCAAAATTGTGGTTACTTTTATATCTGAAGTGTCCTGAAGTTTACAGTTGCATTTATTTTCTACCTTTTAAAGAAAGTTCTCTTTTCGCCCCACTGTTACATCAAGTAACAGCTTTGGCAAAGCACTGTCACAAAGATTTACAGAGTTAAGAGGGGAGGAAAAACATCACTCCTCATCCTCAGAATCTGGAGCAGTTAAATAGAAGCAGGTAAGAGCCAGGCCTCTTTCCACATGACTAGAGACACTTTGCTAGAACACTTGTTTCACCAGGCTCACTTAATGATCTACAGAAACACAGACCCATCATCTAGAGACACATGTATTGCAGCTGCAGTATCAAATGGTAAATATTTGAAGTACTACATACATAGCCTATCTTTATGTCCATACAAGTAACAATTTGTCACTAAATGGATTAATGCAGTTCATACATGTTTAGGTTGATTTCCAGCTGTATATCCCTCACTAGGTATCACAATTGGCTTAAAAAAAGGGGGAGGGGGGGGCTTTTATTACTAGTGTTTACAAAGTTTTGATACCATCTGATACCATCTTTGCCATGACTCAGCTATTTTAAATGCTTTGGAAACACAAGCAAAGCATTTCCGGATAAGAAACGCCTATCAAAATTAGGGAAACATCATCTAATTACATTTTTACAACTGGCTTCTCACTACCTTTCTTGACAACTCACTTAAGAAAAACAGAAACTCCTGCTCTTTTGAGTCCTCCAAAGAAACAGTGACTGCCTACTTTCAAATGCAGAAGCCTGCATCAGTAGTGAAAGTCCCTTTCAGCGGGACATCCTTTTAACTAAAGCGTTCTCTACACACATTTTTTCCAGTGACCTCACAGAAAAAAAAAAATATTAGCCTAAGTCAATGTCTTAAAACTACATGATCCATAAATAGTGCTTAAATCAAAGCTTGACTAAAAGCAACACTAAGAATATGTAACTCATTTACCCTAGCTGCCACATTTTAAGTCTGATTCATTTTAAATGTGTATCTTTTCCAGCTTATTCACTCCACAGCTGCGTTGTTCTCAACAAAAACAGTGGGCAATATTCATACTTCAAAGGAAATTCGGAGGCAAGTACTGTTCTGCTTAGTGACATCAGCTTTACTGAATTAAAATGTTTTGTTTTAAAAAACAAGCAGACGGAAAGCAGCCTGGCTGTCGGCAAAAGAAAACACACGGTCACTTACCATCGACCTTTTGCATGCAAAAAACGTATTTTGCAAACTTCTACAGTGCCCTTCCCTCAAGCATTGCTTGGGGCTTTTCTTCTCCTGTCGGATGACAAACAAAGGATTATTGTTGTTATTTCTTAAGGACCCTCCGCAGCTCGGGGAGCCGTCGAGAGGCACGAGGAGAGGCTCGCTGGGGACGGGGCTGAGAGGGGACAAGGCTGAGAGGGGCCGGCGCTCCCCCTCGCAGCACTGCCTCAGCCCGCCCCCGCTCACCTGCAGCACGCAGGGGCTCTCCAGCAGGCACTGCCGCAGGTCCTCCCGCACCCCCCCGCAGGCCCGCCCGTCCTCCTCCTTCTCCTCGTAGTACTTGGGCATGGCGGCACGCAACGACCCCGCACTCCCCACTACACCCCACACAGCCACCTCCGCCGGCCCGAGGCGGCCGCCGCCATCTTAGCGCTTCCCTCAGCGGCCGCGGCGCAGGCGCGGGGCAGCGTTGCCGGAAGAGGCTGCGGGTGAGGTGGGGACCGCCGAGGGGGCTCCGCTGCCGCTTCCCGCGGGGCTGAAGCGAGCCGGGGTCCCGCCGTCCCCGGCCGGCTCTGCCTTGCCGTGAGGGGTGCGAGCCTTGGGGGGTCGCTGGGGGTCCTGCGGCTGGGGGGGGGGCGGGGGTGAGCAGGGGAGCGGGGGGGGGGGCGACGCAGGGAGCGCCCCGGGGGGGGGGGGGGGTCGCGAAATGGCCGCCCCCGCGCTCGCCCCTTCTCTTCCCCAGCCAAGCCGGCGCTGCTCGCGGCCTGCTTCGGGCCTTCGTGACCAAAACTAAACTCAGGCGTTTCCCCCTCGGTGTGCCAAGGCAGGTGCGGCCCCCCGAGCGCCATGCTGCCCACCACCTCGCTCAGCGCCCGCAGCCAGGGCAACGGGGCGCTGAGCCCCCGGGACGCGGCCAGGCACACGGCCGGGGCGAAGCGCTACAAGTATCTGCGGAGGCTGCTCCACTTCCGACAGATGGACTTCGAGTTCGCCCTCTGGCAGATGCTCTACCTGTTCACCTCGCCGCAGAGGGTCTACAGGAACTTCCACTACAGGAAGCAGACCAAGGACCAGTGGGCGAGGGACGACCCCGCCTTCTTAGTGCTCCTCAGCATCTGGCTCTGCGGTGAGTGCGGGCAGACGGAGGGGACCCACGTTTGTACCTCTGCTGACAGGAGGGGGGAGAAAAGTCCAGTCTGTATGGAGTATCTCCTAATCAGAGTAGAGTAAAAGAATCCTTTTGGAAGCTAGAATACCAGATGCATAGCTGTAGATCTTTTGGATAAATCTCCTTGCTGCGCGCTTCTTACCGCATTCCAAAATAAGTACTTCCCTTTAACTTTACAGACAACAATAAAAACCACGCCACATAGCAATGCTTTGGTTAAAAAGTACTGAACATCCAGTTTATCTAACATTAAAAACATAAAATACTGTTTTTACAATATAGGCATAAAGAGACATTCTGTATATTGCAGAATTAAACTATTGAATCAGAGAATATCCCGAGTTGGAAGGGACCCACAAGGATCATCAAGTCCAACTATACACAGTCTCTCACATGTAATTGTTAGACTGAATTGAAAACTCAGAAGTATTACCCTCTTCTACGTAGCACATTGCTGTTACTTATATCAAAGCTGTTAGCTCAAAATAAAAGTATGCACCACCAGATACATGGTTTTGGTTAAAAACGGGCTTTTATGAAACAAAGAATATTCTGCTATAGCATTGTTTGGATTTTTAAAATAGTTGGTAGGGCAATAGAGTTTGGTGTTAATTTGCACAAAAATATTGATTTAAAATCTCATGTTTTCTTTTCTGCAGTTAACTTTAATAACCTTTTTTCTCTTTTTTAGTGTCCACTGTAGGATTTGGATTTGTGCTGGACATGGGATTTTTTGAAACAATAAAGCTGCTTCTTTGGGTTGTATTCATAGACTGTGTAGGCGTTGGTCTCCTGATAGCAACTTTAATGTGGTAAGTATTAACTTCTGAAACTGAGTTCAGTATTGCTGTCGGGACACTGATAGTCTTCTGCTGTTTGCAAGACACTTGGTTCCCTCTTTGGGGCAAAATTATAAAGTAAATTATAGTGTTGACTATAGGTGTTGTGCTGTTGATGGAGTTATTTTAAAATCTGCTTTTAAAAAAAGGCATAGTTTTCTTTATTGTTTCCTGGAGAAGATGATCAACAATCAGTCTGCATTATGATGAACATTTCATTTTGTGTTCTTTATTCCTGAGCTGGCCTTTAGCAATAATTCCAGATCAGAATGTTGGTGATGAAAAAGAATCTTCATTTGTTAATTTGGTTGAATAGCTTGGTTAAATAATGTAATCCTGAGGATGATTACATTTAAGTAGGGTGATAGAAAATTGGTCTGTGCTTCTTGCTGAAGATTTTAGCTATTTCCACTACAAGCAATGTCTCTCTTATTTATTTCGTGTATATTGCCTTTGCTGGTAGCCACTACCAGTTTTGCCTTGGGATGTCTAGAGACTTAGAGAAGGGGAGAGGCAGTGACAAGACAGTTTGTAACCCAGGCCTCAGCATATCATGAATATATTCTGCCTCAGCAAGGGAACTGTAAAACAGGACATCAGTGTTTCTATGGTGTGGCAAGGTGAGGGCACCAAAGAAAGAATTTTTATCTTAGCAAGAGCTTTTTCTTGGTAGTGGTGAAAAGTAAAAATGCACAAGGAATCAAGGACACTTAAAAGAGTTCTCAGTAATGTATCTGACTTCTTAAACTGAGGCTGATCGGAAGAGGGATGGGTTCTTTTCAAACTGCGACATTGGAAGCTCCCGCTTGTAATTGTGGTGTTCCCCAGGGGTCAGTGCTGGGGCCCATCCTCTTTAATATCTTTATTGATGACTTGGATGAGGGAATTAAGTGCACCCCCAGTAAGTTTGCAGATGACATCTTGTTGGGGGAAGTGTCGATCTGCCAGAGGGTAGGAAGGCCCTGCAGAGGGACCTGGACAGGTTGGGTCAATGGGCAGAGGCCAATGGGATGAGGTTCCACATGGCTAAGTGCCGGGTCCTGCACTTTGGTCAAAACAACCCCATGCAGTGCTACAGGCTTGGGGCAGGGTGGCTGGAAAGCTGTGCAGAGGAAAAGGATCTGAGGGTGCTGACTGATGTTCTCCTGACCGTGAGCCGGCAGTGTGCCCAGGTGGACAAGAGGGCCAACGGCATCCTGGCTTGTATCAGGAATAGTGCAGCCAGCAGGACCAGGGAGGTGATCGTCCCCCTGTACTTTGCTCTGGTGAGGCCGCACCTCGAATACGGTGTTCAGCTTTGGGCCCCTCACTACAAGGACATCGAGGCCCTGGAGTGTGTCCAGAGAAGGGCTACAAAGCTGGTGAAGGGCCTGGAGCACAAGTCCTGTGAGGAGCGGCTGGGGTAACTGGGGGTGTTTGGTCTGGAGAAGAGGAGGCTCAGAGGAGACCTCATTGCTCTCTACAGCTACCTGAAAGGGAGGGGTGGGGAGCTGGGAGTTGGCCTCTTCTCGCAGATGACTAGCGATAGGACCAGAGGGAATGGCCTCAAGTTGCACCAGGGGAGGTTCAGGTTGGAAATGAGGAGCCATTTCTTCTCAGAAAGAGCAGTCAGGCACTGGGACGGGTTGCCCAGGGAGCTGGTGGAGTCACCGTCCCTGGGGGTGTTCAAGGAAAGGTTGGACGTGGTGCTTAGGGACATGGTTTAGTGGTGACATTGGTGGTAGGGGGGTGGTTGGACCAGGTGATCTTGGAGGGCTTTTCGAACCTTAGTGATTCTGTGATTCTAACTGGAAAAGTCAGGAATCAGATACATACAAGAATGGCATCTGATAGATGAAATGCCCATCTCCTCTCCTGTCTGGGACAGCAGCCCATAAGAGGCTTGAGGAGGAGCCTAAGTATAACACTTCCTGAAGTAGAATCATAGAATCAGTACTACCTTTCTTCTCCCCCAGCAGTGTGTCTCAGGCTATGCTGTCCTGAACCAGAAATACTTCTGCATCTGCTGGTCTTCCTCTGTCTTTGAGTTAGCTTCCCACAGGCCTGAATACCAGTCAGCTGGTTCCACTTTGGTTCAAGTCCTTTCTTCCTGCACAGACTCACCTTTTTTGCAAAAGCTTCCTGCATTCCTAATGAATCTAAACCTCTTATTGCCTAGCTTTTCTCTGCATCCAGGGTCTGCCTCTTTCTGAGCCTTCCTTTGGTACAAAGAGTATTTCAGGGAAAGCTACCACAAAATCTGCAGTCTCAACTTCTTATTTCTGAGCATATGTTGATGTCTTGTTCCACTTGTAAAAGGGATAACTTTTCTGATGTCAGCAGAGCTTAAGCTGAAGAAAATGTAAAGTCTCAAGGTTTGTTCTGTAATCTAAAACACCAGCAGTGCTCCTTGTTGGGTATCTTTCTCCCATGTAACAGAAACCTCAGAGCACAGAGTTAGGACGCATATGGCTGACTGCCTCAGACCAGTGTTTTGTCAGTCAACTTCAAAGCTCTGCATTAACTGTGTTCTCAAATATCTCTTCGTGTAGGTTCGTTTCTAATAAGTACTTGGTAAAGCAGCAGAACAGAGACTACGACGTTGAGTGGGGATATGCCTTTGATGTTCATCTGAATGCCTTCTACCCACTTCTAGTCATTTTGCACTTTATCCAGCTGTTTTTCATCAATTGTAAGTAGACTTCGTATGTGTTCTCGGCTCGAAAATCATGTTCAACCACAACAGCTGAGAGCCGTTGTTTCTTTCAGATGTCATCATATCCGATTCAGTCATTGGGTATTTTGTTGGGAACACGTTATGGCTGATTGCAATTGGCTACTACATCTATGTGACATTCCTAGGATACAGTGGTAAGTATTTGACTGAAAAGAAGAGCAGTTTAATCTGAGTTTAGTCTATTAATGTGTCAAGCACAGGCTCAGCTGGGTATTGAAGTTACTGTTCATAGTAAAAGAAGTTTGATAAAAATGTACCTAATGTACTTTTTCAGATGGGCAAACAGCAGCAGGCTTTATGTTCTTCACCATACCAGCCTCATGTTCTTTTAGACCTGTAACAGTTCAACTTGGTTTTCTTCTTCCTCTGTAAATCCACTTCAACGTGTTTGCATTGGATAAAACTTTGTATTGAGTTTAAGTGTACGGTTTTACCTAAAGCAGTTTCTTGGGACTTTACCTGTACTGCTTAACTCAAGTACTCTTAAATCCAGGGTAAGGGTAGGACTGAGAGGGTAGAGAGGACCAGCCTGTTCTTCTAAGAAATACGGCAGAGGGGTACTACTTTTTCCTGCTGTTTTTCCCCAAGGCCATTCTAGATGGAGCACCTCGTTTGAAAAAACACTAGCTTACACATGCTTTGTTGTTGTTTCTTTCTCAGCATTGCCATTTTTGAAGAACACAGCTATTCTTTTGTACCCGTTTGCACTTCTCATCATGCTCTATTTGATCTCATTAGCGTGTGGATGGAACTTCACCAAGATGCTTTGTTCCTTCTATAAATACAGAGTGAAATAAAAACCGGACTTCATCTATCTGATGTTTATTTTGGTTTTATCTGAGCTGTCTTGATGACAAAGAAAAACACTTAAGAACTGATTGTAAATGGTTGTAAATTTCTCTTTATTGTAGATAATTGTGTAAAAAAAAGTTTGAAGTGTCATTTTTATTAAAATATTTACAACAGTAAACATGTTAGCAATTTTGTTCAAATACTTTTGCAGTACATTCCTAAAAACAATTGTACACTGTAACTTAAATTTAACTGCAACAAGTCTATTTAGCATAACTCTTACTGCAGCTATTTTACACATACTGGCATAAGCTCTACGTTACTAGGGTTTCAAATGACACCAAAGAGCAGGTTTATATAAGAAGATTGGAACGCCTTGCCTTGGGATTGCATGAAGGTAGAACTCCTAATAGTGTTGCAATGGTAAAGCAACAACTAGCTCTAGGTACAGAACCGTCCTTTCCTTTCATGAAAGAACTTTAGATCACTTTATTTTCATGATTACTGCAACTATACATGGACAATGCTGGCACACAGAAGAAACATTGATGAAAGGCACATTTAACATGACCCCATATCAGGTTCCAAATATAGCAGCAAGTTTTTAAACCTAATCTAAAGAAGTCCACTGGGTATTATTACATCCACTATTACGAGTGGTGTGTTAATGAAAGGGGAAGGAAAGTCCAAGTTAATTTGGCCACGCAGGCTTATGGCAATGCCTACAGTATGGCAATGCCTACAGCTGTGAAGTCCACAAGGCAGGAGTATAAACTGACCGTCACAAACAACACCTTCCGCAAAATGAAGATGACAATTTTCCAAAGATTGTGTTCAATATGAAACATGAGTACAAGGATTCAGTTTCAAAAACAATGCGAGAGTAAACTGGATACAGTAAGACATAATATTCCAGTACTAGAACTCGATCTCTAAGGAAAAACCACATTTACCTTAAAATACCAAATATGCTGGCAGTGCATCTTACAGTACTGTGTGTTTGAGCCACTGTTAAGGCTTGAAGAGAATTGTGTTCCCCTCCCAGCAGACACTGAACAAACTTCCCCTTTTAAGAAGGAGAGCCCTGAACTGCGGATCCAAGGAAGGCTAAGGACTCCAGTCACAACCTCCATCTGCCCTGGCTAAAAGTACGAGCCCCTGTCCTGCAGGCAGCTACAGCCTAAACCGTACAGCGTTCCCTAACAGGAATCCTAGCACCAGCCATCACCCACCCAGGGAAGTTCAACTGTGAACATTTTTCACGTTTAATGCCCTGTGGTGCGATACCATTGAAATCAATGGAGGATTCGGGGCCTGTGTACCTTGCCTTTAGCGCTATCAAAGTTTGTCCCCGTGAAACAAGGCTTCGTAGATCTCAAAATGAAGCTACCTGAAGGGGTAGCCGCTCACTGTTTACAGTAGGAATCAGCAAAACCCTTAGGAGAACGCCCAGGTCAAAAGGCAACACTCAAAGAACAGTTCATTATGTCCGTGTGGGCTGTGTTTTCAAATGAGTAATCAATGCTAGCCTGAAAACACCAGTTGCTTAGAAGTCTTTCAGCTTTATGCTGGTGATTGTAATGATGATATAAAACATAGGGTTTTTCCCAATTTCTACTACAGTTACTTGCCTTAGCTTTTTCAGAATGCATCCTTACTGGTAGGAACGAATATAGAACTAAAGGTTGATTTATTTCAGGGGAGTAAGGATTGAAAAAATCTGATTCTTTTATAGAAAATTAATATTTTGCCAAGTTGGAAGCAAACTACAAATTACTACAGTATTCCATTTGCAGCATTTCCAACAAAAAAACAGGCATTACTAAAATTATATATATTTGAAAAAAAAAAAGAAAAGCATTACAAATTCATATGGTTTTGCCAAAGACTAGTCATAGTCCAGCCCATTCAAGGAATCATATATCATGTGGGCAAAGTATAAATTGCTTTGCTCTAAACTGACTCAAGATATTTAAAAGTTTCTCTTGGAAGAGTTAGAAAAGCAGTGATATAACAAGAGTCCAGTCTGTCATTGGTCCATGAGTAACTTTTAATTTAATCAAAGTTTAATTAAATAAGTGTGCCTTTAGGAATATTTTCTGTCAATGCCAACAAATGGTTAAGATGTCTGCAGAAGCATGAAGCCTCATACAGAGTTTTAAAAATACTCTTCAGTTATTTTGTTTTTAAAGTGTTAACTTGGGATCATATCCTGTTCATATTATTTACGAAGTTTTCAGTAAGTCTACCCACCAAATGAGCAAAGCAAGATTAGACCAAGTCTTATATTTTCTTGGTCCAGATCAGTCATGATGAGCTCAGAAAAGCCAGTGCTGTAATCAGCTGGACTGTTTAGCATCTAATACATGAAGTTAAGAATAATTTGTCCAGAAAACGAAGTTTTCAGGTAGTAACTCTGGCTTCCTTTCTGAGGCTTTAACATCAGAAGGAGCTAACAGGATAACGCGGTTTATTTTGAATCACTTTCTATTACTTGGTTACTATAAGATCCACTGACCTACTGGGGATTTTTAAGACCAAACCAAAAATAGTTTGAAGTTAAATAAATGTAGGAAGAAACTCCCCCAAAATCAGGTAATTGGTTTAAGATGCTGAGATGAACTCTTGCAGTAATAACGTAACTTGTGACATATGTAAGACAGACAAGCCCATTCGGAGCATATCTGGTCACCGCGTACCCAAGCTAGTGACTGTTGAGCCAAACAGCTGAAGCTTTCTTATTTCAAGCACAATTGCAGAAAGGAGACTTGCACTTCACTAGACTGACTTGGGGATTAGAATTTGAACGTTTGAAAACCCAAAACAGCTGTCTGTAGAGATAATTTCCAAGCAAATTTGCAGAACTTCGGGAAAACACCAAGCCTGATTTACCTGAATCTACAGAACATGATTTGTATTAATGTGGCACAATTATTTCAATAGTACATATGCTCAAGAACATTGTAAGTGTCAAAGGAGCCCTGAGTATTTCCAATTCCTTCTAGTACAATGCAATAAAAATGCAATAACCTTTCTGAAAACCAAACCAACCAACCCACAGTACATTATCAAACACTAGTTAATTTGTTGCTTTTGACAAATTTCACCTTGGTGTTCTTGAGATCCAAATACAATGTAACACCAGAGTTCTGCAGCCTGTGGTGGAAGGGTTCAGTGTGATTAGGTGTGTTACCAATGATTCATCTTAACTACTATGAAACATCAGGAACGGTGATGCTTTGAGAGTAAGCACACAGCATCCTTGATAAATGGTACCAGTAAACTTAGGAACTCACAGGAAAAGATGAAAGCCACTACCAAGAGAACTACTTATTTTAAGAAACTGCAGTATCTAATGTACTTCTGCAATCTAAATTGTAGTAAATAGCTAGAGCCTACGTTGTCTGCATCGTTCATTCACAGGCACAGCTGAGAAGAAAACAAATACTTCCTTAGACCTTGGCTAGTTAATTTGTGATAAAAAGCCACTGTGTGGTAATAATTTGATGGAATAGCATTGTACATGTAACAAACTGGGCTGTGCATCATAGCAGGCTAGATTCGGGTAGGATTCAGAGTCTATTACCTTACCTTCCTTACTCCAAGAAACTCTATGGATGAGGTTAGCTTGTCCACAGTCTCTGTGGGCAAGGCAAGCTTTGCAAGTAACATGTTTGATTTATAGCATCCGATATAATCAGGAAAAAAAAAGTGAACAAGGCCTGCCTAGTAGCTTCCTTCTTTTTTCAACTTAGACCAGTTAGTCTAAATAGAAGATCTTACTTCCGTGTACAAATCTTACCTGTGTTCTCAGACAACATAGCTAAAAGAAAATGAGTATGGTCTGTAGGAGCAGTTAAGCTTATAAACCTTATAAACTTGAATACTGCTGAACTGTCTAAGACAGAACACAATTAGCCAGGAAGGCAGAAGAAAACACAAGTTGACTCCATATCCCAGTGGTGATGGCTCTCAGCTTGCACTGCTGGAGAGTCAGGTTTAGGCTCCTAATCCTTATTAACAGGTCATGAGAAAAAGAGACCAAATCCATTAGAAGAACATTACTGCTGGAGACACGGATTTGAGATCCCTGCCCTAGTTTAGGGACCCCACAGCAGTTTTCCATGTCTGTGCTCTGGCCCCAGAGCTGTTGGGGATAAGGGAATTCCTCCACCCCACGAGAACTGTGCCACCTTTTGAGATGTCAGCTCGAGGAGGCCGGTTCACAGCAGCTGAGAATCCCCAAGCCAGGGCAGCAGCCCCCATCCAGCGTCAATCAGGCACTTCATTCCTAGTGAAGAGAGGAGTTCCTGCCTCTTTCCTTCCCGACCAGTTCTGACTGGGTAACTTAAAGCCTCCCGTGCCTGTGTCCTTTACACATTAGCACCTAAGCAGAAGAACTCTTACGAACAGTGGCAGCATTAGTACTGCAACAAATCCACGCTGGATTTAATCCAAACCATGTCATGTTCCTGACGGAGTTTCTGATTCAAGATCACTGTTGTTTCCCTTGAAACGAAAAGGCAGGGTACTGACTTGAGGCCAAATTCAGTTCTTAGTAAAATTAGCACGAGTTATTACACTGATCAATAAAAAGAGTCAAACTGAAACCTTGTTCTTGAACAATGGAACAAAATAAAAGTAAACCAGAACTATTCGCTGTAATGTATCTAAAATAAATACTGCAATAACTGCTTAAGAGGATACTGCTGTAGATCAAGTATATCTAATTAACTCTTTTTAAAGAGGTTAACCTCTGTCACTCCAAGGAAAGCTGGGGACTGATTTTTGTAGTACAGAAAATGAATTTGTCCAGGCTAGGAAATGTCTAAAAAGTTTTTTTTTTTTTTCCTTTTTCTTTTTTTTTTTTTTTAAGAAAGAACAGTTAGGAATTGAAAAATTCTTCTAAAATGCAATGGATTAAATCTAAAATCACTGCAGATTTAGTACATAATATGAAATAAGACATTTCAACATGCTCTCCATGTGGCTACAAACTGTACATAGTGGAAATTCATAGCTCCGAAGAATGATGCTCTTCAGAACTCTGTTAATGCCACTGAACATAATTCAGATTCTGTGTACAAAACTACATAATTTAGAAACTTAATCTAGTTTTTTTTAAACATGGCAGTATATTTGAAATATGGTATTAATTTATGTTCGCATCTCCAAAGAAAAATGTAGAAAGATAACTTAAACTAGAGAATTCATAAAAAAAACTATATCAATTTAAAATTTTACTGCATAAAAATATGTACTTTTCAAATTATTTTAATAAATTAAATATCCCTAACATTTTTAATATATATCCCTGACAATCTATAAAAGAGGGTTCTTGTTATAGAAAATAAATGGAACTCCGAAAGTACCCCCTTCATAAAACATATTTAACAATAATTATATTTTTCTTCTTCTTCCAGGAATGTAACAATATGTACAACTTCTCTATATTACTATACTATCAAAATAGTACAGATTAAGTGTAGGAGGGTTCTGTAACCATAAGATGGTAAAGTCACATTAAAGTGGAGGGCAAGCTAGGCCTCAGATGAACGTTATCAGTGTGGAGCATCAGTTTCTGGATGGATCAGATAAGAAGGGGTAAATACAATCTTCTCATCTACAGTAGATTTCACAAGAGGTAGAGTTCAAGTGAAAATGAACGAAATTTGGGATAAGGTGCATGCTCAGTATTTTCAATTTATGACTTGTTAAGGATGTCAGATTTTACAGGAAAAGTGTTCAAGGATTCTTTCTTTTTCCTCTAAAGGAGAATTCGACGATCAGTTTGTAATCTTTTTAATATGAATCTGAAACAAAGAATCAGAAAGAAAGTTATATTTAAAGGACACTGTGTTTCTCTTAGCAATCAGAGGTAAACGTTCTCAGTGCTAGCCAAAATTTTGAGCTTCAAACACACTGAAAGAATGAAATCTCACGTTTGTCTTTATATTTTTAACAGAATATACCACATCTCACCTCATTGAGAATCGCCCATACTGCTGAATTTTGTATTACTGAAAGCCGGAATGATGAAACAGGGTTTAGGCTAGGGTCAACTGTTCCTTCAGCTATACCATTTTCAAATTTCCCTGTGAAAGAAGTGAAAGTACACCTTCCATTAACACCTGTTAACAAAGTACAGAATCTACGCCCAGAAAAATGCATCTACATGGGATAGCATTCACGCCTAGTGTACTCCCACTTAAAGAATCCTCAACTATATTAGGATGGATAAGAATCCAATTGAAAAGCCTAGTTAGAATTTACACTTAAATCATGCATACACCAACTGTGATTCATTATGATAAAAAAGCTTGCTTTCATTATAATGAAATTATAATGAAAGGGATGCCCAACCTATGGCCAACAAGCTAAATACAACCCATGAGTAAAATTTCCCCTCCTTGGCAACAGGTATCCTGCCACTTGCCCCAGCAGCTGCTTGGCTATGGAAACGCCAATCTCATCCCACGACGAGACAGCCTATTGTCTACTTGTAGGGTTGGTTCAAACCCAGACCCTGACGGCACACACTTGAGCGCAACAGCTCACAGAGAGGCGCTTGTGTAGTCACAGGACATAAGAGGTGATCTTAAGCAACCTGGAGATGCCTCTACAATAACTAAAGCGGATCTGCTCTGGCAGAGAAGTTGGATGTAGCTGCAATCCAAATGAGAGTGGCGCTAGACCATCAGTCTCAAAGAAGAAATATTGGAAGCAATAGTAAGGAAAGCCTACACAAGGTCACACACCCAAAAGGAAGGATGAAAAAACTCAGTTTTAGGTTTGTCTTGTTTTGAATTAAAGTGTCTCAATGCATGCAATAGTAACAAAATACATGTCTTTCTACATGTGTAACAGAAAAGCATTGCCGTCTGTGGCATACCTATCCTGAAGTAACCATCCTCTAAGCGTTTGTCTTTGGTTTCTTTGCTCAATACCAGTTCTTCATTCTACAACAAAGCACAGGTAAGATCATTTATTTTGACATACAACTTTGCCAACGAAAGTCAAGCGTGTATCTAGCATCCACCTTTTCTAAATAATCATGAACGAGCCTAGAATGGTTATTTGTAGCTTAAACAAACCAACACAGAAAAGAAAAAGCAGCAGTGCTCCAGAACTGAACTGTATTTGGCTTCAAAGTAGAAAAAAGAAGTACTTCAGGTGCCCCACTTAACTGATATGCTAATTGCCATGTGAACAGAATACATAGCAGATACTGGCACGCAGAGAAGAAGAAAAGCAAAGGCAAAACCTTGCCTTCTTTTCCTGTGTCTGAGCCAGATTTCTCTCATGACAAATGAAACTTGCAGCTCACGTTTTCATGTAAGAATTTGGGCAAAATGAAAAGCCTTCAGACCAAAAAGGAAAGCATTTCAATTATCACCACCTTACTAAAAAGGGTGGATATCAATGAGCTTCTTTAATAAGAACAGAAAAATGAAATTGTAGAGCAGAGCTTCAAAAGCAGCCTGGAAATTGCAACCAGAATCACATGACCCAGTACTAAAAGACCCCTATAAAAATTTCCTAGGAATCAATTAAAAATTCTTGACAGGCCCAGGAAATTAAATCCATCAGCTTTTTGTTGTTTCCTCCTTTGAAGGGATGGTGCTGAAAAGCAGTTTGGTTTGGTTTTGGTCTGGTGGATTTTTATCAATTTATTTACTGAGTGTGTTGCTTGAGTTCCTTGACAAATCCAGTCTAGAGACACTCTGGTTTTCTAAGGATTCCTCCTGCCCCCAACCCAATTTCTGCTTATGGGGGATCAGAGTAGAAGTACCTGAATGGGCTTCTGGCTCTACTCAAGTCCATGGTGGAGAAATCCTTCTCTCAGAACAGCACCTATCATTCTGCAGCTGCTGTCTCTATACTGGCGACATTTTCTGGTAACACCAATGGCTTAGGAATGCACCAGGTACAGAATTTCTTGTTCACCTTTCCCCACATTGCATCAATAGCAAGGGAAGTTTGGGAGCATTACGTGCTTAATGGATGTCCCCATTTGAGGGGCATCTGAAAGCCAGACATAACCATTCCCCATGATTCCTCATCTTGGGGCCAGATGAGGAAAGGGCTGCTGCTGGCTTTGTGTTTGAATGATAACTGATATACCTTTCTTTGACGTAAGGTATATCAGTTATGAAAAATCAGTAATCAGGGGAAAGGAACAGACTTAGTCTGAGAATCCAGATACTGAAGTACCTATAAGGTATTGAGGTCTTGAGAAACAAAATTGTTTAAGTTTTATAGTACAACATGATAGCCCAGGTATCGTGTCGTATAACTAGAATCAAACTTCTACTGGGAGATGGAGCTGGTCAGAAATCTGTATTTTTTTTTTTTCCACTTCCAGGACAGTGGACTACAGGAATAGTGAAATGAGTCCTTCCATGATCATTTGTGGGTTTTTTGTTTGTTTGTTTTTGTTTTAATTTTTTGTATAGCACTTAAAGCACAAATTTCAAGATACCCGCGTGAGGCGTATGGGAGAAGACAGAAATACTTTGCTATTTTAAGACTAAATAAAATAAACTTATTTGAAGCAATATCTTAATCTTCACACAGAGTTTTGTGATATAAATGATCAGGTACAATATTCAGTTGAAGAAAAAGAACCTGTATCATCTGCTTTCAAGCAAGAATATACTTTGGGCAGTATAGTGCCCTCCTGAAATAAAATTCAGACTTAGTCTGAGAATCCAGTTACTGAAGTACATATAAGGTATTTGTGGTATGGTTTAGATGCATGTCAATTCCTGAAACAAGAGGGTTTTTTCTGTTTGTTTTGTTTTTACTAAGTCAAAAAGGAGATTGATATAGCCTTCCCATTTTCCAAAATACATTGGAGATGGCAGGCTGGTTGGTTATTTTTTCTTTTAAATAGTAAGAGTGAATTGGAAGAAAATGAGTTTGTTCACCTCCAAATTACCAACAGCACATATGGCAGGCTGCACTTTGAATGAACATCTGAATAGTTCCATTAGTTTTTTGTGAATAGATACAATTAAAACAAAACAAAACAAAACCTACAGTTATAAAAGCCTACAGTTATAAAAGCCTATCAAAACCCTGCAGTTATAAAAGAAGCATTCATGTCTCCCTTACCCAGCTAAAAAAAAAAGAAAAAAAAAGAAAAAAAGAAAAATCAATACAATTAGGAGACTTTGCTTTTATCCGATAATGGAGAAGAGACAAATCAATACATTCATACCTGAAAAGGCAGAACTTCCACAGTTGTGTTTAGAAGTATATCTCCTGGGTGCTCTGGATTGCCACTGTGAAACAAGTACCTGTAAAAGAAGAAGGAAAAACAGCAGTCAGAATTAGCTAAGTGTGTTAATAATTTAGCCTTATATGTTAACAATCATTTTGTATGTTTTACAATAATGTATCTTTTATACTGGACCTACATCAGCTGATTATAAGAAGTAAAAGATGCCTCCCACCATGGGTCACCCCCACCTCGTGCCAGCAGAATGAACCCTGCAGATCCATTCGGAGCCAGGTCAGGGAACGTATCTGCAGCAGCTCTTTTGCCAGGCTAGTTTTCCCCAGGACCAGTTCTCTGCTCTGGTTCACTGCACACTCATTAATGATTGTGCCAGGAACTCCCAGCCCATACACACAGCCTAACGTTGTCTGGATATGACATTATTTTCCAAAGACAGATTATTATTTTCAGAAAAGCATTTTTTTTTTACATGTATACACAGAGAAGGATTATTATTATTCTAAACCTGCACAAAGTTACCCTCACTCAGATGTGCATTTAATGAACTTTTAAAAAAATTATTTTAATGGAGAGAACTGTATCAAAGAACTGTCAATTCTTTAATGTCAAGAACTGTATCAAAACCATCCCTACACGTTATCGCCTGGTGAAGTGCAAGTCTTGGAAATCTAACTACCCACACTCCAACAGTTTTTGCAGTACTATGAACCTGTAGAGAATCAGTTACAAAAGACAGGGTTTAATTTACCTTTCTTTATACGTAACACAAACTTGATAGTATTTTTGATGTCAAATACACACACTATGCAAATAAGTAACAATCTTTTTTTGCCACTAGGTGGTATCACTGCTCGAAAAATTATTCCTTGACAGTTTTTTCCTAGTAGACCGCAGGTGAGTTCATTCAGATTACTATCTGAAAATTACTTATATATTACACCTACTCAAATGTCACTTTTAACAAACCTATTTTCCTTTTAATGCATTTAAATGAATATGTAACAATCCATCAACACATTTCAAACCTTCCTTTAGATGGAAACTGGAGAAATAAACAGTAAGCACTATCTTCTACATTAAACACATCACCAGCCAGGGACAAAATTAGTTCAGAAATTATCACTTGATTAAAATTACAAACATTAGCTCAATTTGCAATTTATTAAGATGTAATTGGAGATGTAAATTCCCGTTTGTCTTTATCCAGTATGTCTGAAGCCAGGTAAGTACTTGCCTTTAATCCATTCTCCATAGCTACAAGTGAGAAAGTAGAAGAAAACAGAGACCTCTGACCCTGAATTAGAAGGGTCTGCGATCCTAACGTGACAGGAAATAATTTTAAAATACACAGACACACAGAGGCACGTAGCACGTCTTCTGTCGGGGCTTAGAAGAGGAGTAAAAATCACACTAGGATCTAAGAAAGCTACACTGATTTCTACTGCACTGACTCCAGCAGAACTGCACTGCAACACAGCACCGGATTCAGTAAGCTTTGGTGTTGTACGTGCCTGAAGAACTCTTTTTCCTCACAGCAGTTTAATATAGAGGTCGGTTGATTCCAATGTACAGAAGCAACCTAAGACACATACAGTTCTTTAAAGAAAAATGTTATGAACCTTATTAGAAGTAGTGATATCTACCCCCCAAAGATTCATGTTTTTGTTCTGAGAAAATGCCTTTACTGTACATTTCACTAGTAAGCAAAACAAACCTTGGCAAAGCTGACCAGAAGAGGATTTTAAGTATATTCTGCTATCTTCTGACCTAGCAGATCTAGCTAGCTCTCCTTCAGCCTGTCCGATGTCCTAAACATTCATGGAAATTCTTCTCATGAAAACACTGAAAATCCAAAGATTTATATTTTTAAATGCCAGAGATTGAACACTTGCATCTGAGATGCAGTCTTCAAACTCTCCTACCAAACCTCAGGTGCAGCACTTTTCTGTAGTGCTTTCTAGTTCCCAAATCTCATCTTTGAGAAGACGCACCTAAAAAGCCGCAACATTTAAAAATAACCCTTCTCTGTGACCCTGCGCTCTCACCAGAAGATAATGCTTTGGGGTTGCTGTGGGGGCAGGCAGTGGTTTGGTTTGGGTTTAAGAACAACACTGCCACCACAGCCAGCTGTTTGTCCTACTTTGCCATCGACTTCTGAAATTTAAGGGCGGGGGGGGGGGGGGGATTCTCCCCCTGCGCTCCCCGCAGATACTGCGCCGTTACGGCACTAAGCTCAAAAACTGGCACAAAGCTGAAACAATTTATGGAAGTAATAAAAACAGTTTTGCAGATTTCCATGTAGTCAAAACCACTTTTCCAGTATGTTTGCCATATGCACGTACATTTATAACATATGCATATGTTCCACATCTTACTTAAGATTATGTTTAGAACAGAAGGGACATTTTTAAATCGGAGCCTTGCCTGAACATTTGTCAGATAACACCTACTTAGACAGAAGTCACACAGAGATTAAAAATAGAAGTATGAATGCACATACAAAGCTCATGTCTATAATCAATCTTTTGCTTAGAAATAAAATTTATGAATTGGAAAATTTGCTTAGGAATAACATTTCATTTACAAATGAGTTGCTGTTCTACAGCTTCTGAAAGAAGCATCATTTAGCTGCTCTTTTATAAAACTTGCCTCCCTCCCCGACACACTGCTAAATCACAAGGCTTTCAGGCTATGAAATGTTTTTCTGGAGATTGAAAGACAGAAACTGAAAGCCCCAGAAGTAGCTGTGCTTTTGGCTGAGTTATTCTGACATCTGTCCTGGGATTTGCAGGTGACAGCCTGTGTAAATACTAAAAACATGTGGTTTTTTCCTCCTCTGTTACCTGACATTTTTCCTGGGGTTGAATCAAAGACATTTTTTGTCTACCTGCTGTTTAAACCTAATGCCTTCTGAACCATTCTTTCCAATTAAAATTCTGAAAGCCACAGACCTCTAAATATAATAATCCCAAACAAATACATATTAACCTAAATAAATAAATAAATAAATACTACTATTGCCTTATAAAACACTACTTCACAGCTTGTTTTAATCACCAAACATGAAGATGGGTACATTTGGACATTCTTGATGGGAGTCATCAGCATAAAGTAACTCTAACTCACAATTGCTAAGTGAAATACCAATGTACCTGAACTTCAGAGGACCCTTCTCCATTTTCAGCCTCTCTTAGAAGAGGCAAGGGTCAAATATAATAACTAGCTACAGTACATATTCAAAAATAGGCACTACTTCCTATCTGCCAGAAGTTCCTAGATGTATGAACCAGCTCACATACATTCGGTTCTTGACCTCAGTGTAAGTAAGAGAGGAAAAGAGGATGCTAAACATTAACATCTCATGTGGCATATAAAAACCTACACAATAAAATTTAAAGAGCAATTAAGGTTAAAAACCAAACACAAAAGGGAGCAAAGTCAAAGTTGCAAATAAGGCTTCCGTTTCCATATTGAGTGATTTGAATATGAAAGCTGCAGGTCTGACTCCTGCCTTGGAACTAGATTCACTTATACAGTCAAGTCAGCTGGAGGAAAAAAATAAAAATAAAACCCCTCAGCTAAACCACTGTTCATATACATCCTAACACAGAGGAATGAAAGGACAGAAGCACGACCATCATTAATACGCTGACAAAAGATATCATTAGCTTGCCAATGCAGTTCACTTTAGTTATCTTTAGTATTCTTTAAATAGCTAAACTTTTCCATCTTTCAGTACTAATTCATCACTTGCACTTTTGGCACAAAAAAAAACACCCCACAGAACAACAACAACAAAGCAAGTATGCACCTCTTTACCCTCCTCTTACTTTGCGTATGGAGGGGTTGTATCTTTCTTCTTTCCCCCAACATCAAAGCATATTTAGACTCAGAAAAGTGTTATTCTCTCCATTACCTGATTTGTTGTCTTTTAGGCATTAAAAATCTGACTTACTGCCTTTTATATCTTATTCAAAAAAAAAAAAATGGAACTGCCACTTGTGTCAGTATTTTAAACAAAAGTGCAATTCTATGCATCTCCTGTTTTTTGAGCCATTAAAAGCAGAGCAGAGGACACATAAAAAAACTTACCAGTAAATGGCAGTTTTCTAAGAGGAAATAATACACATACACACGCACACACACACACACACACACAAAAAAGCACTATTCACATCCACTAGCAATACATTTTTGTTCTGAAAGAAACAAAAGTCTTATCTCACTTGATGCTAAACAAAAATATTCTAAGAATCTATTTATGAGCGCAGACCTTTGTCCGCTGTAAATATCAGGAATCAAATCTTTTTCTCTGCATATCCTCCTTACGTCTCTTTTTAGCAATTTGCTATATGTTAGTATAACCCAATTGCAGAAAAAGGAAGAGATAGGAAGGCAGAGAGGAAATGTTTCCTTCCACTTTTGCATTATCTGCTATCAACAAGCAGGATAACAGTTTTAAATTCCACACAGTGTGAATTTCTATAAAAGCAACATTCAGTCAGCAAATTTTTGGCTCTGTCCAAACGCTGTCACCCCTGCAGGAGTCATTATCCACCAATTCTATCCAGTATTTTTGATCTCTGGATGCAAACGTGGTAAAAGAAATTTAATCTAACCCCACTCTCAGAACCCTCATCAGGAGATGTTAATTTACTGTCACTGGGAGCAGGTATTAACCATGCGTTATTTTTTAAGTTTTTTCTTGTATATATTATAAAAGAAAGACGAATAACTTATTTTCTTTCCCTCGTGTTCTGTTTCTTCTCCTATCCTTTATGCTTCTCATCCATTCCTTTGCAAAAATTGCTTATAATTGAAAAAAAAAAAAAAAAAAAGCTTAATTCTTCAAGCCTATATATACACACACAAGTACTCAGGAGGCAAGAAAACCAATGAGCGGTTTTCATCTTGTTACAGTTCCTGACTCAAAAACACTGTGGGGGGGAGGCGGTGGGGAAGGAACAGTTACCCCATTAACTTTTATGCACAATGCTTGGTAGGATTTCATTTTCTCTGCCCGAAATAGCCAGTCTCACTGTCAATATATATTAGGGACATATATATTATGTCCCAGTGAGGACTATGAGAGCAGTTTTACTAAACCTCTGGAGTGCATACAGGTAAACTGTAATAGCAAAGGGTTTGGCGTTAAATTCATTTTCACTATTTCTAATGTGGGGTTTCGGTGAGCACTGGTTTCTGGGTTGTTTTATTATTAAAGGGAGGGGTTCTCTCATCAAATCTTCATTCTTTTCTTTAAGAAATGCAGCTCTTTCGCAATGTGATCGACTTTAGTCAAAAGGCCCTTATGCTCTTCTGCAAGGTTAACGCTGCTAAACTTTTAAACCAATGAAATGTAGAAAGTTTCAGATTTTATTTTTGTTTTATATAGGTCATATACACATATTCTATCCATAAATATGTAAAGCTGAAATATATACTACATATCTTTTGTAATATACCTATAATAAAAATCTTTCCACATTTCACTGTAGATGTGTGTATGTATTTAAGTTTATATATACACCTGGAATATTATTTCTCTGGAAAGCATAGACACGAGGAGCTCCGTTCAGTTTTCTTAAACATCAGCATTTACCGTCAGCTGAGATGCCCTTGGTATGGACATCCTCACAGGCTGGCAGATGCAACTGTGACACACCAGAGACTCGAGCCCTTCTGAAAATCAGGTGAAGCATTTTAGGGTATCTCAAGCGGCACTGGACACCTAACATTTAGGCATCCTCTAAGATTTCTGACTAAGAACAGTAAACCCAGGAATGCTGCCAAAGACGCCGATCTGGAATATTAGTGCCATTAAGGAGAAAGCAGCATGTCCTTGGCTCAGAGAGCTCCCTTCTTCTGTCTCTGATCCGTACTATTTTTCTTTTCCTACGAAGCTCTTGCCTCATGGTTGTGGGCAGAGTTCCCATGCCCGGAGCAAACAGCATCAGTGGCTGGGAGCCTGCCTGCCAAAATCCCTGCTGTCAGGGTATCCATTGGAGGATGTTCTGCTCATTAGTACAGAAGCTTATGTAAACACAGAAATCAAGTCCTCAATTCTTCTCTTTTTTTTTTGTACATGCTAAAAACGTTAGCACACCTGAAATGACAAACCAAAAGTCTAATAAATTTAAGAGACTTCCAAATATTTTCTATCGTCTGACACCACCATTAAAGCCTAATAAACAAAGGTGTAAGCTTTAACAACCTATATCATAATTACATATTGAAAATCAGAACAAAGATTATTTCTAAACCATACACATAGTGGCTGCATGTGGCTGCATGTATGTGTGTGCTACTGCAGCTAAAATTTCACAAAAAAAGTAGAACATATTGCATTGTGCAAGGAGAGTTTCTGTAACAGACAGTGCTTATGAACAGGGAACAGCTTACGTATTAGTCAAGTTACTGCTGTATTACTCCAAACCCCAATGATACCATAATTCCCTAGGTTTTACGTGGTTGTTACTGCAAAAGGAAATAATGAGAAGGCTCCACTGCACTGCCAGTTTTGGAAAGCTGTTATAGAAAACCTTTTTTTCTTTGTAATACACTTGGCTTTGTGGATCTCTTCCAAAAAGAGGACATGCATCCCACAGCATAGATAATTATGTATGCTTTAGATACATATACAGCCAGGTGCTATGATGCATTTTTAGTAACTTTATTCTACCTAAAACAAACACACACACACACACACACACACACACATTCTCACTGTTAGAGAACATGCTTTACAAGCTCTGCTTCTTTTTCTCTCCAGCGAAGTGGCAGTAATAGCAGGCAAGCAACCATCACCTTTTATGCAGGTAATTTTCAGCACTGTCACAACAATTTAAAAGCAGATAAACAAACTTATATGTTATCAGGAGCCAGAAAATATATTCTTCCCACAATACAATGATTTTCTAGTTTAAATAGTCAAATATATATTTCTCGCATGAGTGGGAATTATGCATTGCAAGGAGCCACCATAGGACATACATGCAAGGTTAATATCACACGCTCCCTGCGATTCTAGGGTCAACAGCACAGAAAATTAGATGATTAGTCTCAAATACTGCACATCACGTACCTATGCCAACGTCAGAACACGAAGAAGGACATATCAGAGAATCACATCTACAGGCTGATTTGTCAAAGTATTAAGATTTCAGTTTAAAGCTGAAATTCCAGACAGCAAGTTGGGCCTCATAAAATCACTTTATTAACAACCGACGGCACATTAGGACCAGCAACTTGTTAAAAGCAAGGACACAACTACTGGGCAACTACAGAGTTAAAAGCAGTATTACAGGGTGCAAAAGATAAATAAATAAATCACCACCTCCCCCTGTTTTCCCTTCCCCTCCAGAAACACTCAAAACCACAAAAATTCTGCTAACCCTCGTGAAGATATTCGAACTAACACTGCCAAGCAGTCACATACAAAAAAGAATGAGCCTCATATTCCAAAAATTATAAAGCAAATTAACATAAATTGGTGAGGTTGTTTTTTTTTCCCTTCCCACAGCATAAAATACATCCTTGTCATTTTCCACACCTTTTTTCTTTCCCTTTTTAAACCCGAAACCCTTTATTTTTGTAAATATCCATTCTAAATTCTTGTTTCAGAAAAGCTTACAATAATCAAAATGGCCATAGGTTATGCACTTCCAAGATCTTCCTTGGTGTTAATTAGTGTTTCAAAAAACACGTGCCTTATCCAGCTTATGTCAGTCAAACCTATAGGGAGGGCTCAAGCTTAGGCTACGTTAGACAATTTCAATTTACACATCCCGGTTCTTCGGGTGTGATTTAAAACAATCAGCATCCATTTGACTTCAACATTCAGCAAGGATGTGTCAAGTAGGTCTTGCATGAAATAGCCACAAATGTTATTTTCTGCTCCACTACATGAGTTCAGATCTCACTTTAGATTATTAAGAGATCCTTGCCACTGTTATCCCTGACAATATTCTCAGGTCTCAGAAATGAGATATGTAAAGACTCGATGAAAGCTAATTACTGTACTGCTATACTCAACAGAAACATTCAATTCAGTTCAGCAGAACGTTTGGCATGGAAAAACAAGCTATGGGAACAAGTTGGTGTTCTGTCACACCGTAACAGACCTGCCATTCATTCTGTCAGCTGTGGTAAATATTTCCATTGGAAAGCTTGTTTACCAAGAATTTATTACGGGAATTATTAAGCAGCTGCACCTCGAACTGACTTGGCAGACAACATTTGGTGTGAATTCAAGGAGCTTTTCCATTACTTTAAAAACAACATAAAACAAACAGCACCTGTTATGTAGGTTCACAAACACAAGAGGGCTTTTCTACTTTTAATTGCCACAATCAGATACATCTCCCCACAGGGCAACTTTTCCTGATGCTGTTGTGGTTTCATGTAGCAGGCAGCTCCGCACCACCCAGCCATTCACTCACTCACTCATCCCCAGTGGGATGGGGGAGCAAGTCAGAGAAGAAGGTACAGCTCATGAGAGAAAGACAGTTGAATATGACAGAAAAGGAAGAGAAAATAAAGTAATTATAACAACAATATATACAAAGGCAAAATACTGTGTTTTTGAGGATCCTGTGGCAACAGAAACACAAATCACAATAAATACTGAAATGGCCTATAATGGTAGATCAAAAAATACTAAACCTAAGTTTTTAAGCCTGAATATGTAACAGCATTTGAGTTAGTGGACTTCCTTTGAGAAAGCAATGGGATCCAAGATGTTCCCTATTTTCTAAAACTGGAATGACTTTCTTCAGTCAGTAGAAATACCAAAAAAGATAGCATAATACTCTATTGCTGAGACTGTTCTTAACACATCAGGTAGGCAGAACTACAAATGTAACCCTAGCTACATTTCTTCAGAGCATGATAATGAACACCATCTTTCCACCTTTTGCACAGATAATTAGTATTTACTTGTTCCCCCGATTCCCTCACCATTAAGGTAATACATATAAAAATATACATTTTCTTCAGACCTGCACATGCTGATTTTTGAATTACAGGGCTGACCAAAGACACATGCTAGCAATGCTTTCCAGAATTGCCATTGTGGAATTGACTCCTAACAAAACAACAATCCACCCAAGATCAACATTTGTTGGTTACAGTCACCCTATTCATACAGTAGAGGCATATTATTCTTAAAAAAATAATAATAATAATAATTGACAACATTCACAGCATAGCCTTGAAGAGAAAAACTTGATCAAAAAAGAATCAATGAATTCATACACTTGATTTGAAAAATATGTAGGTTTTTTATATTCCTGGCACAAGATAAAAAAGATTCTGCCTTTAATCCAAGGAGCTACGGCAGGCATGTTTCTCAACACATACATCTTGTTGTGAAAGCTATCCAAGAAAGTCTTTTAAAGCACAGCAATCAACTGGAAGAGTAATTTGACATGTCACACAACAAACTTGAATTTCATAGGTCACACTAGTTTGGTACAACATAGAACAAGGAAACTACTGATCCTCACTGTTGTGATAAGCCAAGGTGAAGACTTAGTCTTTGATTATGTACCCACGCACAGAAGTTGACTAATTGGATTCAGTTCAGAACTGCAGAAAGGGCTCCTTCACAAGAAAAGCATCCAGTCAATCGAGCCAAAGAAACTTTGCTCTACCAGACTATAGGTATTGACCTCAAAAAAGCACATAAGGTATGTGAAGAAAGGAAAAATAAATCTACTAACATGGCAACACTTAAACGGACACTAAATGAATAATTTATTTTGTATGTCTTGGGCTATTCTGTTGGCAAGACAGTAAAAACCAAAACAGCAAGAAAGTCTCGGTAAATCCAAAGGAAAAGTCACTTATAGTCCTTTAACAAATCACAGACACTTTTATTTCAAGTCTTTTGAGTTTTTAATTTTTAAATAGGTCAACTTGGAGTCTTAGCATGGTGTTTTTTCTCAAGCCCTAAAGCAAAATCTAACAAAATAAATTAATGCTACCCTTCACAGTTCCCAACTTTCAGGTACAGGGACATTGTGACATGCTCCAGCAAGACTGCTGGTCTGGACAATCAATGGACTGAGCCTGCAGGGCACAACATTCTGTGGCACACACCATGTTGTACTGTTGTAATTGTAATTAGAAGCAGACCAACCAAACACAAATAGAATCAAATTGACTTCTTTTGAATTCCCTTACGACCTGCCAGAGAAACACTGGGTTTGAACTGCATTTATCAAAAAAACCTCCAAATAAAATTAGAAGAAAAAGTAAAGAGGAAGATAACATTTAAAGCAACGAAAGAATTGGAGGAAAAGACACTGATGATCACAGTTTCAGCTAGACTGCAAATACCCCAGATGATTTCACTTTAGTTTATTATGACAGCCTCAAATTCTATCTTCATGCATTCTTGGCAAGCAAGCAGCTTAAGATATGAGACCAAAGACAAATAATTACTAACCTTTCTACATTGACAGGTTTGTCAAATTTAAATAGAATATAGTCCCCAGCAACCGGTGTGACAGCCCAGAAAAAATCTTCCCCTACGTAGGTTTTTTCTAGTGTATGCCCTTGGTAGACTTTTAAAGATGTGGAAACCTCTGCAGGTGGATTCACGTGGATTTTATGCAGCAATGGTTTCAGGAAGTCTTTATCCTAATTGAAAGACAAACATTATGCTGGTCAGATTTTTTTTTTTGTTTTTTTACTGTGTTTCTCAAGTGGTTACACTTAAACACTTGGAAAAAAAATGGAAAATAAATGCATTACGCATTTTGGAATATATCAGATCTTGTAATCTAAGTAATAAGATGAATGTGCCATTAATTAAAAAATAAAAACATTCACTAACAGATATCCACAAAAATAAGCTAAGATTGGTAGTTCCTACACTTGATAGCAACCAGTTTAAATCAGATTTCATTCCAACTGCAATAACACAATTAAAAATGCTAACCAAGAAAATGCCTGCTTTCTCAAAGGTTAAAAAATTTTTAATTGAATCAGCATGTTCTAGGAAGGAGGGAAAAGTTTAGCTACTAACTGTGAGTTTTTGGATCTTCCCTGCGAGGGAGGAGTGGAGGCCAACATGCTGGAAAAGAGAAGGCCTGAAGCGTATTCGTAGGTTTGATTTCTGTCGGTCGCAATGTTTCTGAAATAAAGAGGGGAGGGATAAAAAACACATTAGTAAATTCAACAAAAGGTTGCTGAGTTTTTACTGAAAGTATGTGATGTTACATGAACCAAAAAGACTTAACAAGAACAACCTAGACTTATTTATTGAATTCTTCTTGGTTTTGTTCCAGAAATTGAGCAAGACTGCTGTGCAAATATAATACTAGTTAATAAAGGAGAAATTTACATCTCTTCCTTCTTGCACAGAACTAATTTATTCAGTCTTTCAGCAAGGGAGCTACTACTTGAGGAATGAAGGACAAAAATTCTATTTAATCGCCATTTGGAACCTTCTCTATGACTGTTATCCAAGTAGTAGTATTCTGCAGAGACTCAGCAGGGGTTACAAGAATGATTTATTTTAGGAGTGTTACATACAGAAACTAACCGGACTTTTTCTTTCACCAGCTACCGCATCCATCTCTGAAATTGGAAACAACAATTATAATGCTTCTAAAAACTGTCTCTGCAGGTTTATTTGAGATTAAATTCTTGGTAGGAAGAGAGATTCTTTCAGGATACACAGTATGCTAGTCTACAATTTACCAAACTCAACTAGTTCACTAACACAAAAACATTTTAGAAGCTTCTTAATAAATCAAACTTACGGCATCTTTCTCAGGGTTGCACACTTTCACCCAGAGGATATGGTCCAGAAGCCAATCAATGGGTTTCTCCTTGTAAAACATAAATATGAACTCTACAATAAGAGTGATATCTGGAGACTGGAACATTTTACCTGCAATGACGTTAAGAATAACTGGAGTTATTTTAAAGATAACATTGTATTTTGAAATCACTGAGATAATGGATAAGTATGTGCCTAAGTATGTGCACAGTGTATTAGTGATGAACAACTTGAAATCTCAATGTTATTAAAAACATTATACTTTTCAGAGAATCACAGAATGGTTTCAGTTGGAAGGGCCCATAAAGATCATCTAGTTCCATCCCCCCAACCATGGGCAGGGACACCTCCCACTAGACCAGGTTGCTCAAAACCCCGTCCAGCTTGGACTTGAACACCTCCAGGGATGGGGCATCCACAGCTTCTCTGAGCAACCTGTGCCAGGGCCTCACCACCCTCTGAGTGAAAAATTTCTTCTGAATATCTAGTCAAAATCTACCCTCTTTTAGTTTAAATCCATTGCCCTTTGTCCTGTAACCACACTCCCTGACAAAGAGTCCCTCCCCAGCTTTTCTGTAGGCCCCCTTTAGGTACTTTTAGGTCCCTTTAAGGTCTCCCCAGAGGCTTCTCTTCTCCAGGGTGAACAACCCCAGCTCGCTCAGCCTGTCTTCATAGGAGAGGTGCTCCAGGCCCTCATTATCCTCGTGGCCCTCCTCTGGACCTGCTCTTAATTGTTCCATGCCCTTGCTATGCTGGGGGCCCTAGAGCTGAACATAGCACTCCAGGTGGGGTCTGAGAGAAGAGCAGAGGGGGAGAATCATCTCCCTCATTGTTAGCTTTCTGGGCTACAAGTGCACATTGCTAGCTCATGTCATTTTTTTTTTTTTTTCATCCCTCAGTACTCCCAAGTCCTTCTCCTCACGGCTGCTCACAATTTATTATCTGCTTGGCCTGTATTTATGCTTGAGATTGCCGTGATCCAGGTGCAGGACCTTGCACTTGGCCTTGTTGAACTGCACAAGGTTTGCATGTGCCCACCTCTCAAGCCTGTCCAGGTCCCTCTGGATGTCATTCCTTCCCTCCAGCATGTCAACTGCACCATCACATCTTGGTGTCATCAGCAAACTTGCTGAGGGTGCACTCAATCCCACTGTCCATGTCACCAATAAGGATGCCAAATAGCGCTGGTTCCAATACCAACCCCTCCCTGAGCAACACCACTTGTCAACTGGTCTCCACCTGAACATTGAACCATTGACTACAGTTCCGTGAAAGTGATCATCCAGCCAATTCCTTATCCACTCAGTGGTCAATCTGTCACAGCCATGTCACTCCAATTTAGAGACAAGGAATATTATGGGGGACAAATGCTTTGCACAAGTCCAGTAGATGATGTCAGTTGCTCTTAACTTATCCAGTAATATTGTAACCCCATTGTAGAAGGCCAAATTTCTCAAGCATAACTTGCCTTTAGTGAAGCCATGCTGGCTGTCACCAATCACCTTCTTATTTTCCATGTGCTTTAGCATAGATGCTAGGAGGATCTGCTCCATGATCTTGCCAGGCACAGAGGTGAGACTGACTGGCTTGTAGTTCCTCAGGTCTTCCTTTTTTCCTTCTTTAAAAATGGGGGTTGTTTCCCCTCTTCCAGTCAGTGGGAACTTCACCAGACTGCCATGATTTCTCAATTAGGATGGACAGTGGCTTAGCAACTTCATCCACCAGCTTCCTCAGGGCCCATGAATTTGTGCACCTTCAGGTTCCTTTGATGGTCTCAGACCCAATCGTCTCCTACAGAGGGTAGGAGACAATCCTACATTCTCCCAGTCCTTACATTCTCCCTACAGAAGGCCTTTGCCTTCTGTAACTTGGGCAGTGTGGCTAGACCACTTGCCAATGAAGACTGAGGAAAAAAAGTTGTTGAGTACCTCAGCCTTTTCCATATCCCAGGTAACCAGGTCTCTCATTTCCTTCTGGAGAGAGCACAGATTTTCTCTAGTCTTTGTTTTATCACTGATGTACTTACGGAAGTCTTGTTGCCCTTGATGTCCATAGCCAGTTTTAATTATAGCAGAGCTTTAGCTTTCCTAACCTGATCCCTTGCTGCTCGGACATTTTCTCTGTATTGCTCCCAGGCTGTTCTTGCTTTCATAGCTGTCAGCTATGCAAAACTAAATAAAACAGAACAACTATTCAAACAAGAACTCACTGCAATGTATCTGGATGCCACTAAAATATTCAGTGTGTACTACAACACAGTCTCGTTAAGAACAGATATTTTGAGTCTGCAAAAATAGAGGAAGAAGAGTTATGGATGTGTGTCTATTATTTTCCATATTGTAAATTTCAAGCATCTGGGACATAGAGCTGTTGCAAGTGTTATCTGTTCAGTCACACAAGTTCAGCTTTTGAAGGTACAAAAAGCAGAGATGGACTACCAACCACTAAATTTATATCTTTTTCAAAAATGATAATAATAAAAAAACACTATATCATGACACAGTACAATATGGAAGCAGCATCTGATATAAGCCCCAATTATTTCATCCTTTGGAGTGATGTTATGATCATAAAGGAGACCATTCATGCAGTTGGGTGGAGAAGGAAGTGTGGTAACATATATTAACTGACCTGACATTGCTAAATCAGGAAGTTGTCCCTTACACAAACCTTGAATTTTCTTTTTTTGTACAGCAAAAACATTGACATTACTTGTTAGTGCCTGCTGCAATGAGGTCCTCAAATAGACATCTCCACTTGAAAATACTGTGTGTGACTAAGTTGAGGCTCTCACTAAACAAGGGACAACTCCCACTAAACAAAGGACTACTGCAGAGCTTTCTTGTTTAAAGACATAAGAAAGATGTCATGGTTTTTATTAGTATGTTGTTACTATTTGCATACTTATATTGTTGTCATATTGTTTAACATTATTTGTAGAAGTAAATATTTAAAAATGTGTAGGAAACAATCAAACAATTTGTACAATATTGTGTAAAATATTCATGTGGAATAACAGCTCTTTCAGCTTGTCACACTTCCAGCTAAACGGGCTCCCAATTTTCCTGATGATTCATCTCTGCCTACTGCTTTCAACAACACAGCACAGGAGAAGGGAAAAATACAAGAAACCCTAATCAAAGATCAGCTGAAAAATGAAGGGGCTCATCAAGTGTTTATGGGACCGAAACCATCATTTCTGGATGACACCTGTCGAGGCAGTCTGTCAGTCACACCTGCTTCCACAGGAAACGGACCTTTCCATGTGGTGACAGAGATGCACAGTACCACACGACCAGAAGACAAAAACATCCTCACACTATTGTTCCAATCCCAGTGGAAGCTGACTGACTGAAGAAACAGTTTATCCTCCTCCAGGAGCTATATCTACTCATGCTGCTCTGGAATCCTTTTCTTCCTCTACGCAAGGGCACAGCATAGCCCACTTCTTCCTTTGATTAGCTTATCTTCTGAAGAGTACAAAGATTGTAGTCTTCAGTTGCCATCTGTGGTGAAAAGACACTCACAGACCATGCCACTTAAAACCTAAAAGAACAGGCCTCTGGCAGGGAAGCCTGCAGCAAAATAGTTCTTCAAAGCTCTGGACCCCTGACCATCCACAGCTATTCTTTGGGATGTAAGCAGCCCAGCACTTCTGCTCCACAGATCCAACAGCCCAGCCGCCCTGAATCCAAACCAGCCAAGCCCTTGCCTAGCCTCTCTTTAGTGAGCGCGTCGGCAACAGTCTGGCTCCCCTGGGGCATAGCCATGGCCTGAGAACAAGCAGCAGCATTTGCCTGAGCCTCACAGTCCTGTGACCTCCCACAGAGCTGGGAGCCATCAAGTCATTCAGATGCCACCCAAATCCAGCCTGCAGGTTGCCCATTGGCCATCCCTAATATGCAGTCAAAAATCATTAAGCCAGAGACCTAAGCAAAAACAAGAGCTGACATGTACTGCCTCAAACCAAAGAGGAAATGAAAGAAGTGAAGCAATGGCTAGCCTTGCACAACGCTCATGCACTTGTTACAGACTTGGGAACAGACAGGCATCAGGGAGACAGTGCTGACAAAACTTCAGAGGTTTCAGATTCTGGGTGCACACAAGCTACACTTGGAAGGAAACTTCAAAACACAAAAGAATTAGACTCAAAGGTAAGATAATGCTCCATAAATCCCTAGAGGTTTAAAAGATGTGGAAAAAACTCTCTTTTCGTCTCACTTTTGTTTTATTTACATAGACAAAAGTGAGTGAGCCAGGACTGAAAAAAAAATATTGTGGAACATTTTTATTTTTATTTTTATTTGCTATTTATTGTGCCCTGCCAAGGCTTCCATCTCATTTTCAGTGCATTTAAATGCTATCCCTGGTGAACTGTTCTGACCTTCTCACAGCATTCTATTGGCAAGTTTAAGACACATGAAAAATAATAATAATAATAAAAAAACAATAAATTTTTCTACGGTTCTCTGAACTGCAAAGATTCATTTGCATTTATTCATTTGCATTCTTCTGTATAAGCACTATGATGCATGTATTCAGTCTATAACAATGATAACTTTATACCTGCGAGCACATCTTTTCTAACTACAGTTCCAGCCTTTCAATGCTTTCCCTGTTTATGATATGCAAATTACTGGCATTAGAACCAGAATGTCTTTAGAGTTATTTATATCTCAAATATTTGACTTGATATATTCTTTCTCAGACTTCCACTTACATGGACAACTTGAGCAAAACTGTAATCAGAACAATTTAAAAAAATCAGAAAAACAGGCCTTAAAACCTCAGGGTAAAGTAAGATCCAAAGGAACTGCAAAATTCAACCAAGAAGCTGATCTCTGACTACTCCATTAAAAAATTGACAGTTGACATTATAGCAACAGGACAAGGTATTGCAGATCCCCAGGAAAACACTTCAGCTCACAAGCAGCTGGAAGACAAATTGCTGTTTCTATAAAAGTCTGGCAGGACTTTACAGTGTTATGCCAGGGACTGCAGCACAGCCCAGAATCCAAAAGATAAACCTCCTTCCACAGAGCTTCTCAGGGAAGCAGCATACATCTCACACATTATTTATTAGACACTTGACAGCACTTAGGGTTATGCTTTCAGTATCAAAAAATAAAATCTAAAAAAAAATAATAAAAAAAAATCAAAGAAAGCAACTTCTACTCTATGGCAGAGGTGACAGAATTCTGTAATTCTGCTGTCAGCCTAAACAGTTGCATTTGCCACTTCCTCATGTACTACTTGCGTAAGCTAGATTTTCAGTTCAGAAATACACTATGACAAAAAACACTTTCCTAGCAGAATTTGCAAGCTGATCAAGGCTTGCAGTAGCTTACGATGAATCAGTCGTACCTCTTTTCAAGTTACTACTTCTGAATCACTAGCAATTCAGCACTCTGCTTTCTCTCTCAGATACCTGCACGTAAAAATCATCCCAAATTACAAGCAACTACTTTTGCTCTTCTCCCTTGCTATCTGCACTACCTAATTATCATCGTATCAACCTGCATCAAGATCCATAAAGGGATAGTAGAGATGAGACAAATCTATATTACTTGCATAAAACTTCTGGGCAGGATATAGTTACAGTACACCAATGTGTCTCCAAGCCAGAACTATTAATCCCTTTCATGAATGCTAATCCCTCTCTCAAAACTTAAAAACAGGATAAGAAGATAAATTCAGTAGAAAAAGAATAACTTTCTAGGTAAAAAACAACATTAAGATGTGCAACTGTAGCTAAATGAAAATCTACTGATAGTATCTAATTAGATAGCAGGCAAGCAAATATGATACAAGGACCATAATGGGGATGCCCAGCCAAAGGAGGTAACAAATACATGCAATTACAACTATCTTTAGAGCCTACACTGCAAACAATCAGCATGTAGACAATACAGGAACAACAACAACACAATTTCAAATATTTTTATAGAGCTTTGCATATGATTAAGATGAATCTCAGTATTAAAAAGAACCATCTAACTAACCCTTCTGGCTTAGACTCTGTCCCCTTTATAGCATGGCTGAGAACATAGGGATGTGAAAGGCGAAATACAAAAATAAGTTCTCCGAAATATATTTGCAGGCGCTAGACAGTGCTTGCCCTAAACTGTTGGTGTTATGCCCATTTTGATATCTCAGTAGTACAGAAATGCAAGTTGCATCTATTATTCCATCTGTACTGCGCTAATTAAGCAAATGCAGGATGAAGGTAAGTTGCTTCTACAGCCTAGAAACTTCACGCAGAATTTACATTCAAAGTGCAATTAGGACAGGAGTTAAGACTCTAACCCCATCTAAGTCCATGATTTAAAAAGTAGAAATAAAGTTTAATCACATGCCATTATTCAAGCAATTTCTCCAGCCACAAGAACCACAGAGAGCCAAGGGTTGCAAGTTGGTCCCCTAGCAAAAAAGACAAGTCTATTGAAGGCCAAAGCTTCAGTAAATTATTTAAATGCTTATTTCTCCATGATAGGCAGCTCCGTTTCCTGTTTCTCTCTCCAACTCTGAGGCAAAGATACCAGTCACATATGTTGCCGCTGAAATCGTTCTCTGCTGGTAGCCCAAGGCAACCAAGCAGACTGGTTATGTGGGTAGCCAGACATGAGATTAGGAGACCTCCCTCTGCCCATTTCCTCTCTTGCTCTTCAGCACAGATGAGACTGGCAGGCAAACATACAAAGCACAATTTTGTAACCTAGCAGTATTTTAGGAGATGGCTGCTGGTTTTCTTTCAAATCTATCAGTCTCTGAAATGCTGAATATCAGGAAACTATTGCCTCAGCAACATATCTGATGCTGAGCTCTAAAAAGGATAGTATAGGAATCTCCGCAGCCTGATTTAGTTCGTTTTTTCCTCACATATCTCCACCTTGGTGCTTTTCATTAGTTCATGACACATCACTGCAATAACGAAATACCCTTTCAATTTGTAAAATCCCTTCAAAACTTCTCTCATTTTTTTCTGTTAAGAATAGTATCTCTCTGTAAAAACATGTGAGTGTAAGACAGAACAAATACTCATAAAGTAATTTCATCAGCCCCCTGGTAATTAGCTTGTTAGCTTCTGTGTTAGCTTCTCTCACTGTTGTTGATTGCAAATGACAGGCTCTACCTAATTCTAAGGAGAGGAGTGTGATAACTTCTCCTGGATGGAGCATAATGATGAAGATAAAACAGGCTTAGCACCAAACTGATGTCTGTTGGTTCTTTTTGGAACTCGTGTCATAAACACCAACGAGACAGTTTTAGGTGGAGTTAGTTTTTATGCTTCTTTCTTTTTATTTCACAGTCATTTCGTTTTAATGATATTTCTATTTTGGCTGCAGTCAAATTTAAAATAAGTAATTCCTTGCAGTTGAACTGTTAATATTTTTATAAATAAACCAACTTTTGGTTATAAAAATGTCTTCATTTCCAACAGTTTGAATATAACTGCCATACAAAAATAGATGAAAAACCTAACAAAAGCAAACACGAGTTAAACCACAGTGTTCCTAAAAAAGCCAATGAATTTCTAATTCTTGGTCTATTTCCAGTACAAAGAAGATAGCTTTGAAGTCAGATCACTATTAATCACAGCATTTAAGGATAAATGTGTTCTTTCAAACTATTGAAATGAACATTTTCTTACCAATGAAACCCAGCTGAGAAAATTCTAGAATCATCCAATCTTCAGAAGCAAGCTGAAGCGCAAAATTTTTTATTGTGCTGAAATAATTCTGCTTGACAACGATGTCATCTTCAAGCTAGAGAAAGGCAGCAATGATATCACTATAAATAAAATAACACCAAAGCAATAGGAAAAGTACTAGTAGGAAATACTGATTTATAATATATTGCTAACCCCTATCCATGTATTTCTAGTGCGAGCACTGCTATAAAGCCTAGACTCTACAGACAAGAATAACTACCATAGGAATCACAGTTTGTCTGTTTGTGGAGAATTAATCCAGAATCTTACTGTAATAAGAATCCATGAATATATCTCAACATCATGGAGATGTAAACTAGGAAGTAAAATCACATTGCTTTTCTAGCTTCTTTATTCAAAGAAGACTTATCCATGAAATAATTTTAGACTAAGTGACATCATCAGGACATTATGTGGAGAAAAACTAGAACTTCTGTACTATTTGTATGAAAACGTGACTCAGTTTCCTACTAGTACTAAAATAATTTCTCCTCTTAAAAGCTAAGAGACACGTTATCTACAGAGCCAGGATTCATTTCCCCATTTTCTATTTTAGCTGCCAAACTGAAGAACAGGTGCTTAGCCCAATCTAGTCCAGACAGTGCAATTCCCAAGACACTGTGCTACAAACCTTTGAATTCACACTAAGTGAAGGCTGCTACTTTAAGGATGCTGCTCCTCCTGTCCCATCTCCTAGAACATTCATGCTCTCCCCCTTGTGCTGGCACTAACATTTGTGTGACTGCCTAGTTTCAAACAGGCTGTCAATATGTCACTGGCTGCACAGCTTCCAGGAAGAATGAGTCTCCAACAGCTTTCAAAGAGCAGACAGCATAGCTTGCTTTGTAAAAACTATGTGAGTGGGGCATTACACCCAGAGGATACAGTCCCAAAATCTAAATAAAGATCATTAGCACAGCTACCCACTAGATCTGCCATACCTATAAGTAAGGCTTCTACTTCAAAGCAGGAAGGCATGACAGGAACAATTTTGAACTAAATTAAACTTAATCTTAATTGCTTAACTGTGTTCTTGAGAACCTCTTTTAAAAATTGAAAAAAAAAAAAAAGTCCAGCAACACATTCAAAATGTATCTATACACCAATGAATCAAAGTGACACTGAACCTGCTTTCAAGAGAAAGAAAAATAGATTTTAGCTCAATTTCTACTCAAAACTATGCTGGTGTTTTCTGCTTAGGAGACTCAGCTGTACCTCAGTTGAGGGACAATGGAGAAAACAGTAGTTAAGCTGTCTACATTTCTTCACCTTTTTTGCTAAGCTTCTTAAGATAAAATCAATCATATATGACAAACAACTTTCTACTTCAGAGATAGTTACACCCATACTTAGTGCCCTCCAAGTACGGAACCATGTTATCTCTGCTCTGTGTAGGTCCTTCTGGTATACCCAGCAGCATGATTTCTGGAGACTCATTTGAAAATTTATTCAGACTCATTTGAAAACAAAGAACAGAAATTTACCTGAATGTAATAAACTCCCTTCTTCTGGGCATACATCATAAGAAAACAGTAATCCAAGTTTTGCTTTGTTCTCCATCTGAAATTCAATTAAAAACTTAAGGATAATAAAAAAAGTTATTTCAATACACACTGGTAATTCAAAGTAAATCTCACTATGAAAAATGACGCTTATCGGTGAAATGTTAGGACAACTGCTTTTGGCATTGTTCCCTCAGGAAATCTTCTGTTTGAAAAAAAAGGTACAAAGCTTTCACTTTATGCTTTAATACAGACAAAAAATGGTTTATTTTGATTCTGATTTTGTGAAAACTACCTGGCATTTCACTAAAAACACGTGCATTTTAAATAGTAATTCAGCAGGAATTACACCATATTTCAGAAAGAAAAACAGTGAAAAAAAATACACCAACAAAAGTTCCTGTTTGCCTCCCAGAATCTAACATTAAATGAGTTCAACCAAGCTCAGCATTAGGCTCTGACCATGCACAGAACAGCATGCAGATAAGACTGAAAAGGACTCAGTGCTGATTTAACTTCCCCACGCTTTCAAGAATTACAGTAAGAAAACATTTAAAGAATTCACATCCCACTTGTCATTTTATAAACAAGAAAAGTGTGAATGTGGGAGGAGATGGGAAAGGATTTGGAGGAACAAACTAACCTCACTCTCTCTTTTGAGTCTCCAAATGTCTCTTTCAAGTTTGACAAGTCAGGATAGTAAGACGCAGGAGGGGCTATGACTTCCACCAAGCCAGAATTGATCTCTGTAGAAAATCTGCCAATAGAAACATCATAAAGTCATATGAGATATTTTGAGTTCTGTAGACTTCCTGCTAGCTTTCTGTTGGTATAGTTACTATGCCTGGTTATAGCAATGATTTACTCAAATAAGGGATGTAAAGTAAAATTTCTATATAAGAAGATATTGTTTTCCCTAATATTTTCTTCAGAAAAGCATAGCCTCCTTGTCTTTTGCCCAATAAGTGGAATTCTAACTAGATTCTAAACACTGTTTCTTTTTTTTTTTTTTTTTTCCCTACAGTTCTCTTTAAATGTATGGAGTACAAGACACTGACAGAAATGTCACAAATTCCCATTCATTTTAAGGCAACTAAAAATCTATTTATGGTGCACAAAATCAACTTAATTCCATTTATTATTTTATAATTTCACTGACTGAATTACTGCCCTTAATTTGTCATCTAATACCTTATGGTTCGAAAGTACAACCCCCCCCAAAATACAAAAATGCATGAACTTATATTTCCATAATACTTTTTATTACTTATCACAATGTTATTTAAAACTGCTACTTACTCTTTTTCCAGGCTTGCAACAACATTGTTAACATAATCAAGATCAGTCTGGAAAACAAAAACACACTATCAAATGAAATACTTAACTGTTTTGCAGCTATACTTTAAAAGAACCCAGTAACAAAAACTGGTGAGGTACTTGAAAACCAATTTCAGTGTGTAAGGACACATCACTCAGGTAACTGTGTCCTTTGACTAACAGAAGAAGAAATGATTCCTTTATGTAAACACAGAGAAATAACATTTGCTTTATATCTGCTTTTAATAGACGGTCCTAATGCAAAACTGGCATGTTCTTGCAGTTCATAATCTTAATGACAAAATGATCACCCAGTGTTTGCGTAGGAAGAACATATTATTGTTAACAATATTACATTATACCAAGACATTATCAAGGAAAGACTTCTGAAGAACAGGGCATTAAACACACACCTCTTTCATACATACATCTCCTAAACTTTGCACTTAAAGCATGGATGTCCCAACCTCAGACAACAACGAACATGCTGTTTTCCTAACCAGGATTGCTTTTTTGCATCAGAGACTAAACTTGAGGGACTATTAATTTGATAAATCACCTGGTTCTTAAGATGGAAAGATTCTAAAATTTACTTGTTTGTTAAAAAATTAATTCTCACATTCAGGAAGAGTATAGATCACCTAACTTGCCAGAACTGGCCTATTATGCAACCTACTAACTTGGCTGTACACATGCAGAAAGGGTGAGGTTTTGAATTCATAAACTAGACTAAGAAAAACTACTCTTTGCTGTACTTACTAATCTAATAATTTGACATATTATTTTTCAGTTTTAAAAAGAAAAGTTACAGTCTGTAAAGCATCATAGATTCTGGTAGCTCATGAGGATTCTGCAGAAACAGCTGCCTTTGAAAAGCTGGAAACAAAGGAACAGTTCATACTATCTTTCTGATGAATTTGTAATGCAGATTATCATTAAAGGATTATATACACCGAGAATAAATCCTTCCCAAGCATTTCTATAGAACCACTAATCTTGTTTGATAAAGGTTCTTACCCTTTGATCTTAGAAATCTCCATTCCTATTTTTAAAGATTTACTTTTTATAAAATCCAACATAATGCCAGTGATGCATGCATTTTCAAAAAGGACAGCAGTAGGTTTCTTCCAAAAGCAGGTTGTAAACACTATATGAAGAAGCGAGTTGAAAGCATTTGTCATGCTTTTTTTCCATAAATGTTTCCTTTGTAAGCACTATTCCTAGTGCTTCACAGGAAAGAAATCCTAATAAGCAGGTAAGGTGTTAGCAATTTAAAACTTGTCCCGCAATGAGTTGCACCCAAGCAGACTCACAGACCCATATGGACCTTCGCATATCACTAAGTCTTTAATTACACATATGGATTGTTCGTGCACAGTTCTTTACAAGAATGGAGTCTAAGTCAACTTCTTCTGTTGTGATTTAATAGCTGCAAATCACTACGTAATAATAATTCAATAATCATTATTTCTATCTTTTACTGAAACATTTCCTTTTTTTTTTTTTTTTTTACTTTTAAACATTAAAAATTGTTGTGTAGTCAACATAGGAAAAAAGAAACAATCTGAATTTTTAGTTGACATTCCCAATTCCAATTACACAGTCTAGTATTAATAAGTCAAATACTTGTTAAACTGTCCATAATGTAATTAGGTAGGAAAACAAGTTGTGGGGTTTTTCATTTTGTTTTTTTAAATGAATAAACACCAAAAGCACAGCTAGTCTCTATACAGTATTCCAGGTATTTAAATAAATGCAGAATTTTATCCTAACTGGAAGCATGTATTTAGTCACAAGCCTGTAACTTGAAAAGCCTTACTGTAACTCTCATTAAAGTGAACATAGCTTTGTCCTGTTTTGCAGTGCTTTTAAAACCTGACATCCTTAATACAGGATGGACCACATCCAGAAAGATTAGAGAGTTTGGAATAAGAGGGTTTTTTCCCTACTTCAGGGGGGGCGCATGTGTGTGTTCGTCTCTCTCTCTCTCTCTCTCTCTCTCACAGAAGGTTGGCTATTTCCCAGTCAGAACAGCCATCACAATTCTTCACGTTAAAGTGATGTAGCCTGTAGACTTTCTATTTCGTATTGTAACCCGTGCTACTGTCAAACCAAGTCAAGATGGTCTGGTCTAACTACACAAAACAGAAGATAAAGCAAATGCTGCTGCTGGTTTAGTAGTAACCTTCCTTCCAAGTCAACACTGCACCAGCATAGTGCTAAAGGAGATGCCACTTTTAGAATGAAAAAGAACATCGAGATTGAAATAGCTGATGCAATTTTTCATGAGCAAATGCATTAAAAACTTGATATCCTGCCATTATTTCTAAATAAGGGTATTTTTATCTACCAGCAGCATTTGAGATTCAGAAGCAGGGTTTCAACACCAAATTCTTCCCTTCAGGACAGCAGGCTGCGCACCATCCTTCCACATCAGAACCTCCAGAGGCAACCACCTCTCCTCAGTACCCAGCCTAACGCTAACTGGGATCTTTGCCAACACCCTTCAGCTGTGGACAGGTGCCAGGACGGTGGCACTCGGAAGCTATTTCACACAACCTGATGAAATAAATATGAGAGTGTCCAATTAATTTGATCAATCTGCTGCAATACCCAAGGGAAGAGTTAACTACAGAGAAGACTTCATAGTCCAGTAATGGCAGGATGTCTGGAATAGTCAGAGAATTGCTCTAGCCTAAGGATCTTCCAAGCACTATCAATAAATTCAGCCAGTAACCGAAGAGTGATGGAAAAATCTATTATTGACCAAGATCTATTCCCCATTTTTGAGGAAGAAGGCATTTACTGCCTGGTAAAATAAGACCTTTGGTCCTCTTTATCGACCTACAGGACATGAGACTGCTGAAAACAAGTATGAACAACAGATAATATAAAGGAGACCTTGTCTTCTCCAAGAACCTTGGAGAGGACAAGACAAATCCCGATTAATCAAAATGAAATAATCCATGAAAGAAAGTGTAACTGTTCTTCAGGCTTCTGTTGAAGATCATCTGGTAGATACCAGTTTGACCTTGGAACAGCTGTGAAGAACCTGGCTCATGGTATCAGTGCTATTTGTATCTATTGAAAGGAAATGTCACCGGTGATCCCAATCAAAGCAGCACAACCTGTAAGAAAACAACAATGAATGCTTTTGTCTACTAAATCAGAAGGTGTTAATATTCCTTCATAAAACTGTTAAGGTTGAAGATGAAATAATCCTTGGGAGTGCAGAACCTGAGAAAAAGAAGCAAAGATTAACATTTAAAGAACTAATCCCCTTAAAGATTAAATGCCAAATTGTGGTAGTCCACAGCCAAAGAGTTAACACCGCCAGCCAAAAAGATGCATCTTATCAATGAATCCCAGAGCTTCAAAAACAAGTTTGTCTTGTTAAGTAGATCTCTGGGGAGTAATGAAAGGTGTAAACAGGAGTGGTTATTTCAATATCAGCAGTGCAAATCTTTCCTGCCCATTCTTTCTTCCTAGTCATAAGAAATTATTGATCTCTGAGAACATGTGGCATGAGACATCCTTCTTTTTTCATTCATACTAGATCAAGACCAAAGATTCACCCAGCTCAGCATCTTGCTTCCAGCAGCAACAGCCAAAAATGGCTTCAAAGAAAAGAGTACAAACAGGACAAGCACACACAGTACTTCCTCCTGCTACCATCCATGCTCTGCCTGCCTTCAGTTCAGGTCACTTCCTGAGCCAGATGTGATTTTGTATACTTAATATTCCACGGTAGACCCCTTTTCCATGTACCTCACCAGTATCCCCTTGAGCCTACCTAAAATTTCAGCTGAATAAAAAGATTTTAGCTTATGAAATCTACGGTGTTTCATAAGTCTGAGCTGGTAACACCTACTGCTTAACTCATATATCAGCTATTTTGATGACAGACACACACAGTGCTTTAATGAATCTCTAAAAGAAAACCTGGAGTCCACTGTGGAAAACAAGTTTCAGAGAGTCAGTGTCTTTCTCAAATTTCCTGTTTTTATAAGATGCTGCTCTACAATTGCTTAAAGTACCTTCTCTACTTTATGTGAGGCCATATTTCAAATTTGCAATTATTCTAAGGTTTGTCTGAACAAACATTGTTATTCATAACAAATGCACAAAGAACAAGAGCAGCAGTGAACAAAAGTCCAATATTTTTTTATTGATTTTAGGGGTGAGGATGCACATAGCAAAGCAGTAGAATATATTAGCTAGCAGACAAAACAAGAGGTTAGAATGCTCTCATTAATGGCTAACCAACTGTCAGAGAAAAAGATTTCTAGCTCTAAGAACCAACTATCTATTTAATACCTTCAAGCATACAGAAGGTGAACTGCTTCTCAAAATGTAAGGAAAACCATGGCAGTACGGAACAAAGGTCTATCTGCACCAAAAGTTTATGTGCTATCTTAGCCAGTAGTAGATGTTCAGAAAAAGAAAAAAAAAGTAACAAACAGGGTATGTACAGAACAAATCTTCCTTCCTTACATATACCTCCCAGTTCTCAGTAATTAACAATTTATAATTGCTAGGCCAGAGTGGCATCCATATCATTAGATTCAGTAACTCCTCCTGTGTCTGTTCTCTGTGAATTTGCGTAATGCCTTCCAGAACCTATTTACTCACTTGTATTTCACAATATCCAGTAGCAACAAGATTCACAATTTAGCTATGCACTCTGTGAAGAATGTTGTCTTCATTTCAGATTTTGCCTCTTAATTTCATTTAGAGGCATCCAGATTGCATCCGCACCACCACAGAGACAGTTCAAATCCACATATATAAAATCTCAACAAGCAGAGTGAGTCCAAACAGGACTGGAACTTGGTTGATGCACAGGCAGAGTAAGAGCACAGGTGTTTTGCATCAAACCACAGAATGAACATGGTAAAGCTAGAAGAAGCAAAAATATTGAAGTGAATTTCAGGCAACTACATTCCATTGTAAAGCATGGGATTCCTGTCACATTTTATTTTCTGTCCCACTCTTCCTGAAAAAGCTTCTCTACTCTTACAAGAGACATTACTTAAAATTTAAGTTTTCCATAGCTTGCCACTGAACACCAGTCTTATCCCAGTTGCCATGACATTCCCACCACAAGTGAGCAGAACTGCTAAATACTGGACTTTGGCAAAATAAAGTGCTGCAAAATAGCAGCTGCTATACAAGATTAAACTGTATGCATCAACATTGACACAAAAAAGCAGGTAAAACATGATGGAATACTATGATACCATGTACAAGCAATTGAGCGCTGCAATTGAGCAACCTGATCTAGTAGAAGATGTCCCTGCCTACGGAAGGAGGGTTGGAACTAGCTGGAACTAAAGGTCCCTTCCAACTCAAACCATTCTGCGATTCTGTGATTTTCTTGTTCTGGAAGCTTGGCTTACCAAGCTTAACTTTTTTAATAAACTGTAATTTTCAAGATGCACATTGAAATACTCTGCAAAATGCACACACAGGTTTACTGCAGTTGACTCTGCTTTGACCAGGGGGTTTGGACTAGACGATCCCCAGAGGTCCCTTCCAACCTTGGTGAGTCTGTTGGATCTTGCCTCAGCAGACCAAACATCTGTTCGGATTAAATTTCTATTTCAGTCGTCATTAAGAGTTGGTTTAGGAAGAGAACTGCAAATAGACTAAAGATGGCACTAAAACTATCAAAATATTATAAATTCGAGAAGGGAAGCTGCAGGGAAAGCAGTGAAGAATTCAGACATCAACTGTACAGTACCTTCTGAACAGTGTGGTTTATCTAGTCTGTCAGATTGTCCAGATCTTAATTCTCAAATGATTAGCTACTATAAATCAGTCCTAACTTATTCAACAATCCCCCTATCCCCCCCCCCTCAAAAAAAGTAACTTAATTGCTTATGCATTTCAACAATTTTATCTGATCTTTCACCATCCTTATAGAATAGGGGTGGAATATTTTTACAACGCATTTTAAATAACAAGCAATGCAAAACTGAACAGCCTTCAGAAAAGGCAAAGTAAACCTGTGTTTGACTTGAAATGGTGAAAGCACATATGAACATGATTACCTATATACAAGACCTTAAAATTCACCTAGAAAAAAAATCATCCACTAAAATAGCATTTAGATATATTTTTGAAGATTTATGCAGTGAAAAAGCTGTAAGGAATAAAAGTGCAGCAATGGTTTCCAGTGGTTTCAACGGTGTAACGATATAAACAAAGCCTGTGGATAAAGGTAACAGTATCTGTTAAAGTTCAACCAATACAGCTGAAAAAAGATTATTTCAGGAATAGTTTCTGCTTTCAGATCTGAAGCACTTGACTTGAAGTTTCAAGTTAAACACAGGAATAAGGAGAACAACCTACAAAGAAAAAAAAAAGTCTAATGGACAGGGTTTCACAATGCAAAGCCTTTCACAGCAACATCAGGAGTACAAGTTTATTCTTCTGTCACTCCATTTGTCCCTACCCTCGTATCCTGCATGCCACCTCCTCAGTCATGAAGGCAGAAGTCCCTAGGTGTTGTGCTGTGAACCACAGCACCACACTACAGAACTATTTTAGATTTTAAGAAGGCCAGCCAGAACAAAAAGTCAAGGGACAACTCAAAACAGTACATTTAGGTGGAAATCACGTTAACATCATATAGCTTTCAACTAACTTTGTAGTATATTACAGACAAAGCCTTTTTTGTAGAGTCTGAAAGAAAGCAGAACATGTGGCCTGAAAACCTGGGGAAATTTTTTCATGTCCTTGGGCAAGCCTGTAAATCATTGAAAAGGTCTAGAAGGTCTATTTTTTCCAGTTAAACATAGGTAGCAGTTGTGTACAATCAAAAGCACACTTCAATGAACTGTGTCGTTTACTTAGAGGACAGAAGGAATTTGTCCTTATTGTCTTTAGGCCAAGGCAGACCATGGTAGTAAAATTTGAGAATATTGTCCAAAATTTGCTTGTTAATACAGTGTCAATTCAGTCAATCATCTAGGTACAAAGTCACCTACTACAAGGCTTCTGAAATAAGATTATTACTGCTACTTTTCATCTCACAAATAGATGCTCTAGATGCTACTGGTGAGAATAGATACAACTATTAACAGTGATGTTCCATTATGAGAAACATCTGATAGTTACTGTGGGTCTAGAACATCTCAAAAAGTATCTTGTAGATAAAGAGAAGCATTTCAGTCATTCAAATCTAGAGGTTGAGAAAAAAAAAAAAAAAAAACAACGCAATTTCATCTTTCTGTTGAGACACTGAATTTGTCTCAGGTCCATGACAGGTTTCAAACTCCTGTCAAAAATCTTCTCCAAGATCTGAGAAAGATTATAACCAATATAATCTCATATAAAACTTTGCTAGCCAGTACCATGAAAAGTGGAATGTAAAATCCTGTGATGGTGCCCAGTATCAACAGTCCATATTCTCCAGATGCAAAGAAGCTGAAAATAAAACAGCAGTTTAAATAGGTATCTCAACTTCTAACTGGTATGCCAAGCTGCCCTCTAGTTACAAGAGCTAACATTATAACTAGAAACTGTGGTCATCTTGATTGGTTTTGAATCCAAACCAAAGGTTACCACCTGTACAGGCCCTTAAAATTACATGGTGATGATTATATTATTTAGATAAAACAACCTTGTTTAGCTTTAGTTTATTTATTTAATATATACACACACATACATATACATACATGCATGTGTTTATGCTAGGGTTACACGTGAAACAACAGTATAAGATCTGATAACCAATGTGTGAGAAAGCGTAGCACATGGACTGGTGCTCCAAGAGCAAATGGCTGGACAATTACTGCCCAATCAGATGTAATCAGTAGTATGTAATATTAGCAAAATACTTTTGCATAGCTCTAAGTGTCTTCTGATTCTTTCTGAAATGATTTGCCTTTTTGATATTCTTGGTCAAATCAAGGACTTACGGTCTTTCCAATATACATTGATTACTGTTTGTACAAAAGACTGTGCTAAGCACAGTCACTGATTAATGAAGTGGACAGACAATAATTTGTGATATATTTAGAACAAGTCTAAGATGCACTTTCTTCATGGTAAATGAGATCTCATATGAAAAAATATCTTGTTTAGATACCAGAAAAATATTTTAATTTCTCTCATACATATTTATGTCTGTTGTTCCACTATTATGTAAAGTATTTCAAAACCTTGTTTCCCTTCTTATTTGCAGTCCCCATGAAAAAATAATAGTAATAAAAAACTGGACAGTCATTTTAAAGTGGAATGCACAGTTCCTTAAACCCAGAGCCTATAGTTTCTTCAGAAAGAAGGTTTTCATACAAACCAGGTTGGTGAGAGATGAATTGTTTGTTTCAAATTGTCTGATGAGCATCTGAGCTAACTACAAAGTCAAGGGGAATAACAAGATTTTAAGTATAGACATATAATGATTCATGCCTATTTATTAGTCATCCTAATTAATCCCTGCAAATTATTCTGCAATAAAATTATTTTAACAAATTGGAGAACACAGACATATGTCAGTTACGGGGACAATTGCACAGTTTACTGTCAAGCAATTCTAGTAATTATTTAAATTGGTGATTAGGTATCACATCAACCAAGATATTTTAGAATTCTTTGAACTTTCAGTATGGAAATTTACTGTGTATAATCACATTTCTGAGAAATATCCATACAGTAAATGAATGTGCAGATCTCTTTATTTAGCAACCATAACGCACCTATATTTACTAGCTTATCTGTTTACACTGTTCATGCTGTTTGCAGAAGGCCATTAGCTGTAATTTTCAACTTGTGTTCCAGAAAAGTCAAATTTGTAAGACAGAAGTGAGATAGAACTGCTAAAAGATAAAAATTAATCATTAAAGAAGTTTTAGGGTGCTTAGCGCAAAGGAACTATCAGTTATGACTGTCTCCCAGCAATGCTTATTAAACACTGTCAGTTCGATTTCTTAGTTTGAGTCAGCAAGAAAATACTCGTGTAATCCTTCCAAAATACCACTTTTCATATAGTTCTCTTGTAAAAACAAATTTGTAATTATTGCTTTTGTTGGTGGTGGTGGTGGTACAAGCTATATAGAAAGCACAAATAGTAGTTTTAAATTTATTAGTAAAATTACCTAACCTCATACTATGACCATTTCTTGCTGTACTTGAGCTGCACAAATGTTCAGCAGAGGCCATACCATTTTTTTCAGAATCTTTTGCCATCATCTTTAATACAGGCATAGTTGATCAAAGTTGTAATGTATTTTTAAAGAGACTTCATTAATGCACACTTTAATGCTAGCAACAGTCTAACACATTTTAGGCGAGGAAACCCCACAGTCAAAGCCCTTAAGAGTAAAAGCCCTTCCTTTTGTTTAAGAACTAACAGAAGTCCATGAGGGGAATAGATTTTCCTTCAAGTAGCCAAAGAAAACACTTATTAAACCTACACAATCCATCTTGCAAAAGGAAGCTGAAAAATACAGTATAACCCAGAGAAAAACACAGCACAGTTCAGGATAATGAACTTACTGTATCATAGTATTCCCTGAAAGAGTTTCCTGTAGCAATTACAGAACGAACTATAAGATATTGAACTTAAGGAAATATAAAGCATGGTAAAAGGAATAGTAAAGCAGGGGAGACAAAATCAGATGGAGAAATTAGATGGAAAAAGAAATGCAAAGCTAGGGAAAGGTTATAATGGGACAAGAATCCAAACTTAGGCTCTTCGTATTTTCCCAAACATTCATGGCTTGCTGTGCCCATAGCAGACGTGGGAGTAAGTACATCATGCTCCCCTCGAACAGCCATATCCAAAAGATACAGAGGGTCCCACTCTAGAGTAAAACACATAAGTGTCCTCATTCAGAGATGCAATAGCTCCTATTTTAAAAGGCTGAGTTTCCTCAAGGTCCATTTTGGAGCATCATTCCCAAGCCAAAAGAAAATTTCACAACACCTTTGTGCTTTGTCAAAGGACAAAAATTATTGAACTATGGAAAACTCAAGCATACCTACATGGTTTGTGTAAGGTTACAAGGGAAACCTGTGCATTTGGGGATGGGGTGTGGATTCTCTTCACTCCTACTCTAAGATTTGTAGAAGACTGAGAATCCGATGATAACAGTCTTCACAGCTCAGACCTTAAGCAAAATAACATGAAACTTTGAAACCTTGAAAGTTTTAAACTTTGAAAAGAACCCATATTAAAAGGCAATAAAATTATTCCAGTCAGTACAGAGAAGGAAAGCCATTGCTCCAGTAATTCCTAAATGAATTCTGATCACTTGATATTCTCAACCAAGAGATGTTTTAAGAGCATTTTCTGCAGAAAAGCAGTACCTATTAGACTGATGGTTTTTGACTGACTCATTGTCAGAAAAAACAAACTAGAGTGATTTATATTAGCAGACTATAAGGGTCAGTATAAGGTACAGAAAAAGAGTTTATAAACTTCTGAAAGAACAATTTAAAATCTGTTGTTAATAGAACTAGATGTATTAGCATGCTGTTTTCTCACTTAATCATCACTGAAAGGACACTGGCTCACAAGATTAAAATGGTGTTCACAGTTAGATCTAGAGGACTCAAATTTTCCTCTGTGGGATTCACAAAACCCTGATTGAACAGAGCACTACATGGTTAAATGGCTGAAGGTCAAACGCATATAAAAAAATTGCCCCATTCCATGTCAGACTCTTAAGAAAAAATAAGTATACACAACTCTCAGCAGCCAACAAAATTACGTCTGAAAGCAGTCTATCATTTTCCTTAAGCTTTCGGCTAAATCAAGAGTCAAACTGACCAAACAGTCCAACTGAAAACTGTTTGAATTAGTGCATCTAAAAGGTCTGGACTTTCAGTGTCCAGGAAGTCCAAAAAATAAAATCAGTAACAATCGGTACCTAACTTCCCCGACTGCAGCACCAACCCAAGGAATAACTAAAAAGGAGCATGAAGAAAAGGTGAAAGAAAACTCCCTACCATACCATAGACCCTTAGCCACTATGCTGATATTGAACAAATAAGATAATTAGGACATCTCAATGTTCTGATGTACAACATCAGAAGACATGCAAAATAAGCAGTCCACTGAATCTGTGCCCACTTCATAAACAGAAAAGGCTGGGCTGTTCACAATTGTTTATCTCAGAGAAACAAGACTTCTCCTTCCATGTAAAGGAGATGGAGGCACAGACACAGACAGCCATCTGTCTACATCACAAAGAAAAATGAGATCCTCCTCAATTCCTGAAAGGTATAGTACTTGTGATTAAAGGCAGGTTAGAAAGCATATAAAAATATTAATGTGATTACCTCTCCTATAAAGACCACCATAACACAATCCAGTTTTTCTTCGGGGGACAGCTTATCAATAAGGGAGTGGAGAGTTTCTGTAAGGTAAGACTTGACTTTTCTTTTCACTGTAGGTATTCCCATTACAATGGAAACTGAAATAAAACAAAACAGAAATGTACTCTCAGTAATTTCATACACAGGAATTAAAAAGAAAAAAAAAGCTTGTCTCATAGTAAAGCATTACTTAAGAAACGCAAAGAGTTAAACGATTGAAATAGCAGTAATTTAAAATAGTTTAAAAATATAACATCCATCAACAGGAACACGATTAACATAATCACCACCAATGCTCAGAGCAAACAACGCAAATAAAAAAAAAATGTAATCCTAGACATGCCAGGCTATTGCAGAGGTAATAATCAACAACCATGATATTAATCAGGTAAGGCTGTACCACGACTCACAGAATGATTAACCTCCCTAACCTAGTTTTATTTTCAAGCTGGCATAATCATTCTTCACAACTCAAGTATTTATTTTTAACTCATCAGAAGTCTTTTAAAATTGTACTGGTGAAAAACTCTTACTTCCCTTGCATGAGATTTTGGTTCTTCCAGAAAAACAAGCTCACGTCATCAGGATAGCCCAAGACTCAAACCTCTCATCCCTGTTAAAAGTACCTCAGATGCAAAGCACTTTGGCCCATACTACAATGCTTTGGCCATTCAACTCCTAAGTTCCTTAAATTTCACCATAGTCTTCTTTCTTCCTCACCCCACTCTGCACACAGGGCTGGCAACCTGCTATGAACGCAGCATGTAACAGCAGGAACAAGATAAAAGGATAGACCAGACCTCACAAAGTCAGTCAGTGCTCTGAGCCATCTATGTAAAATGATTTACCAGATCATAAATCTATAAAATCAAACAACGATTAAAAATTTTGTTTATCCTTACTTACAGCACCTGGTTCACCTAGCAACTATACATTAGTGAGTTCTGATTTTTTTAAAACAAACACTCAAAAAGCATCATGATCAGGAAAGGAGAAGATAGGAAAATAAATTAAACTCAATTTTCTCTCTCTTTTTAATTAAATAAGCCCAACTCCAGTTTCTGTTTTCTAACTTCAAAATTCTGTCACATATTCCCAGTGGAATATAATACAGGCTTCACTTAAAACAATAAAGGAATATGAACATTTGCCTTCCTGATTAACAACTTTGAAACAAATGGTGTTTATAGCCAGAAAAATAACCTCATAGCTTGAGCCCACACAGAGGCAAGCCTGTGGATTCACTGGTGGGGCCTTCGTGCTTGGAAACACATACATACGCTTTGAGGTACACCAGCTTGGTTTGGCTTCAGCCTAATTATTTTCTAGAGCTGTAAGAGTGGGATTCAGTGGAGCTATCCTAATGACCAAAGTTCAGAATTTGGGAGGATTAAAAAGAAAAGGGGATCAACAGTATTGCAGCACATTTATTTCTTCCCCTCCAACCAATGTCCGTATTTTACTGATGCAATTCTATCTGATTATTTTAGTGTGTCCAACTCTAAATTATACTTTAATTCATGACCAACTCTAAAATAATTATACCTATGCAGGGTTGCCACACAAATCTGAAAAAGCCCAAGGGGTATGTCCATTAGGAGTTCAGAAACTGTAACACTGCTGTGCTTTGTTCTCTTTTACTTACTTACAAAAATTCATCCAAACTAAACGCTTCTTAATGCGGAGCTTAACATGGGGAGGGGTGTGACCAAGATTATGCAGAAAAGAACAAAGCTGAAGCCAAACTCCTTTCATCCTGGATTCAGTGTGAATTCCGAGAGATATCAATATCACACAAGTTAAATGAGATGTCCTTGATCTACTAAGCAATGCAGTATGTTGTATTACAAGAAGTAGAAATTCCTCCAGACATAAAACATAAAACAAACATTGTATCAGCTTACCTCCTGTCCTTCCAAGGCCAACCTGCACAGAAGGTTGAAGGCTTCCTTCATTTTTCAACAAATGAGGCAAATGGTAATATATATTTGGCACTTGAAGAGATTTTTTACTTGTTAGTTCTTTTAACAATTTCAGTGTCTCATCTGCAAACACACATGAAATCAGTCATGCAGAAAAACAAACAATAAAATGTTTTATGCAATGGTAAATCATATAAGATTCAGTTTGATCTTAACTGAAAAAAAAGGAAGAAATGATCCATTTTACTGAGACATTGTATCTTGTGTACAAAGGAAATCTTTTCTCATTTTAAATTTTAAAGTAAACAATGGTCAAGATTAGTTTCCTCCAGATACAGTTAATACTCACTTGATCACACAAGACTTACAGTGTCTAATCACAAAAGTAAAGAATGCTCCATTTATTTAGTGTTTTTTTGGTTGGTTGGTTGTTGTTTTTTTCCTCTCCAGTAGATCAAAATGGCAAGTTTGTTTACCTAGATTATTTTTACATACACCTATAGAGTCATCACTATGTAGTAATGCTACTGCAAATAATACATTTTTCAAAACTATAAATCCATATTGGATAGACTGTACATACAGATACAAAATTAATATTAAATATATAACCAAGATTTGGAGTATATTAAATATATAATCAAGATTTGGAGTATTTCTGCAATAAAGCATACACTAATGTGAATTTAATTTATTCCACTAGATTATTTAAAATATTATTTGCTTTCTCTAGAGAATCCTCTCAGGATACCCGGTTGATTCTCATAAAGTTGCAAATAACAGTTCCTTATGTGTTAATTTTCTTTTACCAAGTGTGAAAACAGTTCTCATTTCAAGCAAGCAATATGGTAGCACATGGGCCTTTAAAAACTTAATATTGTAAGGTTCATAAGTTAAGTGAGAAACTGGACTCGAGGTTTCCAAGAAAATCTGAGTTGTACAGAAGTGCCTAAAGTAATTCCATAAATGTCACTCCTCTCAGATTCTGAGCATAACTACAATAAAAACAGAAGGGTTGCCTGCTCACTGTCTTTTGGTTTGCTAGGAAGATTTGTTTGTTTGGGTTGTGGTGTTTGTTTGTTTTTTGGGGGGAGGCAATGAACAGGTCATAGCACTTTCCGATCTTGAAAACTGTTTTGAAAATAGATGCTGTAAGTAGAGACGCTAATTTTGATAGATTCCAATACAAGTTTTCAATTTTTTTTTTGCTAACATTTCCTTTAGTTTCAACTGAAAAAAATGGGCCTAAAAGTCCCTCAAAATATGACCCTCTTTGTATGAATGAATAATGATTTACATAAAACAATCCAGAATTCTTCCAGATTCAAGGACAGCAAATAGCACAATGTATTATGTATACTTAAGTATATTAAACTTAGTAAAATCTATCTAATCCTAAATTGTGAGGACAAAGCTCAGGAATTCAGACTTCAGCTGACTCCCAGTCACAGCTCCACATGGAAAAAAAAAAAGGATGCTCCACAGGAAGTTGGGATCCAGAGATGTAAAACGTTAAAAATGTGAATCAGTAACTTCAACTGCATCAGAAGAGAATAATTCTCTATGACTACCATGCATATAAGCAAGCTAACTCACTTTGCATGTGGTAATACCACATTGTAAATCCAATTGTAAATCCAGTATCAAATTTACACAACTTCCTCTATAGTTGTTTACTTTAGCAGAAAGATACACACAGAAGAGGAAGACAAGAATCACGGATTATGTCAAATGTAACCTTTACACATAGCATTCCTGGAGATCCAGGGAACTACACAGTTCAGGCTGGACAGGCCATTAGTATCTGAGCAATTCTTATTAATATCAGGACAATATTAATCTCAGCACTAAGGGCCTACAATTATAATCCTCAATTATTTTTTTTTTAATATAAAAGATGGTAAGCCATTGCACAAATGCAACTAGACAACAGATTTTAAAACTTCTATCCAACTTCTGGATTTGCAAAAATCTTTGTTTTTCTTATCCTCACTAGGCAAAACAGTGACATTTCTGCAAATGACCAAATCAGACTTCTAGCAGAAAAGTTTATATTTATTTGTTATTCACTGTTCATCTAGAAAAATTAGAGCAACTAAAGCAATTAGAGCAAGATTTTAAAGGTAACTTTAATAATTTCATGAGTAGTATGAAGGCATTCTCTAACATTGCCAAACACAGCTGTTAGTAAACTTGAGCATCAGCCTCAGAAATGGATAAAAAAAAATACAGAAGACTTTAAAAATTTAATACTTAATGACTTAATTAAAAAGGTCATTACATTTTACAAATCACAACCAATACTTTATAGGTTGCCTACAAGCTTTTTAATCATCCATCTGATTTTTAAACATATTTTAGTTCATTCAAGTTCATCCTTCTCATAAAGACTGTTTGCTCACTTTTCCCTTCAAGCTCTATTTGAAAAGTGAGTTAAGTTTTGTCCAAGTATGCTAAATAAACAACCAGAAGTTCCAAACTGAGCATGGAATCAGTATTCATTCTCTAAAGTCATAAGAATGAAGAGTGGGTGGCTCGTTAAGAATAGAAATTGGAAAAAGAAAACCAGCCACCAGATACAACATATTACATAGATTTGTTATTTGCACCACTGAACAATTTCACTCAGATTTCTCAGTATTAATTTCTTATTCTACAGTAAGAGAGATATTCATAGTCCATAGTTATATAAAAAAAAAATCAATCACAGTATGTACCTGAAAAATTATTCAGTGCATTCTTGCTTCCATTTGTTTCTGCTACTGCACGCCTGAACTGCTCCAAGATAGCATTCAGCTCAGAAGAGCGTTGCAGAGTCCGATGCTCAGCTATACGAAGACGTTCCTTCAAAGCATGAAATTCCCGTTGATATGCAATTAGCTTTTCTACAGAGAAAAAAAAAAAAAAATGATGCTGGTTATTTCGGGCAACAAATGGCTACACAGAGCTCCAACAAGAGACAGAGACTGCTCAGCTATGTAGAACCTGAAATACAGCCAGCAAGGACACAGCCCAGCACAAATCCTCCCGAGCATTACACAACATACAGAGGGAAGAGTAACTGCACCAGGCAGGGATGCAAGGCAGGCACTTAGGGGATATGCTCCTCATCACCACAGCCACAGACAGGAGCAACCTTTAAGCTCCCGTTACCCAACACCACAAGACAATTCTGAGTCCCTTTTTAGGAACTGATGCCCTGTTTTTAAAACAAACCCTTTGTTTTAAAAAGCATGACAGGAGCAGTGCCTTAAAAAAAGTACAGGTCATGTCTCTTGAAAGCCCTCTCTGAATACGTTGTAAGAACGAGTGGAATGAATGCATGTCTTCTTGGAAAGAAGACCAAAATGGAGAAGGAAACACCACAGCTCATTTGTTCACATCTTGTCTATGCTCTTATTGCCCAAAATAAGCATCTCTGTTCGGTGCATCTTTCCTTCATCCCACTGATCATTCCTGAAATCTGCTTACCATCACTCTCCTTTAGCCAATTCACAGATATTGAACAGTGTATCTTAAGTGATTTTGTATCATCATCGATATTGCAACCACACAGTTGCCATCCATAGAGATATTGTTTTGGTTTCTCACCTATTGCAGGGGTAAAAAAGCAGAAGTTTTGCAAGCAATTTGCATCTCTTCCTGTTGCTGCATTACAGCAATACATGGAATAATGAAGGAATTATGGTTTTCCCTTGTTAATAATGCTGCATTTCCTCCAACTTCTTTCAATTCACATATTTCTTCTTTTGTAGTTGGGATGTACTGTTCTGATTATATTTTGAAAACATAATTAGCTAAAATGCCCTGTGATTAGAGGAAAGAAAAATAAAAATATAGTTCACTACCTCTCGAAAACACTTCCTTTGCCAGCCTTGTTTTCCTTTTCTCATTAAAACCAAATGGTTATTGCTTTTGTGCCAACAAACCCAGAACACAGCTATGCTGTCACACAATGCTATGCTAAGCACACTACACACTGACAAGTGAATCCAGACTGGTGCTTGAAACTGGACTTGTTGCTTTAGTCAGCAGGACTGAGATGGCCAGGAAAGTTTTCTGGAATTTCTGGCAAGAAGGGCATTCTTACTTGCCAATGATAACCCAAAGAAATCAAAGATTGCTTGGAGACATGTCTACAAGTTACAGTAAGGTTACAAAGCTTCTCTGCCCCGTTCCCCGTGGGGTCCCTCCCACGGGATGCCGTCCTTCCTGAACTGAGCCTGCGGGGGCTGCCCACAGGCAGCAGCTCTTCAAGCACTGCTCCCACACGGCTCCGTACCACGGGGTCCATCCCCCAGGAGCAAACTGCTCCAGCACGGGTCCCCCATGGGCAGCAGCTCCCCCCAGACCCCCTGCTCCTGCGTGGGCTCCTCTCCACGGGCTGCAGCTCCGGCCCAGGGCCTGCTCCTGCGGGGGCTCTCCATGGGCCGCAGCCTCCTCCAGGCCACATCCACCTGCTCCACCGGGGGCTCCTCCACCCACGGGCTGCAGCGTGGAGATCTGCTCCGTGTGGGACCCATGGGCTGCAGGGGGACAGCCTGCTCCACCAGGGGCCTCTCCACAGCCCGCAGGGGAACTGCTGCTGCCTGCCTGGAGCACCTCCTGCCCTCCTGCTGCACTCACCTTGGGGGCTGCAGGGCTGCTTCTCTAACATGTTCTCAGTCCTCTCTCCCAGCTGCTGTTATGCAGCATTTTTTTCTCCCTTTCCTAACTCTGCTCTCCCAGAGGCCCACCTACTATCGCTCCCTGGCTCAGCTCTGGCCAGCAGCGGGTCCCTTTTGGAGCTGGCTGAAGCTGGCTCTGATCTGACATGGGGCAGCTGCTGAGCTCTGCTCACAAAGGCCACCCCTGCAGCCCCCCACTACCAAAACCTTGCCACGTAAACCCAATACACTGATATCCGCCCCCCCCACCCAAAAAAAATAAAAATATAAAAAGTAACAGGCGATGGCAGGTTATACAGATCCCTGACAATTTCTGCCTAAACAGGAAAAAACAGGTGAGCCACCAAAGCATGCCCAAGGTTTTATCAAGGGCTACCATAGCAGTGAATAGCCTCCAAAGCAGCCTGGCACATCAGTTCTCTCATCTTACCTTTCCTTATGGTACAAGATAGCAGACACACTTTAGCAGTAATGACCTTTCTACTTCTTCCAAAAGGCTAAACTCCTCTCTGGCAGAGTCTGTATTTCTCCAGGGAAAACAAAGAGGACCCTGTGGTTCAGAAGAGCACCTCAAGATGAATTCACGTCTTCCTTCCTTTACTTGAAAGAGGAAGTTTTGGCAGAGACCAGTGCTCTCCAGGCACTTACACCAAGGTAACGTGTCATGCTCAGCGCTCTGATGATTCTGGTGCTCCGAGGAGCAGCAGGGTCCAGGGGGAACAACTTATTTAGGAATATGTCGATCAGTGGAGAACTGCAATAGTTTCCTGCCACCTCCACCTAGCAAAATCCATATCGCACAATCAGTAGTAACACATGCTCAGCCAGTATGCAGAAATTAAGATCTTTCTACCTTCCCAATTCATGTGAGTAATAAGAATTGGAATTACAGGACCCTTGGAATTCCACAGCAACTAAAACTCTCAGTCCTAAAACCATGAGAAACTTAGAAGCCAAGTGAAAAGGCTGTTTTATCATGTGAAGGAATGAAAATCATAATTTTAAGAACTACCAGTAAAAATCCCATACTGAAAATGGGATACTTGCAAAGGAGACAGTCGTTATCACATCTTTAAATTATAATTAACATGTCAAAAATATTTTTTTTTAAAAAAGGTAAATAGATAATTTCTCTTTAAATAAATTAAAAATAATATAAATTGAAGTAAACTTTTATTTTCATAACTTATCACAGCAGTTTTTGAGTAAAGACCATTGAGATCGTAAGCTCCTAACTGTGGCACCATCAAATTGTTCCCAACAGAAGTATTAGCAAAGAGTTCAGTTCTGGGGCTCCCAATGAGCTGTACTGGTATTGCATTTATATTACTTCAGACCTCAAAAGTGAATTCCTTTAAGAAATACTAATTTATTGCTTCAAAGTAGACAACTTCTCACAACTTCTTCAACCAGACACACCTGGGTTAAGGAGGCTGCTCTAAAAGGCATGTAAACTCCTGAAATACATCCTTTAAAAACGTATTTCTGCTTTTGTTAGGTTACAATATTACTGAGCCAAGTAAAACCAGAAAATGCTAACAAGATGTATGTAATCATATTTTTAAGTCCACTAACCAATAAGAATTTTTCTGCTTATTTATGCAAAACGAAGTAAAATTCATTCTTTGTAAGAACTGAGGTAATACGAAACATTGACATCTCTAATACTAGTAAAGATGTGTTGTTCTCTTTGTGTACTTGGAGATTAGTGTGTAAGTTGGTCTTTTAGTACTTGTTTTACAATATGATTCACTGTGATTTGAAATACAATGAATTAAATTTAAGTTTGTAACAGCACTTAGCAGTTTCTTTAAAAGACACACTTCCGGTACCACAGATCAACTGCTCAGATACCTAGGTAAGCAACAAAAAAAAACACAACCACACAACTGCAGCAACATCAAACTGAAAGGCACTTGTGAAGGAGAAAATACTTGGGATTTTACAGTACCACATTCGGTGGTGCCACCTCTCCCCAACACTGGAACAGTAAACGCCCCTTAAAGCAGCAAGAGTTTCTAAATACTCAAAAAAACTCTAAAAAATATATAAATAAATCAGATCCCACTCCTAAGTACTTAGGCATAAGCCTACAAAACTAACTTTAAGGTCTTATTTTTACTTAAATTTGGACTTAGCTCAAGTTTGGTACTTCTTTTTTTTCTTTCCCCTCTCTAAAATATGAACTCATTTGACAGCTTTTTTTCTTCACTTCTATTTACACGAACATTAGTAAAATCTTCTCATCAAAAAGTTTTGAGTTTGAGGTGAAGACACACGTTACTCTATTATGTAGAGTCTCTCTTGTATTTTAAACCTCACCTCTTTCCTCACAAGGAGGAGGGAATGGAAATTTGCAAATGACTGTACAAGTTTCTCCAGAAATTCAGGGCAGTCTTTCTGAAATGTTTATGCAAGCTGACTTATAAGTATTGTTTATATATATATATATATTAAAAAAAAAAAAGTCAATAGTGTAGCCAATATTGTCAAAAGACATTTGACCATTTAATATTTTATTCTTCAAAGGTTTCTCTAAAACTTAAAAAAAAAAAAGAATTGATTTTCTGTCAAGAAGAATCAAACCACTTTTTCCATTGCTGTTATGGTGAAAAGAAAAATCCTGAACCTAAAACCACAAAGGAAACAGTCACAGAGACCAGCGATTACCGTTCTTAAAAATATATTTGCGTTTCTACAATATTATAAATGACTTTTTTCTTCTAATGCTGAAACCTAGAATCATTTAACAAAACCGAGGAAGGAATTCAGACAGTAAGTTATTGGCCTTACATAGCTGATGGAAGAACCCCAGAACACATCTGATCTCTGACAAATAAAACAACCCTCTTTAACAGCAGTGGCAGCAAATGTAAAATGTTCAGTCTCCAATAGTTTGAGCATATAGTCATAATTTTTAGAATGTTATATTCTTTTACATTGAAATGAGAAGGTGATGCTTTTCCATACTTTGTTCTGGAAGCCAAAAAGACCAAATAAAAATAACTGGCCCTTACGCTTCAAACAGGAATACTCTTGTTAAGAAATTACTTGAGAACTGAAAGCCTTAATTCTTCATCATTTTCTTTTAAACTCTAGTACTTTCAGCAAAACCCCAGAAGCTAAAACTTAAATATTTTAGCTGGCTCGATGCTGTGCGTTTCTTGGAAAATTATCACTATTTCAACTCATTCTGTAGTTTGTTTTCTCAACTCTTTTTTTTCCCTTGTTGCAAGATGTTCTTCTAAATATGCTAACCTAGAATTCAGACAAGCTCACTCAAACGTTGATGAAATATTTTAAAATTTAAAAATGCAAATCAAACTGATTCTATGAACTGTGAAGGTTTGCAAGTTTCTGGCCAGAGATTGAATTGCAGTTCTCGTCCTACTCTTCCTTCTCTGGGTTATTTATGGTTCTCATATTAAACTACTGTGAAAAGTAATCATCCCCACAAGACAACATTACCCCAAGTAACAAACAATCGCTTCTCCTCTTTGCCACATTGTTGATTACATCACTTGATTTTTGCACCAAACATAGACAGCTCAGAAACCAAGTTTTAAACCAGATGCCAATTTTCTAAACTCAACATGGAATTTCTAAATATCTTATTATACATCTAGTTTCTTCATTTTGTTTTCTGTACTACACTTACAATCTGTTTGTGTGCTTCAACACATGATTTTTAAGAGCAAAGCGAGCTCTCCCTTTGGATTAAAAAAAATAGTATCAAAGTAAAGGAATGAGAAAATATCCTATACTTGGAATTTACAAAAGTATTTTGCTGATTATCTCAGCACAACTAAAATAGCATAAGAAGTATAAATTGTAGGTAAATTACCTTTACTGGCAGAATGCTCGGTGTATTGTAATTCTAAATAGAAAACAAACTGAGCCTCCTGAGATAGTGAAAATATCCCAGGAACACAACTTAAACAATTCAATGGATAATCAGCTTCAGTGCTCATAAAACCAGCAATAGTTCTTAGTTTTTTTTGTTTGTGTTAGTTTTCACATTAAAAAAAAACAAAACACATTTTTCTAAAAATGTTAGTGAGGGACTTACTTTGGAATTTACTTTGAGTACACTTTTAAACTGTCAGAGTGGAGTACGGGCACCTATAGCATCAGCAAAATTCTGCCATGTCTGCCTTTTTGTTTACCATAAACCACTGAAAAAGGAAACAGAGATGGGTCAGTATTGAAGAAAGAACCTATGCACCTAACCTTCAATCACAATGCACACTTGAAACCCATATATTAAAACCCATATATCCGTTAATATAAATCTTAAAACACTGAAAGTACCGTTGAATAGGATTCCTGGCCAAAACTCTGGTATTGTTAAAGCAACAGTCGCTGGAACATACCCAATTCGCTATTCAGAAGTCTGCAGAACTACTTGGATCCAACAGGCAGGTTGAGGATGAAATTTAGTATTTCTGAGAGCATGCAAGTACAAGACCAAAGCTGCACATATGCTGAAATGAGAATTCAGATTTTGTTCACATTTCTTTGGCAGTAGCAGAGGGTGTACAAAGAGAAGTACATATTTAGATGATGTGCATACACCACCTTTGTTAATGTTGCACTGGAGAAAGGAGATACAAGCACTATGAAAATCCAAGTTGTTTGGTGCCTCTGACAGCATCTCTTTCAAAAAAATGAGCAAAATATTGGACAAGGAGCCAGAAACTATCTAAAAATGGGAGCTTGCTTTCCTGACAATCTGCAAAGCTTTACTCCATCTAGCCTGCAATAGGCATAACTCTGATAGCCAGTGGCTCCAGCGAAAACCCTGCTGCTCTACAAGAACAAGACATCTATGACTGCATGTTGGTATACGACCTCTTCTTTTTGGGGTGGCAGTGGGACCAGGAAAGGGGAGACTGAGGAAAGCAGCATTGCATGAAGACCCTTACAACCCCCAGGAGCGTTTCAGCAATTCTCAGTCAGCATTGCAATACTTCCTCAAGGAAAGCCATTTACTGTGTGCTAAAGGGAGCACTATCTACAACATAAAAAGCAGCAGGAAAGCTTTGCAAGCTGTTATTTGTCTAATCAATCAAGCAGGTTCACAAATATGTTAAATCACAGGCCATTTCCACGACTGGAAATAGAACATATTGAACTACGGTGACTGTATTAAAAAAAAAAAAAAATAGCAAACTGTAATTTGCTCAAGAGCTCTATGGTGGTACAGCTGCTTGTCTCCAAAGGCAGATGCATCAGATGACAAAAATCACAAAAAGCTGCACGACCTTTCCATATCAACAGCAGGCAGTTGAGTCTTCCCTCAATCTGCAAATCAGCTAAACACCCCGGTAATGGATCTGCCTCACAGAGAAAAAGATAACCAGCCATGGACCTGGCACGCATAAAAGACAGCAAGTACAGAAGGCTTCGTTTTGCCACATTGTAGGCCTGATTTATATTTCCTGCTCTTACCAAACTGAACTCTCAAAACCTCTCAGCCCCTTTGTTCACTAAATGGGAACAGGAAGAATGACTGCCTTCTGACACACCGACAAAAGGCTTTGGCTGGCAACAAAGCACTGCACACAAATATTCGATTAGTAAAACGGGTAGGAGCAAGAACAGACACCTGATGGGGCAGGATCTTCCCTCCTTCCAAGAGGGGGATATTCAAAATGTTATTCAAACGAACGGCGTCTCGCTGGCAACACTACCAAATCCAGCAACACTCAAGTTTATGGCCCACCCTAGCGATAACCCTTCCAGTTTTCCTCTTCCAGCCCTTGGGTTCCTTCTCAGCGCCTCACCCAAAAGCAAAACAGCCCGCACCTCCTGACAAAACAAAACCTGTCAGCTGAAGTGCTACAAGTCAAAGGGTTCCACAGCAAACATCATATTTTTCTGCATGCACGCTGTTGAAAAGTTGTTGAAATGTCAGTAAATTAGTGAATCTGTAGTAACACATTGTAGTAAACACTAATTCAGGCACTTCACTACCAAGTTACTCCAGGACTCACTCCCATTACAAAAATACAACAACACAGCAGTTACTGTTATACCAAGTCAGCAACAAGTGCCATGAATTGATTCTTGTTACACTTGCAACAAGAACGTTGATCAGTTTACAGGTTTATACGAACTAGAAAGCTTAATGGACAGAGAGCTCCCACCCCGAGATTTCTGTAGGGTCAGCAGGAGCACAACCGGCACGTTGCTCCTCGGTGAGTTCAGGACTTGTCAACATGCCAGGCAATTCCATCTGGCACATCTATTACAAGAAAGTCTCTTTGTTTCTGTTATGTAAGGTGTAAAAATAAGTTCTGCACATCCCCTGAAACTCACTGAGATGCTTTACATGATCCATCAGATCATGGTATCAAGGAAATCAGTATCCGCTACGTGATGACAATACCTGCACTGACCTGCACTTCACTCCCACAGGGATGTGTGCAACTTATTTTTTTAGACCATGCCTGATCTATAATATCCAAGCAGCTTACAAGCTATCACATCTCTACTTCCTCTTTGTTCCTCACACACAGATATTCTTTAAACTGAAATCCTGCTATGCTAATACATGGCAGACTAAATTATTTTCAATGTCAGTCAAAAAAGAAAAGCTTGAATTCCCTTAGCAAGTCAAACAAAACTCTTCTTACTACTCCGGCTCTATTTTGATGATGATTTTCAACATCTTAACGCTGACGCCTTTTTTGACAAAGGCAAGACTTCCTATTTCGCATGGGTTTTGCAAAACTTAAATGTAAATACAAATACTCAATACTGTGATACAAAAATCCTGCTCTCACTGACATTGTAGAACCACCACCCAGCACCCAGGATACACGGATGAGAAATACAGAGTGGAGTCGACTGAGAAAATACAATACATCACTTGGGTTGCTCTTTAGTAGCGACTCCAGTGCTCAGACAATACCCATGAAGCAGGCTCAAGCACTGCAGCTGAGGAGAGGAAACATCAGACCAACCATAGAGGCATGGCTAAAAAGCTCTGTCCATACAAAAGAGACATTAAAGAGGTTTCAGAAGCCGCCTGTGCCATTCAGGCTTATAAAAAAAAAAAAAAGGCAAAATGTTGTAACAAGCTGAGGTAATGATCGGGTGTTGAAAAACTGTATGTAGGTACAAATCATATTTCTAACCAAAATGTCAAACTAAGTGATGATCAAAGAAGGTCTCGAAAAAATTGGCCCAAAAAATTAAATCAAGTGTGTTTACAAATCAGGTTCTGATTTTCTGTCTTGAAACTGCCTAAATGTTGACAAATGGTGTCCTTGAAATGTTACAATCCATTATCACAGATGACTACTCCCCATAAGCTAATTAGCTTCCTTGTTCCTAAAGTGAAATGAAAACCTTTTATAAGTAAGTTATGATGAGTTATAAAATCTGAAGCAGAAAAGTAATCAACCATGCAAATCATAGAATAAAGCAGTATACTGTAAATGCTAACAACAGACATGCTATAAATAAAAGCTGTTAAGAAAACTGCTCAAGGTCAAATTTCATCAGCCCTGTTTGAACGCTTCATCCTGGGCCCTTTTTGTTTAAGTCATACATAAGCCAGGATAAAGTTATTATTCTGACATGACTAGAGAGTACGTAATTGTTTCAAAATATATTATTCTGTGGAATTAAAGATGGTAAAGCAGGGTAATCCTACTAACACAAAAAAATAGTAATTTGTGCTTCATGGAACAAAAGCCAAGACCTCAGAAAACAAGTGATCAAATCATTCTCTTATCTCTGATCTTGTTTCTCAAACTGGCAGATCATTTCAGCAATCTTGTATTTCAATCTACCCAAACAATCAGGTAGAATTACTGTTTATTGCCCTTGTTTTCCACAAAGAAGTATTTTCAAGAAATGCTTATTCGAGTAGCTTGCCCTGTGAAGAGCAGCTTATTTTTCAAGAGAAGGTTCTGCAGCTTTTCCTAACTTAAAAACCAACCAAACAAAAACCCACCAGAATTATTTTTTTCCATTGTAGCTTTTTCACATATCGCACGTCAAGGCTCTGTGTAAACAAATGATGTTTTCTGTTCTGATCCTAAAAGCACTAGCACAAGTCTCAAGTGCTTGCTTTGAAAATACCAGGGCCCGATCCAATCAACATCCAGATACTTTTGTTTAAACATTCCTTTGCAGCAGGAGCTGAAGATGTTTTTACTAAAAACTTTAAAGCAATCTGAGTATAAACATTTGTAAGATCACCTGGTAAAGCCTTTCCACTCCAAAATGCAAACTTCAGAACCACTTTACTTCTAAACATTATTTTGAAGAAGTAAAAACACCCCTACTTTCTCAGAAATCCCACTTATATGAAGCAGAAAAAATGGGAAAGCAAGACACCTGAAATCTTCAGAACCCCATTTTTGGTGTCTGATATTAAGATATTTTTGTATTTTAGAGATACTGAAAATGCTGCAACTTGCACATCAGAAAGGAGGCATAAAGTAGTGCTTCAGGCAGGCTGTCGCTAAAAAAACTCAGGAATAAAACATTTTCCTGGAGGAAAAACAATCCTGAGCAATCAGAAAGCCAAAAAAAAAAAAAAAAAGCCAAACTAGAATTGTGAGAACTAATGAATGTTTTACTGAAGGGGTATTTTAAAAGCTGAATGTAGCAGCCAGGAACAGCTTTAAATGTCTCCAGTTGCAAAGGCTCGCCTTTGCCTCCATATACAAATCATCAAACCAGAAAGGTCAATTTAGAAGATTTCCCATACAGGTATAAAACCTGCTATGACACCACTCTCAAATGTCAACCGATGAGGGCTGACAGAGGCTCTGAACATTACTTCAGATGCAAGGAATAGAAAGCATAATGTATCAGAAAACTCAGGCAACCACAACTAAAGAGGTCAAGTCAACAGAAGCATATGGTGTTCTCTGTGCATTGGCTTCAGACAATGAGGATAATTAAACACACGATTTGCTTGAGAAAAGTAATTGGCAGCACTTGATCTGGTCTTCTTTTAAAAAGAAAGAAAAGCAAGCTACAGTAAATGGAAAAAAAAAATAAATACAGAAATCTTACATTTGCAATTGCTTTCACCTGACCTGACTGTTCACCTAAGTAGCATTCATTCTCCTTTGCCTAGTAAACAACAGTGCCCAGGACTCTATAGACAAATTAATCCTCAAAGGTTTTTAGGTTCAAGCTTTTTTAATAAATAAATAAATAGAACTCCCAGTGCTAAGAAGCACTGTCAACTCTGCTGGCATTTCATCTTTATAGGGAAAGTGATATAAAAAGGTCACTGAAATCATTTGCTAAATCAGTTCCACAATAAGCAATCAGCATTTAACACCTCTCTAACCCCGGACAGGAACAGTAAGGAATAAATATGAGCTTCAGAGAGTCTATTCCCAAAGCAGACCAAGGCAAAATATTCTAACTTCTGCTTTAGATATATATATAGCTCAAAACGTTCAGTTTAAGAAATTAGTAAGAGCTCAGATGAGCATGCAGTCCATTGATTTTACATGATTTGGATATTAACTCTTCACAGTGTCAGAAAAAAATAATACATTCCCTTTAAACAGCCTTCATCAAAAACCTCCACTTCAACAGTTCCTGCCTGTCTTGCACAAGACTCAAAGCGTACAACTGAAACCGGGAAGTGGTCAATAGCAATGTCACAGCATTGCCTCAAAAACACTATTTGCAGGGACAGATGTTACAAAGCTCATCACGTCGTGATTATTTTTCAAATTAACTACTAATTAAAAAGCCATACTACGACTCTGACTAAAACGTCCTGCAGAAATACTACTCCTTAAGCAACATGGAGCTCCCATTGGGGCAGGTGTTAGGATCGGAGCACTGAAACCCTCTGAGATACAGGATGCACTCCTGGCAGCGCTGAGGGACTGAAGCACATGAGCTGAAAGCACTCCTATTGCATGCTTTTCATTTTTATATATTAAACCAAACCCTTGCACTCTACATTTCTGCAGAAATAAGCGGGCACTGCATCCTGTTGTTAGTTTTGCTTCCATCCTTGAGCTCACACATGTTATTGCTACCAACATAAAAACAGCATCTTAAGACTACAGAAGAGCTGGTTGTTCTGCTTTCTAACCAGATGTAGAAATAAGCTGTAACTGCTTAAGTAGTTCCAGCAGAGAGTGGCTTTATAACAATTTGTGTGGTATTGCAATTTCTCCATTAAATATAACACCAAAATCTGTCCCTGGTACAACACCATTCTGTCCCATCTGACACAAGAGAACAAGAGACAACCCTTTCACCTGAAGTGCTTAGATCTGCTGACAGTGTAAACAAATGTAATTACGTTTCGGTAATTCATTCCCTTTCAGTCAGCTGGACTAGAAGAAGGCATCCGTGGCATTTCATGTTCCTCCTCAGACCTCAATCACCCACGATGCCCAGCTACTTTCTACAGACAAGTACATACACTCATATCGAGATGCCTGATCAAAACATGCATACTGTTGGTCTCAAATTCCTGGAGTGTTGTTGATTTATTTTTAAACATAAAGATTTTACAGATATGTAACATACATATATATATAATCTCTGTAAACCACCTATTCATAGCTACTGAACTTCTAACCCAATTGACTGTAATAGCGTTCTCTACCATAACAGAATTTACATGAAAGTGGGGTCCTTGATTTTGATCTGTCCCTGTTTATCTGATACGTCAAAAGTGGAAAAGGCATTTGAAAGAAGAAAAAGTCTGCATAAAAGTTCACAGGAAAAACATTTTCTTGAACGTGTTTATTATCCAAACCAGTGTGCACAAACAGTTAACTAATTTCCAAATCAATTAGGATCAGAGAAAGCCTGAATGACTACCAGTCACTCACATCTTGGTAACAGCCAGTCATTAACTGAATCTGCATCCTACACTTTAATTTTTCTTTTTTTTAATCTTTTGCATATCTGATGCCCCCACATCAACTCCCTGCTTTAACAGCTACAGTTGTTGCTATATTTTAAAATTAAATAAAGTTTTAGTCAAAGGTTACTCATTTTATTCCCTGAATTCATAACGTAACTCATACTAGAAAACTCAAAAATGAACTAATCCCAAATCAGCTTGCATTTGCCTTCTCCAGCTCTCATTACACAACGAAACCATGTTGTTAACAGCACGCACTGCTAAATACACAGCTGGAACCAAAGCCAGCCAGTGCCTCCCACAGCGCCCAGAGCTGAGGGACCTCCTGATTCAAGCCATGAAATCAAAAAGTCTTGGTTATGAACGAGAATAAGGTAAGGGTTTGGTCCTTTTTGTTCTGGAAGTATCCAGAAGTTTTAAATAACTGTAATTTGGAGAATATTGACGACAGAGTTAAATACTAGCTAGCAGGAGGATTACAATAGACACAGATAGGGCTGTACTTGGAAAAACACAAGTCAGGTACTCTGGTTTAGAGACAACAGTCATGCTATAATTACAGCATTTACAGCAATTAAAAAATCAACCCTAGCTGGACACCTGAAATTAGTTTGATCCCAATTCTAACATGGAATCAACCTATCATTTTCTGTCATTGTTCCCCAGGCTTAACTTCCAGCTGAATAAAAACAAGTACAAGGTTAAAAATCCTGATGGCGGAGGTAGGGTAGGGGTGACACGTTTGATTTTGTGTCGTGCAAACACTACAGCAACTAATCTACTTCAACAGCTCAGAATTTCAATCATGGCAAATTAAGCTGTAAAAGAAAAGGAATGGTCTAAAAGCAGCAAGAAACATGTTTTTACAAGGTTAGAGAAGGCGCTACTTGGTTTTGAGTTAGACTTGATTAAAGCCATCAGAACATATCACTTGAATAAGAAGCTGAAAGATTGTGCTCTTCACCAAAAAAAAAAGTACAAAATAGTGCTGAAAGTTAACATTTTGGTTTAACGTTCTCAAATCAATGGGTTAATTATACTTTTTCTTTTTCCATTGCACTGCTCTTCATCAGTATTATTCAACATTAGTTTGCGATGCTACAATGCCTCAGGGAGACGTGGTTCCTTTTGTATTTCAAATGGGTTAAGGTTTTGTGGTACAACGACAACTTTCTTACCGATCTCTTCTGTAACAAGGAAGCAAACACTCTGTGGAAGGTCTAGCCCAGTGCAGGAATTATCAAAAGCAGAGGTGTAAGAGTCTCATTCCTCTTAGGCCATTACTGCAGAATATAAATCAATCTGCTGTGCAACTTTTCATCTGACTGTGAAGAGCAGAGTCAACGGCATCAGCCACCAGCTCCACGGTCTCCCTTACACACCACAAGTGGCAACACCCACTTTATCAGAGAAAAGCTCAACCATCAGCTTCCCACATTTAATTTCCATTTGTAAAATGCATCTAGAAGCTCTCAGTAAAGAACACAGCAAAGCAGCCATGAATGTCCTTTTCCTTTACGGTGCAGTTAATAACAGTACACATATCTACGGACAGCAAGACGTGCACGAGATTAGGCACAGATAAGAGCAAACAGCTTAAGCACAGATTCTCACGAGACCCATGAGGCTCTTCTCTGCTAAGACAAAATAGGACCAAGCACAAAACCACACCCGTGAGCACAATCAGAAGCACTTTGCTCTAGCTTTGAAGCAGAATTTAACCGGCAGCAGCGGGAACAATCGAACAACAATATTCATAATTTGTGTGCAAATGTCTCCTTGAGTTTCAAATGAAGCAGCGCTCCCTTTGTCACCTTGCTCTCTGGTATTTTCGTGTGACCAGCGAGAGCCAAGATCGCAGGGCGGGGAGGCAACACCCAAAAACCAACGTAGATACTGCAACTGTGCAAGCTCCACTGATTTGCTTTCCTACAGCTGCTTCCACACCTTCTCACTGCCAGGGACATGAACTCCAGCTGCTCCCCAAGGCTCCTTCCCGCAGCCCAGGGTCCTCCCTTCCTCTTCCTTTCAGGTAGTTGCAGAGCAATAAGGTCTCCCCTGAGCCTCCTCTTCTCCAGACTTAACAACCCCAGTTCCCTCAGCTGCTCCTCAGAGGGCTTGCTCTGTCCTATTCCTGTTTCCTCAGCACGTGCAGGAATACAGCGCCATCGAGAACACCGAATTTGAAGGCACAGCAAAGACACTTCAGCTTGAAAAAAGTCAAAAGCAACCTCCTACTTACATCACCTAAGTAAACAGTGTATCAGTCTGGCTTCACTAGAGAACAACTTAGTCACTGGTACCACTTGTAACAAGATACTGAATATAGGGACATATTATGAATGTTCTAGCATCTTTTTTTTTTTCCTGCATGAGGGTGAACTCTCAGCCTTACCCGATTCAAATCGTTGATCACTGCAAGCTACACATAGCTCAAATACTTCAAAATCTGAAGCAACTCATCCCCAAAACACAAGAGAGTAAAGTTTTCAATTCAGTTCTAGCTCATTCCAAGATAAAAAACTTTGCCAGACTAAGTTAAATACTGTTAGTTTTAATGGAACGCATTGTAAATACAGGGCAAAGCATTAGTCTATTTTTAAGTGTTTCTGTGTGCTATAAAAATGCACATTTATTGCAAACAACTCAACTGCCTTCTCACTAATGCGGTGTGCAGGAGGAAAACAAGGGAAAATGAGCCCTGACCTAATAAAGGTCATCTCTAGCTCTGAATGTGTATGTCCCATTTCCATCAGGAGAGAGAACAGCTATTACGCCAGCACATGTCTTCACATGGGAGTTGCAGAAAGGTCTCACGTATTTCTGCTTAGAGCCTCCCTGATCACCAGATATATTTTGCAAAGCAAAAATATTTAACCCTCACACATACAGGCAAACAAAACCGACAACACGTGCACCTCTACGTGCTCTCCTGGGCATGATTTATGGTGAGCAGCTGGGCAGTGGCTAAGCAGCTGACCCCTGCAGGTCATCCCCAAGGCACGGGGACTGTTGTGGAAGTGCTCGGTGAGGAGTTATCACAGATCTGCACTTGCATGAACCTTCCTAACGGTGTCACCTACTGCGCACGCTCAACCGATCACTGCACAGTCGGGATTTCTGGTCACGCTGTCATCTGGTCAGCCAGGTTTCCATACCACAAAAGAAGTCATGTCCAGCAACACCCAGGTACCCCAAACCTTCTCCAAGAATCATCTCTGGTATAATCTGCCCAGGCACTGTTGAACATTCAGGGCTCAACTTTTAAGATGGTCTTGGATGGGTGAACCCAGCTACAGAGCAACATGGCATAGAAAACAAAGCACACAGGAAAACGAAACCACAACCGTTCTGACAACCTGAAAGCTTTTGAAAAATCATAACATGATTTGTTTCTACCACATTATTGTCAATAACTGTCTGGGAGGCTCTGTACATGTAAACCGAGCCACTTACTTTAAATCAATCCTTTCCTCCCCCTCAGAAACCACAAAACATATACTTACAAGCCAGAAACTACAGCAAGAAAAACTCGTTTCCTAAATTATAGTAAGATTAGTAATGACAGGTCCACAGGCTGTTTAACGTTCTCATACATTAGGAAAAAATCAATCCATTTAACAAAAGGTAACAGTGATCCAGAGAGTACTACCACCTCACAATGAACAATGCTATTCCAAGAGCTAAAACCTCTAGAAATTCTTAGCAGCTTGGGCACAAAACTGAAGTACTGTAGAAGTCTGGTTATTGCTTCTGCACTTGCAAGCGGGTTGATGCTGCCGATGCTTCTCTGTGCATCACTGACTGTTGAACAAGCTTGGTTTCCAAGTACAGCTTCTTTCTAACTTGTCCTTCTTGCAAAAAATAAAAATAAAAAATTAGAGTCAAAGCCCTACCACACTCTCATACTGTTGCAAATTAACATCACCACCTCAAGTGAAACGCGATCCCATCATACATGTCATATTCAAATCTCTCTTCAACAGCACCTCCACAATTTTTCCTCTAGGGACTGCGCAACTAAAGAAAAGGGCTGTTTATTGACACCATTACTTAACCAGGAAATAGCAAAGGAAAAGACAACTAGTTCCATCCATACCCGAAGCACCTGAGGAAACCTGCACGTCCGCGATGTTGAGATGCGAAGACCACATTGCAACAATTGACCACGGGTACGCACAATGAGCACAGGGAACAAACTATTTTTGAGAACAAGAGAGTGAAATGACCTAGTGCTGCAAGCACAAGTAGGGTTTCTGCTGTTAATTACTAGATGGATGGGCGGCACGGCTGTGGGAAGCATCTGCAGGAATAGCCAGAAAGCTGCATGAAAGCCAAGGAGACAACCAGAAAAGCGGCTGGAAGCACAGCTCTAAAAGACCAACTACAATAATTGCTTTTTAGGCAGAGACTAGCTGGAGTAAAGCCTGGCACTGTGAGCAAGAAAACTGCTTTCTATTCCCTTTCTGCCACGTTCAGGGAAACAAAACATAGTGCATTATAAATAAACAGAACTAAATTATAGACTTATCAGTGTCTCATCCTAAAAAGAAACAGCTTCCAGGATTCTAATCCTGGAGATTGCATCGATAAAGGAAAAAGCTTTTTTGTCGTCCATGCAGCAAATAAAATTGTGATTACCCAGCAGGAATAGGGTTATTGAATAAGATACTACTCTAAACTGTGGGGGTAAGGAAAAAAAGGGCACTTAAAAATAAAAACAAGCAACTTTGTGATTTTTCTAACAGCATATTTTAAAGGTTCCTAGCCATAGAAAGGTCAGCGGACATTAACAATGAAAGGTGAAGTGAATCTGCTAAAATACAAGCAAACATTCTGTGTATTTTAAGGGATTGGATGTTTACCATAATAAAGGGCAACTCCTTCATATCTCATGTAAACATTAGTATTATTTAGTAATGAAACATGCTGGCATGTCAGTCCTGGCAGAAGGAGAGAGAAACTTAGCCAAGGTCAAGCAGACCTCATAATAACTCAGGTTATAAGGGTCTCCTAGGGGTCACCTAGTCCAACCCCTGCCCCCTCAGATCTAGCTCCAGCAGCACAGCTGGTTTGAAGTTGGATCATTCCTGCCAGCTGTGCATCCTCCCCACCTGAGCTTTGGTTTGGGGTTGTCATACTGACTTTAAAAACCAGCAAGACTCGTATTTTTTGTGCTAGCCCTAACCTCCAATGGTCTCAGACAGGCTATTGGCGCCTGACTCGTCATCACCAGCGTAACCTGTTCTTAGAAAATGCCTGCAAGGGAAGATCTTCACCCCTCCCAACCATCTACTTCAGTACCTAACTGTACTTGGCATTAAAAAATCTTCCTCCTCTATCTAACCTCGCTCTCCATTTCAATTTCAGTCTATTCTATTCTCCAGGATGACAATGAATAACAGGTTATGGCCTTTCTTTTTGCAAGGACTCCTAAAATATTTGAAAATTGTCTTCCTCTCTTCTCACACCTTCCCTTTAAGCTAAGCAATGCCAGTACAAACTCTTTCCTTACTGTACGCGTTATTTTAATCTTTGAGCACTTGTTGCTTCTTTGAACCTTACCTAACAAATGTCTTCTTTGCAGTGCACCTTCCAGAAGGAGGAAGGGTGCCAAGCAGAGCAGAAAGAACACTTCCTGCATCTTGCTGGGACAGATAACTTTTTATTCCCTTACTTCCGAAGCACCCCTTTTCTGCTCAATTGCTTTCAACCTCTGCAACAATGCGATGACTCACGTTTAGCATATGACTTACAGCAAACTGTCGTTCCTAACCAGAACCCTAGCACCGCATTTCTTCCCCATCCTGTATGCATGCGTTTGATCTTCTGCCTTACTGCACCCTGCACTTTGTCTGGGGCATTTTCTCCTACCTTCAACAGCACCTTGGATTTGTCCCAGCCCTCCATCACTCCCCTCCTTGACTAGGTCTCCACCTTGCCTGAGTTCCTTTAAACCCATCTCTCAGCCCATCCCCATTACTCCTCCCGGCATGCTGCTGTTTGAAATTTAGGAAGCGCTTGTTCCTTTTCATCACCCAGATTCATTTAGAGAAATATCAGCTAGCACCAAAACCAGGACAGAACACTGTGAAGCCCTTCTTGCTCCCTTAAATATGTGAGGATGCACCTATTAGTAGCTATTCTGGGAAGACACTATGAACAAGAAAATAAAAAAATGCAAAAGCATCTTATTAGATAAATTTGTGGAAATGTATTTTATAGTAGAGCTCTTGTTATGAGCAGCTGTGCCAGATGCAATGGTCTTTCCTGGGCTGGCTAAATCACTCATCTGATAGTCTCTGCATGAGAGCAGCAGCCAGTGCTTCGGAGGAGTCACGCAAGCACAGGCGACTCAGGCTGGAGAGCTATTAAAAGAACCCACACGGAGCGAAAGCATCGACTTTCCCCAGCTCCAAGGGCTGGATGGCAATTAAGGGCAGTACCGCAAGCTGTTGGCTGAGGCTGGCCATACGAAATGCTGGTGGCAACCCCATTTTGGAACCCCACTGACTGGCATGCCAGCAGAGCTAGCAGTTTACAAACAAGGCAGGACAGAGCTGTGCTCCAAAAGCCCCTGTGACTATGATTCTTCCCAGCGCAGCTCATTCAAATCACCGGTGCCAGAAGTTCTGCTGCAGCAGGCAGGGCAGACGTCACTTTGGTTCCACTCATACGGGACAGCAGGACCACTACCTGCACAGGAACCACAGCAACTCTTCCAAACCTGTGGTCCTGACCGGCCTTAATGCAATCCAACTCCTGTTTTTAACATCAGTAATCTATATGCCAGGTTGTCAGCTCTAGAAACCAAGCTCGGGGTGTATTTCAGATTGAAAAAACAGAGTAACATCTATGTGCTGGTGTTAAGAAAAAGGAAACACCTATTTCCTTGCATTTCAGTTCTTGGAAGATTTGCAACAGAATTTCCAAAGGAAACCAATACTTCCTTTCCATTAAACAGGGAGAAAAAAAACACAACCCCCAAACAAGCTAACCAATACACATTGTCGTACGCGTATTCTACTTTAGCAGCCCATTCTTTCCCTTCTCCTGCCTCCACACCTCCCAGTTTGTAGTCCATTTAACTTTTTTTCATTGATCAGTCTTAATTCACCTCACTGGGAAATTGGCACGTAACTGAGAATGTGCTGCTGGTGGACCGTAACCAGCAGTTACCCAGCTAACAGCTTCTCTCAGGATCAAAGCATAAACTACAAAGGGTTATGGTCACAGAGCGCTAATGTGTATCTCCCAGATTTCTGTTCTGCATCTGAGGAGAACATACACATAACCATTGCCAAGAAAAAATAATCCTCTCCTCCCTGCCCTGTTCCCTCTGTGGCTCTGTAGGACTTTTTTCCCTCTGGGAATTAATATTCCTGGATCTTATTCCAAAGTCTTCCACCACTGGCTGATACCTTTGTTTTAGGCTAAGTTAGGTTTTCCTAGCCTTGTTAAGTTTTGATACTTTTCAGCACTTAAGGTTAGCGTGGCTAAGAATGGGATAATGCTATTATGAAAGTAGCCAGAGGAGAAAGATTACAACAGTTTTATAACACAGCCCAGAACATTTTTTAATCTTGCTCCAAAGGAGAGAAAAGGTTGTGCTTGACACAAGACACCAGTAGCTCCTACCATCACTACTTCAGGATGAGGAAATGTTCAGCAAACTAGGAAGCTGGTTAAACATCTCGTAAGTCAAAGTCTTCTCGGAGATCTTTCCATGTGGATTTAAAGCAGCATACCAGCACCAGCCATCCTCACACAGTGAGGAGACTTTATAGTTATGACAACAGCCCTGGAAGAGCTGTAAGACAGAAGCCTTTTCAACAATCCAAGTATTGTTGAGGCTTTTTTCAACAATTCTTCATAAGAGAAGAATGTTTTTACATAAGGAAAAAGAAACTAGCGCACACTGCTAGTTTCAGATTGCTCTGGAAGTGACGTAGCTTAGTCAATAGTGAAGGGTTAAGTTGCATCAGATTGTCACAATATGTATTCCATACACGTCCTCATCACTTCCAGTAGCCAAGTGCCTTCTGAAAGTGACACAAGACACTGCCAACTACTGTCTGTCTCCAAGAACAAAGCACGCATACTTTAAACAAAAAGCTGCTGTGCTTTTTTTTTTTAAGAGATGAAAAAAAGGCAGGATCAGAGCAGGACTTTCACATGGGAAGCAAGTGATGAGGTTTGTTGAGGAAGTTCATCCTAACATGCCAGCCCTAAAAGTTCTTTACCTTCTTTACCAATTTCCATGCTCTGGTGACAAGCATCAGGAAGCTTGCTGGGCCCCAGAAGCTTCTCCTGGAGCGTTACGCACTCAGATCACTGGTCACGTTAAATATCAAAGCACCGAGGCTACACTCTCCACATAGCACACAACAGCTTTGATGCAGTTTTTGTGAGTGGTGTAACAAGTACAAAGCAGTATTTTTACTAGCTGGATCTTCCTAAGAGCAGTACCTTTAGGATAAAAAAATACTGTATTTCTGTAGCTCACAAATGAGGTGGGGAAGGCCTGTAACCCTGAGCAGGTCAGTAGTACTGGAAAGCAAGATTTAGTCAAAATAGATGGTGTTAAACAGAAAGTTAGCACTGGCATAAGAGGAAAAGTAGGAATTGCCTCAGGAGGATTTGAAGGAGGTCTTAAGTCGAACTAGCTCTGCAGTAACAGCAGATTCATTAAAACTGTTCCTTACATACACCCAAGTAATCCATTTTGCTATGATTTGATTTCCAGTGCCTGTTTCACTTCTGAGCTAACCATAGTGAATTTCTAACATACAAAAAGCAACCTTACAGTGCCTGTTCATGAATCCCACAGAAGAGCAAGGTATTTCCCAGGTGTATTCAGGGCCCCCTGCCCTGCTTCCTTACAACTCCAGTGCTGCTAGGCACCACAGGGCCTTCAGAAAGAGCCCAGGATCTTGCCTTACTTTTGAAAATACTCTCCAAAGATGATAAGTAGTTTAGCTGGCCTTCTTCAAACACAGCTAACTTTAAAAGCAAAAACATGTAATTGGCCATTTCATCCAAAAATAGCATCTGCCCCATGAAAGGTTATTTACATAATTCAGCCAGGAGTAAGCTGTTGCCAGTGATGGCAGCTCAGAGAAAGTATTTCCTTCAACTGCTAACAACTTTTCAACACATCCACAAAGTTTGTAAAGCTCTGTTCTGCAGAGACAATTTTTTGGGCTTTAAACAAGTAGCAAAGCCTGTATTACCTTGAAGTGCCTAAATCCTGTCCTGCACAGGCTGGGACCAGGTATATTTACCAGAGGAAGACATGATATGCAAACGCACCACGTCATCCCAGTCTTATCATTATTCTACAAGCGGTTCTGCACTTTAAGCAACAGTCATGCAGGAACTTAGTTCTTCAATTAAAGTGAATCACCTGATGACTGGATTAGGGTTGTTGGGATGGAATTTGTTTGGTTCCAATGGGAAGCTAATAATTTGTGGTTTACCTTTTAATTTTTTAAATGTAAATATTTTCTTTCCAAGCACAGATTTACTTTGCTGTCCAAAGACTGACAAATACCTATAAGAATCTAATGCATGCCAGATAACTGTAATGAGTAACAAAAGATTACGTTCATAGCACGTGATATTTCATAGCCTTTTGGTCAATGGGAACAGCAAGCACCTTATTTGTTTCTAACTGAGCCACTCAATTTACAATGAAAGAGTCACAGTGAATTAAGAGACCACCACACAATGCTTATTGAATAAAGTGTTGGAAATTGGAAAAAATATGGATTCTTAAATGTACATTGTTAGTGTCTCAACTTTTCCCTTTGGTGTAGAAGTGTCTTGGAATTAAAACGTGGTACGGAAATGTACACAAATCTATTTTAGTTTTAGACAACCTGACTCGTATTTTAATTTGTTAAAAGATTCAGAAAACAATATTCTCTGCATAAATTTCTCTTTAAACCATACCTTAAAAGCAAGTTCTCTAGAACACTGTAATTTCATAACTGTGATTCATAATTAACACATTAGTGATACCTTGTTACACAAATGTTTATTTAACAAATTAGTCATAATGCTCAAAAGAAAGATCTGGAGGAAGATAAACGCAGAACTTTTAGACCACCGTTAAGACAATATTGATTCTGAGCATTCAGATGGAAAAAAAGTATAAAAAATAGAGCTGTCTGACCAACAAAAGCTTAAATTGTCACCAAGCACTATATTTATATTAGTACTTTCCCAATAGTGGATTTTTGTTAAAGACTGTGCTATTCTTTGGCAAGAGAGAGTAAGACCTGTAAACTATGTCAAGTTAAAACGAAAGCATGAAAACAGCATTTCATATCTGTATCTTTGCTGAAGTGAAAGCAAAATTTTTCTGAGGTTCCTCAACATGAAAGGAATCAGTAACATGACATTTAACTAGAGAATGTGTTATTAACCAAAATGAATAAAATACTACTTACAGTGCAACTCAAATATTCTCTTGTCAGTGTTTTTCACTTCTAGACTTTGTTGTCCAGTTAAAAGATCTCTACATTACCCCAGCCTCAAGAACCTGACATTTTTACTGATCCTTACATTCAGAGGGCAGGCCCGCCAACCAACTGCTACAGCAGAGATCAGACCACAAAGCATCTGCTTCTCCTACAAGTGTCAAATAAAAAAAAAAGGAAGCCAATATGCCACAGAACTCATCTGCTTCTTTGCAAAGGATCTTTTTCATTCTTATTCAACTATAAAAGGGTCACAAGTTGCTTGTTCTAAAACTGACAGTATTTCTAGAAAAACTCAGCCTCCTCTTACTGGACCTGAAGCAAAACTGATAACGTTCTAGGCTGAATGGTCAGAACAAACCATGTAGCAATCTCATTTAATACAGAATGTGTGTTTCAGGATGACTTGATCTTTGAAGGACAGTCTAGTATTTTTTCCAAGAGACCAGATGTTTATAAAGGAAAAAAAAAAAACTTATTCTAGAAAGCATTACTGAATAATTTTATTTGCTTAACTGAAAGACAGAAATCAAACCATTTCACTTGCAGTAAACAGTCCTGACCATCAGAAAAAACTTATTTTTTCCAGGGTTCACATGAAGTGCAATAAAATTACAGACAATAGTTACTCATAATAATATGTGCAATTTCATGAAAAAGATACATTTCCCATTACACAGTCAATTTGTTCATATCACTTTATTTCTCATACCATACTCAGACAAGAAATATTTTACATTTCCTCCAAGGACAGCAAGAAAGAAAAAAAAAATATCTCTGGACAATGCTGCTTGGCAGTTTGCCACTGCCATCACCGAATCATCAGGGAAGACAGAAAGCTGCACCAAAAATAACATTGTCCAGCCTGGTCCACTGGCCATATGTTACTTGGAAAAAATAAAAGAAAAAACAACATCTGTTTTTCCAATAGCCATAAACCAAGAAAAACAAAAACTATTCAGCCTCCCTCTAACACCAGGATTTGTTTATCTTCAGTTACTTAAAAAAAAAATCAGGATCCCTCCCTGAATCTACTAGCAGGTGTTAATCCCTCACCAAGGCAATACCTTCTGGAGCAGAGCTAGTCAAGGAGCACTTTACAGGTTGCTAACGTAGAGCAGCAAAGCACACGCCTGTACTATTCATTCCTCAGCCATACAGCCACGTAGAGGTCAATTTGTTTCCGGAGCCCTTTACTTACCTTTCCCATTTTGCCATGCAGTATACCAGGACAAACTGAGGAAAGTAGTGATGAAAACTAACACGGTGGCCACAGTTCCATTTCGGAGCCTCATCTCATTTCACCATCACACTTGTTTATGTTCTGTTAGCGATTAGGGCCTATCTGTTGGGCTTGCTGCAACAAAGTCAGCTCAAGTCCAGCAGCAGCAGCACAAAACGTAGCTCTCACATATCAAAGGAATCACGAATCAATCCATCCCCAACTGCTGTGAGCTTTCTTGTAGTTCTCATAAATTTTCTTTTTTCTTCTATTCCTGTTTAAAAAAGAAAATAATAGATTAGACCAAAAATATTTACAAGTGTCCCCCATGTACCAAAATACAGTAAAGAAACACTTCTGTGTGCTCATTACTGTGGCTTACACGCACCCTTCTTGCGCTGCCCGAGCCTCAGCCCAGGGAACAGCACTTGTTACATTAGTTCATACTTTTTTATTAGAACTGCTTGTACCTGGAGGAGCTGCATGTCACCCGAATTTGGTTGTGAAATGACAAACATACACACCACCTATACTACGATGTCATCACCAACCCAAGGCAAGATGACGCCTCACTCTGGTGGCGCAGAAGGGATACAAGAGGCTTTTCAGGAAGCCGGCAGCTCAGAGCCCCGCTGCCAAGCACTCCCTCCAGCAAAGCCTCTCCGAGGTCAGCAAGCAGAGCCCTGATGCAACTGCAGCAGTGGAACCGCCCTCAGTGAACCAAGAGACCAGAGCTTTAAATAGCACTTACAAACCTATATCATTCATCTCTCCCTGCGCAGTGAAAAAGCATCTGATCCATGCACAACAATTATTTTCCCCTCGCTTAGCTGCGGGGGAAAGCACAGATGACAGTCACGCAAGCAGAGACTGTTCAATCCATAGGAGCTCACAACAACCCCACAAAAACAGCACGATGTGACCCCACCACTCCTCTCCCCACCGTGCAGGGGCAAGGACAGCAGGCAGAAGTCAGCCACAAGTCAGTTTCACCCCAGGTGGAGGTTACAGACCATGGGACTAGGAAATTCCCAACTGCCCAAAGTCAGCCAGCATCTAAACACGCTGTCCTAACTGAGCAAGGCAAAGAGAAGATGGAAATAAATTAGCTGATGGCCTGCTTTGAAGTTGGGGGGTAGGGATTTGATTTACAGAGAGCTAAAGTATCATTTACAGTAGCTCAAACATTTGATGTTCTTTTAAGAAAGAAAAGAAAGGGAGGCATTTTTCCCCATCACAAACTACATCTGATACAAGCATGCTATCCAGCAGTAAATAAAGACTTACTTTGGACTTTCCTTACAAGCAATCTGTGTCACTCTCTTGCCTGGGTACATTTAGAACGGGGAAAAGTACTTCTCATCGTGCTTGTACCTGGAGATTCCAGTCAAGTCTGAACTGCTCTCACCAGGCTTGTACCCCAGCACGCTCTACTTTCACCCAAGAGCTTGTAAAACAAGACACAACGAATAGGCCTGGTCAACAAATGAAAGAAAGACAACCACAAGTTACAGAACTACACGCTCTTACATTCGAGCCTTGGTAACAAGATGCAGGCTGCACAAAGTGTTTACCTTCTGACTATGATTACCTCATATAATAATGCCAGTAACATGCTTTGTTTGGGGGAAATTTACGCAGAGTGGCTTTAAACTTTCCCTTATTGGTACAGTGTGATTTCAAAGTTTGAGAACAAATGTAAGCACGTAGGAAGAGGACAAAGCAGAGGATAAAATTGGGTAAGAAACCAAGTAATGGAATAGAAACTGTGAGAGGCTTTACGGTATGAGAAACCTGAATTTAACACAATGAAAAATAAAGACAGCTGAGAGACCTAAAGAAAGCTGAGGTGGAGAGCACGGCATGCCAGAAAGCATCATCATCACCAGTACTTTGAACAGGAGATGGACATAATAAATGCCAGAGGGGTAGGCAACAGTAATTAGGTCAAAGATAAAAGCCTGTACGAACTCTCAGAGCAAGGGCAGAAAAAGAGCTCAAAACCCCCGAGTTTCACAAGGCCTGTCTGCAGGGCAGGAAGTGCAAAGAGTTCAAATGATTCCCAAACTACCAGAATAAGCAACTGCGCTTCTGACAGCAACGCTGACAGCCCACACTGTGGAAACAGCTCTGAAGTAAGGATGCCTAAAGCGTGATCTACCTTCACCACAGCTCTAGCAGCAGACATCCCTCCGAAGCAACTCAGGTGTGCACAAAGGACCAGGCTGCAAGCTAGACAGGATTATCCCAGAGGGGGCCAGAGCCAGCTGGTCCAACATGCACACAGAGAGGGCAGCCAGATACGTTAAAATATCAACTGATAATGGAAGGAAAGAGAACTACCTGACTTGACAGGAAACCCAGGCATCACTTATACATTAACAGCAACAAAAACCGAGAGGTTGTGATCGGGGCTCCTCACTGCACTCAGGAAAACGCAGCCTAAAGTAATTTAGAAAAATAATTACTGAACTGTAACATAACTCGGTTAGCTATGAGTTTGCACAAAACTGTGTCGATTTGCTAGTTCCCATGATTTTGTTAGCTGGTTCTGTGCTTTTTTTTTTTTCCCTTCCTTTCCCAGCGCTGTGCCCCTTCTCCCTGCCCTGCCAGCGCCGCAGCCCGGCAGCACTCAGGCGGCCGCCCCAGCCTTTCACGAACCAAAGCGCGCACGCATCCAGGCCGTGCACGCACCAGAAGCGCCCCAGCTCTTAAAAACGGAGCCAGCTAGGGCAGCAAAAACCCACACGGACGTACATTATCTAACCCCCGGGTGGGCACTTTGGGGGCGCTCGGTAATTCCCAGCCAAACTAAGGAGCTGAGGGGCGGTCCGGTTGGAGGGCGCACGACCCCGAAAGGCTGCAACTCGCCCCGTGAGGAGGACGAGGAGGGGTGTCATGGGCACCGGCTCCGCAGGTGAGCGGCGGGGACCGCCCCGGCTGCCAGCCGTTAACCGGCGGCCGTTAGAGACCGTTAGCCCCAACCCCCCCGCAGCAGCAGCCTTCAGAGGGTCCGGACAGGGCGATATCTGCCGAGCAGCCAGCTCCACGCTCGTTGCAAAACCAAGAAATGAAAAAAAGCCGCGGAAGAGTGCAACGGTGCCCAGCGCTCACTCACCTGCGCGCGGCGATCCGTCACTGTCGAACGCCAGCCCCCAAATGAGCCCAGCGCGCCCGGCGCCCGCCTCTCGTCAGCGAAGCCCCGCCCCTCGATCGCCAATGGGTGGAGGAAGCTGAGGGCACCACGCATTGGCCGAACGGCCTGTCGCTCCGCTGGGGCGCGGATATAAATAGGGCGGTCTCGCGAGGACTGCCTCAGTTGTGGTGGGGGTCGGCAGTGTTTTGTGGGGCTCTGCCGTGAGGCGAGCTCTCCTCTGAGGTGCGTGGCACTGTGGTGGAGGAGGTGTAAGGAGTGCTCAGCACCTCGTTGTTTACTGCGCTCAAGGAGGTTCAGCCCCAAACTTGTGATAGTAAACATGCACCATGTCCTTTCAGGGAGAAACTCCTGCCCAAGGGTGTGTTCAAGGTCCTGCTGCATCACAAGTCTTTGGGTCTGTAGGGTCTCCTCAGGACCAGTGCCCTCAGACTACAGTAGGATGCTGTGCACCTTGCAGGAACCATACTGTACACTGCTAACTGCTTGAGTGTCCAGCCCTTTTCTGCATCCCACCTAACTTAGATGAAGCCCTTGCTTTCAGTTAAAGCTCCTTCCCTGGGTGTTGGTGGACAGTTCTCCACCAAAACTCTATAAACCACACAAAAATAATTCGTTAGTCTGTCTTAAGAGTGACATTTAACAAGTCTCTATGGACTTTTTTTAACCAAAGCTTAAGGATATTACAGTATTCTTGTCCATCCACTCACCTGTACGGTAGCTCTCAGTGATTTTGTTTTCAAAAACTTGCAAAGAGGGCTTGTAGCAACTAAGGGGGAGGGCAAAAAGGAGCACAGGAGAAGTTTACAATGGCTTCACACCTGAGCTGTTCTGTGATGTTATTCAACGAGTGAATTTATTGTGTGGTTAAGTGCTTTGGGCCTCCTTTTTATAACAAAGTGATATTTTTGTGTAAAAAAATAAAAATCAGTGCAATAACTTTCAAACAAAGACTGGTATGTGCATGTGTACACACATCTACAAGCATACACACACCTACTACGGAGTTTTCAGTGGAGATCCCAGCAAGCCAAAAACATTGGAGCCCCCCCATTGTTTGGCTTTAATAGATTAGTGTTGCTTAGGGATATGAATTTTTGCATTTCTGTGCTGGAAAAAAATAACAACTGGTGGAGAAATTTTCACATGAAAGTGCTTTTGTCAGGAGAGATCAGTCTGCTGAAGAAAAGAATGTGTTACAATAAGAGTTTAATGGCATTTATTTAAGTAGGACTATCTCATACCTTCTACTTTTTGTTCTTTCCCTGGTTGAACTTTTGCATTAGAAAGGTTTACCAACCAGACCTTGACAGGATCCAATTAACTATTAACTTCCACAAACAATAGTGTAAGTGATAATGTGCCTGTTTCTCAGTTCCTCTGACATCTGCCCCTGGAGTTAGTTTCACGAGAAGGAAGGCAAACTGCAGGAGAAAAATAAAGCATTGCTCTCATCTGACCTACTGCAACAATACACAAATGCCCCCAACAATACACAGATGCCCCCTGGCATGGTCCATGGCTTCATGCATAGAAAAACTACATGGTGAAGGCAAATACTGCAGCTGCCAGGGAAAAGGATTTGGGGCTGTTTGGCTGACACGCTAAAATGCTGCTAGGTTCAGGCTGACTTTTTGGCCTGAACAGTACTTAATGCCTGCAGATCTCCAGATTTGGTCTTCCTGCCCAGTTATTCTTTCACCCTGCACTGTTAAACTGGAGAATCAAATGGAATCCGGAGCAGATGAAGCGCTTCCAAACACTTTGTGTTGACATAGAAGTGTTAAGGGTGCAAATGCTATAGCAGCCATAGTGAGGCAGAAATTGCTTTTTAAAATATAGGAAGTGTAAATCTTTAGTGGGACGCTAAACACTGGGACAGGCTTCCTAGGGAGGGTGTTGATGCCCCATGCCTGTCAGTGTTCAAGAGGTATTTGGACAATGCTCTCAATAAAATAATTTAACTTTTGGTTACCCTTGAAGAGGTCAGGCAGTTAGGATTCAGTGGTCGTTGAAGGCTCCTTCCAACTAAAATGTTCTCTTCTATATTTCGTCACTGGAAAGATTTCATGCTGTGATATTTTTGCTAAGGTATTACCTAAGTGTCAAAGACAAAACAGTGGAAGATGCTCTAGGCCTGCCATAGTTTCATGTATGCTGCAGTCACTGTGTCTAGCACACCTGGTCAGTCTGCTTTTATAGAGCTGCACAATTGTTGGCATTCATAAAATTCAGAGCTCTTTTTATCCAGGCACGTTTCCTGACTCATTCAGAAGCATGAAGGCATTGTTGTTGCTGCATTTCACACCACCAGTGCTCTGGCTTTCCTGGGCATTAGGAAAGATGCAAAAAAGGCAAAGGTGTTTGACAGTGGGCAGCAGAAGTCTTAACAGTGGCTTGGCTGAGAAATGGCAGCCCAGAAATTGTCTGTCTACCAACTGGAATTTTTTTGAGGTCTTTGTGCATTGGATATCATCAGAAGCAAAACACACCGAAAAGAGGTCTCCTTTCGCCTGCTTTGGGGTGACTTGGTGGTTGGTCCACTGTTGGTAGGGAAACTGCAGCTGAAGGGAACCCTGAATCAGGTCCTCAGCACGTACAGATTTCTGAAGTTACTCTTTCTTGTAAAATCTGAGCTAAAATCAGGAAAAAAAAAAAAAAAAAAAAAAAAAAAAAAAAAGGCAAATCTGAACTTCTGACTGCCAGGAAGCAAAGGTCAAAGCTGCGTACTCCAGGCTTCTGGCACAGGCTCCCCTGCCAAAGAGTGGGCTGGCTGCACAATAGTCTTTGCATCATTGTCTTTGTCTTGTCTCTCATGTGGTCTGGTCAAGCCCAGCTCTTCACCATCAATCCTTCTTCCCATGGGAAGCTGGGGGTCGGCCTCTTCTCGCAGGTAACCAGTGACAGGACTAGAGGGAATGGCCTCAAGTTGTGCCAGGGGAGGTTCAGGTTGGAGATGAGGAGACATTTCTTCTCAGAAGAAGCAGTCAGGCATTGGGACGGGTTGCTCAGGGAGGTGGTGGAGTCACCATCCCTGGGGGTGTTCAAGGGAAGGTTGGACGTGGTGCTTAGGGACACGGTTTAGTGGTGACATTGGTGGTAGGGGGGTAGTTGGACCAGGTGATCTTGGAGGGCTTTTCCAACCTTAATGGTTATGTGATTCTGTGCCATTCTCCTTTCCTCCCTGACTGCTTTGCTTCAAAATCCTTTACCAGAAGCATGAAGAACAACCAGAAAATCTTAAACAAGCTTACACTGGCATGAGGGGAAGAAGAGATCCATGAGTGCCTTGACAAAGTATTACCCTGCAACTCGCATCCTTTTAATCATGCCCAGCCTTATCGCATCAGATATGGGTAAAAAGCTCAAACTCTAGATACATCCCTTATCATTGGTAAAGGTTTTTTTGGTCTCCTGCCTGTCTAACACAAATTTCCTTGTCAGTATCTCTAAAGCAAAGTCCAAAGTGGATTTTGGAGCAGTTTGAAATGCTAGATTTCACTTCAGGGCAACCCCCAGGAGCATGGCATACTGTCTTTGGAAGGAACAGGCTCACAAGCATCCACCATAGCCTTGGTTCAAGAGTTGCAGCTGACCCAAGCTGCCCAGCTTCCCACATTGTGCGCTGCCCACCAGCTCCCCGAAGCCTTGCAGCTCTCCCCATGGACCTGTCTGCCCTGAACCTTGCCCCGAATACCTTATTCACTGTGTGTCTTTCAGCGCTGCAGCAGGGCCACGGAAAAGTGGCTGTACACGCTGAGCAGCTGAGACCAGCGCGGGGAGGATGAGAGCTGTCACGTGAAGCCAAGGTGCGTGCGTGCCAAAGTGATTTGGCCAGCAGTTGATCTGGAGCGGAGGGGAGAGGGAGAAGGAGTAAGAGGACGACATCTTTAGACCCCCCTCTGCTCAAATTGCCTGCAGTAGGTTTCACTAACCTTAACTTGCATCCCCCCGAGACACAGCAAGCGTCGAGACAATCCCTGCGAGCGCGTGAACTTGGCGGCACTGCAAATAATTATCAAAGCCACTCTCCATTTAAACCAGTGGAGCTGGTGCTCTGCTGTAATGAAAAGATCTCATTCTTTGCCCTGTCGCAGTGGGAACCCGGGCTGTATTAAGTCATCCTGACTGGCCTTAAAGGTTTTAGTGATGTTTCTTTCATTTGAGAGTTATCTTTCTGCCAATTTAGAATCCCATCTCTTCCCCACAAAGTGAACCTACGGTTATCCCAGCAGCGGTGGGAGGACGGTAGATGGCCAGGAAAATGGAGATAGGACAGGTGCGTGGCATTTAGAAATAATGAGTTCATTTTCCTGCATTTTAGGGCCTTTTAGACCAAGGTTTTAGGAAAAAGACAAATGAGCCTCAATCAAGCAGGAGCTCTAACCGAATATCTGGAATAAGGCGTAAGTAGCAACAAAGTAGGCGCTGCTGCAGCACCAACCAGCAACAAGAAATGACAGTAATAGCACGAGAGCTTTGGGACTATTAGGCAGCTCCGTTCCCTAGGAAGGATGCCGAGGACATACGTTTTAAAATAAAGTGGTTGTTGTGGTTTAACCCGGCTGGCAGCTAAACACCACACAGCCGTTCGCTCACCCTCCCCCCTCCCTCTCTGGGATGGGGGAGAGAAACGGGAAAGTGAAGCCTGTGGGTTGAGATAAAGGCAGTTTATTAAGATAGAAAAATAATAATGATAATAATAATAATATGTACAAACAAGTGATGCACAATGCAATTGCTCACCACCCGCTGACCGATGCCCAGCCCAACCCCGAGCAGCCGGCCCCCCCAGCCCGGTTAGCCACCCCTATATATTGTTCAGCATGCCGTCAGATGGTATGGAATACCCCTTTGGCCAGTTTGGGTCAGCTGTTCTGGGTTTGTCCCCTCCCAGCTTTTGCTGCACCCCCAGCCTGCCCGCTGGCAGGACAGAGCGAGGAGCTGAAAAGTCCTTGGCATAGTGTAAGCATTGCTCTCCAGCAATTAAAACATCAGCATGTTATCAGCACTCTTCTCATCCTAATCCAAAACATAGCACCCTACCAGCTACTAGGAGGAAAAATAACTGTCCTAACTGAAACCAGGACAGTGGTGTATCCCTTTCTTTACAGATTCAAAGGAAGCTTTAGCTTCCCGTCTCCATGTGCACATGAGGCGCTCAGCTTTCTCTCAATCGCATGCAAATTGCTCTCCTCGTGCACAGAAGAAAAACAGCAGTTTAAGAGCAATATGTTGATATCATATTTTCTACCAAAAAAAAAGTGCTTTTCAGAATGACAGCTCCCAGTGTGATACCACATGCTGTACAACTGCGTGGGCAAACGCTAATTCCACCCACCAAACACGCAGGTAATGAGAGCAAATGGGACGGGGTCAGGACCAGGCACCATCAAAGGCAGGCGTGCTGCTGGCAGCCGGAGCACACCGAGCAGTTACTGAACTCTCTCTGAAGTTTGTAGCATGTCAGAGATGACACGTTTGATATCTGCAGTAGCTGAGCCACTAGCATACTTCATGCCATGCTTACTGCTGCTGTTATTCCTGTCCTGAAAAAAAAAAAAAAAAAAAAAAAAAAAAAAAAAAAGCTGTAAGACACTGCAGTGCTGACACACAGAGCCCTTTGTGTTTTCAGGTGATTACAACTTAACCCCAGGTTACAGAATTATGGCAGATGTGTACCAGCGTGTTCAAAGTCAGCCCTCGGGATGACTCATCTCGCAATGAACCTCGTTATGGGTAAGGAAACCTTTAAACTGTCAGAGGCCACGTTTTGTCCCTGACTGCCAGAGCTGAACGGAGGAAAGTGCAAGGCCAAGGTGGAGAGCATTGTGTTGGGCACAGGTGAGGGGCTTGGTGGCAAGCAGATTTCTTCCTTTGCTCTCCCATGGCCCGGGCTGTGTCACAGGCTCCGGCCCTGCTCCTTCCCTGTGCGTTTAGGAGCGGCTGCCAGCTGCAGGATCGGCCCAGGGCTGGCCATGCTGCCTGGAGAACATGGGACTGGGATGGTAAGGACTTCCTGGGGGACAACGTCCCATCTTCTCCTACGGAAACTGTGTCTGCAGCCTTACCCTGGTGCTCTTCCTGCTTCATCAAAACCTGTTTTTGTTTTTAAATGGGAGTAATACTTCTATCTGCTGCTAATTACAGCCCAACAATACTAACTCAGTGTGCAAACAAGGCCATCATCCAAGTATTGTTTTACATAACCAGAGCGCTGGAGTTGTTAGCATTTGCATAATGTTCAATTATTTAGTCAGAACATAAAATTTGTCTCCCTCTCAAAAACATTTTTATGAAATGTCTCAATAATTAAACACCACTATGTTTATTAACAGCAGGGGAAGCTCGTAAAGCCTATTAGTCACAAAGAGACAAGTAACTACATCTAGCTACAGTAATCAAAATACGCCACTTGAAGGTAGGTCGCCAAGCATGGCAAGCCCAGCACAAACTCCTACAGGCAGCTGAGAGGAACAAAAAAGCACAGTGGATCAGGCGCTGTACCTCAGAGAGACGGAGGAGCCCGGATATGATAGCTTAATTCACTCCTTAGTCAACATGCAGACTCCTTTGATTATACTGGGTCAGCTGAAGCGAGTCCTGTGTCTGTGGCAGGTAAAATCTGGGGACACCTGAAGGCCTGTGCTCTGGGGAAGGGGGGCTCTGTGAGCCCCTGCTCCCACAGACTGCCCATGGGGCCTGGGCTTTGGGGTGATTCCTTGTGAGGTTCAGAGCCTGGGATGAAGTTTCTCAATGTGTTTGGGATGTCCCCAGCACCAGGCAAGGCTCGGGGGTGTTCTTCAGTGAGTCAAACTCAAAGGCTGCAGCAAAAGAGAGCTGCTCGGGTTGTCAGGCCACGTACTCTAGTTGGATCAGAACGGCTCCTGTGCCCAAGCTCCAAGTTGTCCCAAGCTGCTCGAAGGAAAGGCAGAATCTGGGACCAGAAATTGTTTCCCTTTAAAGGTGCCATCACCCACTAAATTAAGAGGAAGTATCGTATGTCCTGGGAGCAAGCATTCTTTAATATAAAGTGTTTTCATAAGTGGAACCTTTTAACTTACATTTATAGGAAGCATAAAATTCAAAAGTTATTTTATTTAGGCAAGATGGAGATTTAGACCCCTTTTAAATATGAGTTATTCAGTAGATTTTCGATAACGTTACATAAGGAATCAAGCTCGTGTCCTTCTGCCTTCTCCAAAACTCATCCGTTACTTTCTAACGAGGTCTCCAAATTACTCAAGACAGCTTCTGAGACAGGCATACAGTTGAGAGACTCCCTCTTTGTCCATCAATCTGTATAAAAGCAGCCAAGGCAACCACCGCGTCTCCTCCCGTATCCTTGGCGCGATGCCTAAGGCTCCGTCTGAGCACTGCTGCTCTGTAGTGCCCAGCCGGAGCTGCCCCACGGGCTCCCACGGGTAGAGCCGAGGAGCTGTTTGTGCAAAGGGGAACAAAACTAATGGGAAATCCTTCACAAGTTAATATTTATGGAGGAATATTAATACTTATATAGTTAATATTTTTGGAGGAGTCTGGAGCAATAGGGCATGCTGGGCTCCTCGCAGCCCTGTCAGGTCGGACGTGCTGCGTCCTCTGGGTTAGCACTGCTGCCCCCGCAGCGGCAGAGGGCTGCACCACAGCTCCTCTCGCTCAGGAGTCCTTTTGTTGTGGTTTGGTGTAAGGACATGACCACACAAAAGGCTTCAAGAGGCAAAAAGCAATCGCTTTTGCATCACTCGCCTCCGGTAGATGCAAAGGAGTTAAAAGAAGGCAACCCTTGCTTAAAGGAGTGGCCAGGCTGGGACGATGTGTGTTTTGTCTGGACAGGCTCAGGGCCTTATTCTCCTGCTTTGTCGGCAGGCAGCGTGCCCATCAAAATCATCTCCTGTGCTGAGCGTGGAGAGGAAGAGCCAGCAGCTTATTAAGGCTTCTCTGTTATTTCTTTTGAGAGGGTGGCCTTATTTTCCTGAACTGCTGTTAAATGAATCTTGTCATAACTTGGGGTGTTTTCCTCTGCTCTTTCTGGACTGTTCTTGTCAGACCCTGGATGTAGGCAATGGTTTAGAGGGGTTATGGATAGTCATGTTAAATTTAGAGGGGTAAAATAAAATAAAAAAAAAATGAATAAAATAAAGTGAGGATGGGATTTTGGGGGCGAAACACCATTACCAGAGCATGACCTGGGACAAACTTGGCTCTCCAGTTCAAGCTCCCAGTTGAACTGCTCGGGTTGGAGGGGCCCTTTAAGGACCAGCTGGTAAATCACCAGTTCATGACCCTTCCTTTTATTAGCCTGTTTCTCAGGCAGAATTTACTTACAAAGGCAGGTTAGGAAATTACACGTCATTTCAGAAATCATGGGGGGAAAATGGGGACTCCATGCTACAGGGAATTAGGAGGCCCCCAGGTACCACTGTACCTGGCTCCCTGTCCTTGAAGACAGCAGAATAGGCTTCGGTGGGATTGTGAGCCTGCTCCGCGTGCCATTTCATATGCAAATCAGTTAATAAACGAAGCCTTGCAAGCTAACAAAAAGAAATCAACAACAGACTGCAAAGGTATGTGAGGTGGAAGGAAGCAAAATGGTTCTCCATCGCTTTGCTTCGGAAACGTGTGCGGTCTGAGCTGTGTTCGGAGCAGCTCCTGAGAGAGATCTGGGGTCCTGGAGAGGGAGGGAGGTCAGCATTTCCCGAAGGACCTCCATTTAAGCTGCATTAGGTGAGCGAGAAGGGTTTCTTCTGGGAACAGAGCCAACGGAGAGAAGAGAATTAGGAGCTGGGGGTGAAGCAAAGGCACCCACAAGAAGGAAGAAGATCTGAATGGACCTTGGGAAAACGCGTTACACCAGCATAAAGCTTTGAAGAGTACCACGAGGCAGAGAACTATCTGGGAGTAATAATCCATAAAAAACTCCTATTGGTATTTATTTTGAGATCAGACAGCAGAAGATCTCATGCTCTTCAAGCTCAACACCTCCCATTGATCACTGGGTGGCTTGGTGAACCTCGGGAAGAAGCGAGCTAAGGCAAAATTCACCACAGGGCCGGGGGACAGCCCCAGAGCTGTGCCTGCTCCCACTGGAGATGCCTTCTCCTGCAAAAGTCAATCCTGCGTGGCGGGGCCGTGCCGGGTCACCCAGGTTATGCCTTGCCCTGGGGCTTAATGACTTGTGCAGCGTGGCCCCGTGCTCACAAATCCCTCTTTTTTCCTTTGATTCTGTAACAGTACAAAAGTGATCTGCTAGCCGCAAACACGGGATCCTGTAATTAAACCTCTGTTCCCCACAGCTGAGTGCTCATCACGTATACAAAGCAAACATTTTGGCATGTTTATTGCACTCCTCCAAACGAAAAGGGGATTAATGGCGTTGCAAAATTACAGCGAGCTGCTTGCTACGCTGCTGCTGGATATTTTCACTGACAACAAGATTTTATATTCCCCTTCATCTTTAAAAAAATGCAATACATTCAGTAAACGCTTTTACTGTCAAAAGCAACACAGCACATAACACCATATCAAAGTAAAGGCTGGAGGGCTATTTTGGCCCTAAACATTTATTATGCTTTGCTGTACATTAAAAATCATTTAGTCATATTTTTTTTACTTAAAATTACTAAGCATTAGGAGGTAGCTAATTATGATAATCCCACTCGTAAACCGTCTAAGTCACCGAATGTACAGGTTTTTGCACAGAAAGATGCACGGCACGGAACTGCATCTGCATCGCGCGTGGCGCTTCACCACCGGGGACGACAACTGATTGCCAAATGTCACCTTGCTCCTCAAACGGAAGGCCAAAGACGTATCACAAATCACTTCTGGGAGAGGAAACTGTTCTGTTTCTCAAGTGCATTTTGTTGTTGTTCTTTGTAATTCAAACTGCGTTCGTTTATGTGCATGAGTCATGAACAAAGGGTGAATTTTTAGATTCGATGCCAGTGTTAGATGTTCTATACCGACAATATATATTGCAGCTGCCTGAGCAAAATGGATCAGCTTGAGTCAGTCATATTGCCTCTCAGCTGGAAACGTGCAATGACGTCCTTAGGAAAGCTGATCAGATCTGAAAGGCTTTTTCCGGAGGTATGAAGTGTGAACTATAAATCGCCGTTCATACAGAGAAGAAAAATGTATTTGTATTTGCAGCTTTCCATTGCCACCGGTGAGGCATTTGTCCAAAGCAAAATACACGGGTTCAGAAACCGTTTTGTGCCTACCTGTTGACAACGCATCTGTGTCAGGACTCACACGGCCCTTTGACTTAGAATGAAGAAACAAGGCCGCAGAGCGATGCCGTGAGAAGATGAAATTTCCCCTGGCTGGCCAAGTCAAAGCTCCGGAGGGCCAAGGGTCTGCTCTTTCACAAAGGCCAGTGCCAATGGCTGCGGTAGGAGGCGGTGCAGAAGCCAAGCCCACCAGCCACCACCTCCCAGGCCAAGACCCCGTCGTTCGTATTGAGCAGCACGTGATGGGTTTTGACTCTGCAGATTTGCTATCTGCTTTCTGAGGTCACCTAAACCCTTGGTGTCTGCAGCCTCCTGCTCAGATCCATAACACCCCACGAGGTGTCTGAGATGGGTGTTGCTTTCCTTGAGGTCGCACAGGCCATGCCAGCGGCCCTCCACCTTTCTGCTCCGTTATTCCTGAGTCTGTTCCAACAGGAGATGGCCCGAGGGCTTTCCAGGCTTTCCCAGGCAGCTGCTGCACAGCTCACGCTCCAGAAATAGTCACAATTCACCAGGTTTCATAATTTTAACCAGCGAGACGACTGCAAGGAGACGGACCATACCCTTAACTACATCTCCAGAAAACACAGTACTCGTTGCATGGGATGGGGGTTGGGACTTGGCAATAATGGGAGAGCACAAATTGGGTCCTTTTTTCGTATATTATAGCCCTTTAATACAGAAACCATTTGCTCAAGATTGCTACAGATAGTAACAACGTATCTTAAACTAATACTTTATGCTAATGAATTATTTATTACAGAGGGAGAGGGGGTTAAAATGTTGCTTATGGTATCTGAAAAAATGTGCCTATTTCTACTGTAGATCCTAGAGGATGACCTGGATACAAAAAACAGAGCGAAGAAACCCCTGGAGATTAAGGACTGTGCACCCATTCTCATGGTGGGGGCAACACGAAAAGTGTTTGCACGCCCAGCTTTTGGACAGCATAGCCCAAGGCTGCTGGCATGTAACCAAGTCCCAATTTCTGTTGTGGATCTGTTACCAGAGAGCTGTCTCGCCACCTCCCATCTCAGCGGGAATGCCCACACTGCCCTTTGTGGCCTGTGTAAAAGACAAAGACCCAGACCAGTCGGCAGGAACCAACTCGGAGCCAGCACCGCTGGCGGCTGGCTGGTGAGCTGGGGTGCATCTGGGCAAAAAGCTGCGTTGGGCCTTTGGCAGCCACACGGGCTTACTGGCTTTATCCAAAGGCTTTGATAAACAATACAAAACTTGGTTTTTGTCCTCCTGTTTTCTGTGATGAAAGATTATCTGTCCAAAACCTGCTATCGGTGTCTTGGATATTCACAGGTTCCAATGCCCCGTTAATTTGTTGTGAAATGAGGAGGTTTTACTCCACACCTCCTCAGAGAAAACAAAACTTCAAAACTGCAGATGTGCTTCTTGGGAAATCCTAGGTTTCCTGAGGTCTCCCTGCATTTTTTTCTTTTTCTGAGAAGAATGTTAATGCAACAACAACAACAACCCAAAATCACAAATACATAAAGAAACCCAGGGAGTGCCACGTTAAGGCAACACTTCATGCGTACACCATCCGCAAAGAGAAATGTTTGCCTTAGTGGTGCATTCAGTTCCCAGTGTTTTGGAATGGGTTTTGTTGTTAGCTTCTTTAACTGCAATTGCATAGCTCACGGGGAGGTTTTACAACATATTCAGGGTGATTTTTGGTCAATCAGCAGCAAGTATTTCTCTCGTCAACCTTGTTATGCAGATGATGGTGAATTGCCTACAAGACTTCATGAACTGGAGACCCAAACCGGTGCTGGAAACTCAAGCTGAACAGTGTGAGAATATTACATAAATGCAGTAAAGTGCAGAGATGCTATTATTATTTTTTAATGAGAATAATTATGAGGCGGTAGGGGGTGACAGTTGAAGCTGACGCTGCAATGGAGTTCACAGTTTTCCCCAACAGTTCAGGTTGGGCTGTAGCTCAAGGCTTTCCGGTTCTTTTTTTAACTAAACATACACATTGTCCGCTGCTACTAGTGCGATGCTCCTAATTGAGAATGACAACTTCACATAAAGGAAAAATAGTTGCAACCGGATAAATTCAGGTGGGAGAGTAACTTTGACTGCATTGATGAGCACCCTACTTCAGTTCAGTTTCCTTAGTGCTCGCTATCTACGAAATAATGTGCAACCACGGTTGCTCACAGGAGCTGAGGAATTTTTATTGATGGTCGTGCCTAAACGTGCACGCTTGCGTCTCATGAAATGTAACTGAAAACCAGAGGCTGCACCACTCTCGGTTCAGCTAGGCAAACACAGAGCTCAAGCAACACATTTTTATGGAGGACTCACTAGTAGCTATTCATGAAAACCTCCGCGGTCCAAACAGCTTTGATAGAAAAAGTGTCTGGCAACTCCAGTGAAACACAACAGAATCAGGATGTTACTGCACGATTTATAAATGTAAACAGAGGGGGAAAAAATGACAAACAGAAGTTTCCAGCAACGACTGAAATTCAGCAAAATTTAAAAAAAGATCCTCTTTTGATGCAAACATCTTAAAATGCAGAAAACACGGGAAATACTTAAGGCAGAAATTTTGTTTTCCAAAGTGTAAGTATGTCCTCAGCATAATTTAAGTAATCCATTGCAATCCTGATTGCTACAATTGCTTAAGGTAAACTTTTTGACTGCACCTATTGCACACATTCTCCACAGCTGTATAGTACGAGCCTTCTCCGGTATCAGAGATTCTTCATTGTGATTAGCTGGTCTGCAGAAGTTCGATTTAGCAGTTGAGTTAATTAGAAAAGATGCTATTTGTTTGCATCATGCTATTTTATGATCTGGGGCATATCACTCCAAGCTTGAGATTTCTTTTTGGCGAGTTCCATCCACGATGGCTCGTCTGGAGCAGCATTACTGGCCTTCTTAAAGGGAATTATTTCCTCCTCTTTATCCATCAGTGCTGCTGACTGAGCTACTGTGAATAAAACACAGGTACAGTTTACGTTAGCTCGCTGTGCATCTATACACCCTAACTCTCTCATTAAAAACTTGCTGAGTCTTGCTCCGCAGTAGGAAATCTTCGCATTTCACATCAAAACTTGTACAATATGTTATTGAGGCAATAACCAATCTGAGCACAACAGAATGCAGTGTTTTGTTTGGTTTTTGAATCACTGACACGTTTTGGTCCCTAAACTTACTAAAAACGATAAGGTGACCTCAATTCCTTGCCGTGTTCTGTGTTAACATCCAGGCCGAGTCTTTCCATTAGCGGGAGCACTCATTTGAGACTTCCTCCTTTACCCAACCTTCAACTCACAGGAATTTTATTACCACCCAAATTTCTGCCCTTCTTTTGGATTTGAAATTTACCAGGTAGATTCAAAGTTATTGGGGGAGGACTGATGGGCAGATAGTTGGTGATCACATCGTTCCTGCTTGCTTAGGAAAACACGTGGAAATTGAACACTGTTGAAAATAATTTTGCCTGCGTTTTACTTTTTACATTTGGGACCCAATCCTGTGAAATGGCCTGGCACTCTTGATTCACATTTCTTTCAGCCTGAGTTTTGACTGCTGTATGATCAAAGAGGTAAAAGGAATATGGCACCATAAAACTCCAGGCATGAGTGCTTGAGTGCTGAGAAAACAGTTTGCTCTTGCTGATGTGGGACTGGGGAAGAGATTAGGATCTAACCCCTACTCCTCCAGCACACTCAAGGAGGATTTCTTCTGATAAGGTTATGAGGTAAGAGGCTACATTTTAAGCATTTTCTTTCCTACCGGGGACAAAATGTGACAGCGAATTGGTTCTCATCAGCGGCTCCTTCACTTCAGACTTTGACTCTTTCCTCTGTTCTTCAGAATTGGTTTTAAGTGCCAAGGATGAAGGTTTGCTCCACTGCTGCTTCACTGGCTCCTAGGTACAGAGAGGGATAAAATCCAAATAATGCCCAGAGAACGAGACCAGTCTGGAAGAACATGAGCAAAGGGAGTAAATGTGGTGCCTGTCGTGGTCCAAAGACCACAGGGACTTATCACACACTGGCTCCACTCCTCTTACTCAAACCAGTAACTGTCCTGAGACCTCGGGGGGGCCCCCCGGTTCATGTTAGTGCCTACAGTACTCAACTTCACAAATTGAAACTATCCCTCTGTATATCTTCTTTTTCGTAACAGTTTTTATGAGTAGGCTGTTATAAAGTAAAAGCGTACTCCAAGCCCTTTGGAAACCTCTAACAACATACACAGGACTTAGAAACAGCCTTGTTCTCTCATGTTTCCCCTCCACCTCCCAAATTTTGTGGTTTAGTACACTGCTTTTTTGGAGGACTGAATGTAAATTTCCATAAAAAGGAAATCAAACACATCCTCCCATGATTTTTTTTGCCGGTATCAAGAAGTACCCTGAAGTGATAGTGCCTGGTGCCATGCGAGAGTGAGAGGAAGTGGGAGCAGCACAGTGGCACCACGCCTCACGCTCTGCAGTCAGGAGCATCTTGGCATGTTTCTCTGTTAGCTGATGCAGGGAAATAAAACGCATGGCATGAAATTTAGGGAACATTGCCAACTACAGTCTGGAATTTCCTATTTTGACACAGAAACTGTACTTTGGGATTATTTAAACCCCCAGTGTTTTAACTGCTGTGACAATGCTGAGTATTACTGCAGTTTACAGTCTTGCCTAGACATTTTATTAGATTTTATTTCTTGTTAATCTAACCGCTGCTATTTTTCTTCATATAGACATCTCTTCTTATTCCAGGGTATGGTACAGTGATCTGGGTTTCTTATGCCACCCTTTTAAGCAAGAAACTGGGTCATTTGCACTGGGAATGGTAAACTGGTATAGGCACACACGTTCCTGCATCAGTGCCGTGTTCTTACGAGGAGACACAGGCAGCACTCGCACGCTGCTGCCTCCATGAGCCAGCCCAGCAACAGGGAAGCCTTGTTAGCATTCTGTATTAACACCAAGTGCTTCTGCTAGCACAGCTTTATCACCCGGGAAGATCTCTTGCTACAGGTATCACCTTCTTTTGCAGGGGATCTTTGAAGAGGCAGCATCAGCCCATGTTCTGTGGCACCACATGTGCGCCTCAGTTAGCCGTGTACGAAGAACCAGGATTTGTATCTTGGCACCGGCTGCAAGTGTGAAAGTTATTTTTATCCTGTTTCACTTCTCAAAGCTCTAAAAAGTGTTGCTCTAAAATCCTTCTGGGACCAAGCTCTTCATTCAGTGTTAAATCAGCCAGAAGGTGTAGGAGATTCAGTGAAATGGTGTGCTTAGAAGAATAATTAAGGGAATGTGTTCCCACTGTATTGAGAGAGACCATACAATTCAGCACCTCATTTGGGTTATTTTAGCGTACAATACACACCCCAGATCTGGTGAGTATGTATTGGGAACCCAAGAAAGTTTACACACCTCTCTTAGTTCCAGGATTTCTTGGAGATATAAAGTTACTTATCTGAATAACCAGGGGACTCTGCATCCCTAACACATTTACGAGAGCAGTGTCTTTGTAACTTACGATTATACTCATTAAGTATCTGTAATCATTGCAGCATTTGGTTGGTAGAATAGCAGTAGATACAAAGAATACTAGAGGAATGGGACACGAAAGCATCACCAACTTGTACTGAACGTACCTCTGTTCTTTCCTTCTCTTTATTCTGTTTCTCTGTATCTGATTTAGCATCCGGAGCCACAAATTTCTCTCTGTCGAGTTCCTGCTCTGGCTGTGTGCCCCTCTGCTTCTGCCTTGCGATGGTAATCCAGGCTGGCTCTGTGGGACTGTCGGGATCCCTTCTGGAGTCTCCAGCAGTCACCAGGGAAGGCATGCTTCTCTCTGTTGGCAGATTATTTATATACATGGTTACTTGAAAGAGTTGTAATTAGCTTCAGCTCTCACTTGCCCAATATACTGGTTTGTCACATGAAGTGGGAGAAGCCTGGGGAAATAGGGATTCTTTTTAGTCTGGTCTCCAGAGAGCAATTTTCATGTGTTCACCATTTTAGGTTACCATTCCCCTGGTGAGGAAACGCTTCTCATCTTTGTTCAGAGTCGAGCATCACTGCCCTCACGTGAGGGAGACACTGCTAAAGCCACGGGGTTAACGCCACTGCTATTCTCACAACTGCTGTTAAGGGACACGCAGTATCCGGAGGTACAGGGAGGTGAAACTCTGTATATTCAAACACTCCGTGAAGGGAAACCCTGTCTGTAGGCTGAAGAGAACGGGATGAAGAGCCACAGGTCCTCTCTTGGCTCCAGTCCCCAGGTTCTCTGCTTCTTCTCTGGCTTACACTGCACCCAAATTTTAGTTTTCCAACTAATACAGAGCCTCTGGGTGGTTTAAGTGAGGAATGAGAACAGTGCTAACACTGCCACATGCCATGACAGGGTCACAGGGAAAGGCAATTTAAGCTTCCTCAGCTGCTTCTGGCCAGCATGTTCCCGAATTTATGGAAGGCTACTTCAGAGCAGAAGTTAAGCGTTTTCATCTAAAATCATGCCGAGTTCTGCCCCCTATAAATAAAGTTTGTTACCTGTTCAGCACCCTGCTCAGGGGCCAGGGGTGAGGCAGCCCCAGCCGGGAGGGATCGCTGACCTGTGCTCGGCTGCTGTGCTGGCACGGAGCTCTGCCAGCCTGCCTCAGGACCCCGTGGCGGTGGAAGGTGTTTTTGGAGAGCCGCGATCTAATTTAGAAGAACGTGGCCCCATCACGAAAGCAGGCAAGCGTCTCTGAAGGCACGTTTGAGACACCTCGTGCAGGCACGGGGGATGAAGGGGATGCTGCTCGCCCCGGCAGCTCTCACATGAGCTGGAGTCTGTGAACCCAGGCACGTTTTGAGAGGTCCGTGAAGTTTATTTGCTCAGGGCTTTTCTCATGTCACTGTTGTACCTCACCGTGACAGACTAGTTAGCTGAGCAAGAAAACACTGTAAAGCCTGTGTCAGCTGAAAACCACAAAGAGAAAACAAGATTTTCTTTAAGGCCAAAGGAAGATGTTTTGCCAGCTGACACCCCGGTTTCCCTTCACGTTCACCTCATGTGATCTTGCAGGGAAACCTCTGAAAGAAACAAGCCAGGAACTCAGTGGTGCGAAGGCAGCACAGATAAAGCAGGGCCCGAGGACACTGACAGATCTTCCCTCCTCCAGTACTCTGCGTCCCACCTACGCCCACCTTTCCATGCCAACAGCTGTTCCTCATGTAACCTTCTCCCGATCTCTTCACTGCCCTCGCTTCATTTTTGTCTCATTTCACAGGCTGAGAATTTAATGCCGGGAGAGATCTCCAGCTGTCCTCCAGTCTGCCTTTCAGATGGAAGGCAAAAATCAGTTGTGAGACCAATTTCACATAAACTGTATCCTCACCAACATCTAGGCTGTTCTCAAAACCCTCTAAAGAGGGGACAGATCTCACAGCCTTCTGAGACGATCTATCCAGAGACCTGGCTGTTCTTTTTCCACTAGATTTTCTCCCATTGGTAAGCTAGATCTCCCTTGCACTAATTTAAGTCCATAAATTCTCCTATACGCTGTGGACGTGAGCAGATTATTCATATCATCCTTGTGGCAGCCTTTTCATGCATTTGAAGGCTTAGACCACATTTCGTTTTTTAAAAAAATAATTCTGATTAGTTGTATTCTCTGGAGGCTTTTCTATGAATTGTCCTAATTTAGTCCAAATCTTCAAAATAATGGCGCTCTAAACTGGCAAGTATCGTTATGATGAAATGGTGCCAGCATTAGGTGGAGTGGAAGGACTACTCCACATGCCATAGAGATACTCTCCTGTAGACATTGGTCAGTACGAGTTGTTTTTTTTTCCACGAATATATCGTTCTTGTTTGAAATTTGGTTTGTGAGCTCCAGATCGTGTTACTTCCCTTCTTCCCTTCCCTTTTTGCATCTGTGCATCCGATTATTTTTGCACACATAGCAGCATTTTGTACTTGTCTGTAACAAAAATATTCTTTTCAACCTATGTTTCCAATTTCTCAAGAAATCAACTCATTTCAATTCTTTTCCTGCAGCGTGCCCGCAGGCCTTCCAGCTTGGTAGTACTTGCAAATGTAAGAAACACACACTTAGTTCTATCACCCACGTCCTTAAAAAATACTGAATAGTGCCATAAACAGGATGACCATCGTTAATATGGCAGGGAATCATCAGTTGGCACATTCGGCAGCTTTGCATCAACCCAGTGAGGAGCTTCACCAAGGCTGCATTCGTGGCAATGTCGTAAGAGGATGCAACGACACTCACCCTGTAACAGCAGTTATCGTTCCATTTAACTTCCCTTCATCAACCCACGTTGTTTGGAACTTATATCCACGTTGTCTTGTAGACATTTAGAAATAGCTCGATTATTCCTGTCGGTATTTCCTGTTAAGCTAAGGAACACCCTTTCTCCCTCTCTTTTCCCCACCTCACCTCCTTTTTCAGGATGTGCAGCCTCCTGGAGCCTTCCCTTCCACAGTTCTCCAAGATAACCCCTAGCAGCCCGAGGACTGGCTAGCAGTCTTCTTAGGGTAACTTAGGCCAAATTTCATCAGGAGCTTCACCACTAAACCCCCGGAGTTGAATCGATGTGATGCCTGCTAATACCTCCGCAGTCACATTCTCTGGTTTGTTTTGCAGGTCATGCCCATGGACCCTTTTAGACAGCGAGCAATTTAGTAAGCCTCCCTGCGGCCAGCCAGACTCCATCCCACCAAACATCCCCTTTCCCCACGTGCCAGGCCTCAGTTCCAAGACAGGGCTGTTTCCTCAGACTGTACAGCTACAGACACACCAATTACCTTTTCCCCAGCTACCACCACTTCGTTATGCCCTTCACCATCTTGGCCTTCAAACAACAAATCCTTTACTCTGAAGTCCCCTTTCAATAACATTGGGAACCCAGCTTCTGCCTTGGGTCTGCGGGGGGTGTTACTTCTTAGTCTTCATGATTCAAAGTCACCCTTTGTGTTTTGTCCCCTTTTCCCTGTCACGCCACAGGGGCTTTCTGTAAACACCAGCTGAACCACATGTTGCTCTTGCTCAGCTCCCACCAGACAATCAATACTGACAGTGACTGCTATGCTCGGGCTCTACTTACTGTGCTACGAGCAATAGTCTTACTGCTCCTTGTGCTCCCGTTTCGGTTATCCTCACGTATTTAGAATTCCTCTCTGTTGTTTTGATACGCATTTCCTAGCACAACAGGGTTCCCGCTCCCTCAGCGCTATCTCAGGAGACTGCTGTTATAACAATGTTTTTCGTAAGGGGGAGATTACAATGGGAAGCATCAACCGCTTCGGCTTTTCAGATAATTCTCCTTGATGAGAAGCCAGACAACCTAGTCATGCTAATTAAAAGGCAGCCAAATTAGAGCCAAACATCATCCTGTAAGAGATTGTATCAGAATGCTCCTGTGATAGTAGCAATAAAAAGAGCTCTTTATCAACATCTTTAAAGATATAAAGATAAAGGTATGTACCTGTGCAGGCCTGACTTAGGACAGCAGAGTAGTAACACCTACTGCAAGAAGGATCAAGAGCTTCTGGGAGGGGCTGTCTTGCTTCTTCAAGCAATTTTGTTTTTCTCTCGTTGTTGTGAGAGCCTTTGCTACAGGAAGCAAGTCAGGCAGGGGAAATGTGTTCTCTTCACCAAAAAGAAAATCAGATGCAATCTGTGCAGGATTTGCTACGTTATCAGTCAGCCAGAATTACCGTACGGGGACAAAGAAATGCATTCATGATTTATTATCTTGCCCATTGCCCAGAGGTCCTTTACATCCTCCCGCCTCCAACTAGAGAGGGCAGCGTGCATGCATCGCTCTTCCAGCCGCTTTATGGCACTAGCAAAAGATGGAGGCGGTAAAGTAATACAGGAGAAAGTAATGTGGAGCAAGGCACTGTTGCAGCTGAAGCTTGTCCGAGTCTTTCCTGCGAAACTCTGAAGTCCTGAAGAGTGCTGAAAGGCCAAAAGCTTTCTCTGGAAGTGACTATTCACAAGAGAAGTGTTACTTGCACATCTTCCTCATTTCAGTGACTGCCTACTCACCCGAACAAGCCCTCCTTATCTTATCTCACCCCATCCAGTCACAAGGCAGTCAGGACGCTTTCATGATTCACCGTGCAACAGAGCTCAGCATTTAAGGAACTGGCTAGCTGTGGTGCAACCAAGAAGTACTCAAAAGGCTGATCTAATTCCCACTTCTCCTGTAAGTCGCATACACGGCAGCTCCCAGCAGGTACACGCTGCTTTCAGGGAGACAGCACAGCCCAAACTGCAGGCAGAAGCATCCTCTGTTGGAAGTTGTGCAGAGCTGGCATGCCCCCAACTCCACAAGCGCTCTGCGTTTCACTTCTTCTGTGAAACAGGGGTGAGCCTCTTGTTTTCACATGGCATTCAGGAATTTCTGAATAAAACTGAATTCTGAATCACGTCCTTCAGCTCTGATTACAACATGTTGTTTTAAACAATGCACTATTCAACTCTCTACCTAATAACTCCATGAACTAATAAGGGATGCCATTGGCAGTGATTTATCTCTCATTCACTCACACTTTTAATCTCATGATTGTTCCTTTCCTTGGAAAGGACTTGGCCTGAGGCTTTTGGAAAGAAGAGCGAGCCCCTTCTTCCCTTGGGATAAGTCACAGAAAACAGGAGGGCACCAGGTCAGAACTTGTCCAACTGCTCTGCACATAATGTCACCACACAGGAAAATTCAGTATTTACTGCTCAAGTCTGCTGCCTCTTGAAACCACGCACAAAGGCTTCTGAAGCTCTTCCTCCACCTCTTCCACCCCAGCACATGCAAACACAAGCCCCACTGCTCCACCAGCCCTGAGCTCCTCACCACTTCCTCAGCTTCAAGGCTCACCACCAAAGACAGCTGCCCCCAGTGAACTGAACCCTATCTTACCTTTTAAATTCTTTCCTGCAGATAAGAATCACCTAAGCTCTTCTCAGCTGGGTCTGACAGCAGCAGAGCTGGCTCAGTGCTCCTTAAAGGGGAAAATTCCCCTGCTGCAGTCATTAAATGCAGGTATCTGCTTCTGTATCTTACTAAAGCAGCATTTTATTTTTTTCTTAGGGACTGCAGCTCTGCTCTTACAGATGAGATTTCTTCTGCCTAAATACTGGGGAAATGAATGTGTCCACTTTGCACTGAAAGCTGGATGTTATTCTTTCACGTGTATCTGACTGGTCGTGTGAACAGTAAGGTGAAGGTTCAACACAACAGACGAGGATCTATACCTGCCTTGTTACTGTGCACTGGCTTACATCCACACAGAAAGTGGGAGAGTAACACCTGCCTGTCTCTGCCTATTGACAGAAAGATGTACTCTGAGTACTCACATGTGCTCTCAGGGTTGCGTGAGTGCACTGCATACATGAATGACCACAGCGAAGACATATTTAACATAGCCCTGAACTTCAGGGATTGATTTGTTTGAGAGATGGCCTCAGATGTTGTACCTGCTTCCTTTAAATCTCAAAGCCTTTATGTGGACAAACTACAGCAGAGGCTCCTTACAACATTTAGATCCCGTACCTGAGAATGCATCTTACCCTTGCAAGGCCTGCAAAGAGTGGATCCTTTTGCCATACATCTGTGCAGGCAGAAGGTCCGAGGCAGAATGCTACAGCCTTTAGAAAGACGTACCTCTGAGAGCAAGCAAAGCTAGCTTGTGTGTTTCTTGTGTGCTGTGAAAGCAAGCATACTCACAACTAATCCAAACAACTTTACTTGGGGATATAAACCCCGTGTACGCTAGTGTCACTGTTTTGTAAGACTGCTTATGCTTGCATTCCACGTATTTCATTCCCCACTGTTGTACCTTTGCTCATTTTTGAAGCACCAGATATTTCATGAAGGGCGTTAAAAGTGCACGTGGCATTTGGTATACTCTGTGCTAAATGTTTCCCCTTCATTATTAAAGCACTCTGCGCATCCGTGCCGGGGTACACATCCAGTTCTTTAACTTCAGACAAAGCACCTCGAAAAGATTTGGCTACGTATTTCTGAAATTTCTTTCTTTTCGAAGCTGCTCGGTGAGGGACTTGTCTTTTGGTTGGATCTTTGCCACTGATGTTTTTTGTTTTTCGTTTTTCAGAAGAAATTGCTATGTTTGCATCACGGTCTCTTTCACTGCTGGAAAACAGCAACATCAGAAAATAGCCTGACACAGCCTAAAAAACAACTTCTTTTGGGAAAAAAAAAAGAAAAAAAAAAAAAGAAAAAAGGACAGCCTTCTTTTCAGCTATAGACAGATATAGACAGCATTAGAGCAACGTCTTTTTATGTAGAGAGAAACATTTTTCTGTCATTTCAAAGTCCAGATCTGCCACACAAAGCGTACCGATTTCATTCGCCATTACAGTCACCTTCCTTCCCTGAGTTCCTTTTCTCTTTTAGAGAAAGTCTCATTACTGCAGCCCCCCAGTCACTGATTTTTCTATACCCTAATGTGCACACTCTCACAAGTATTACTTATGGTTCTGCTCTTGTAATAACCCGTCAGCGTGTGTTGTTTCTGCCCTTTACAGGATTTATAGAATACCAGCCCCAAACAACACAGCCTAGCATTTTAATTCTTGCAAAGACTTGTGCCTTTAGCTCCTGAAACTTAAAATTTACTCCTCCGGGCAGTTAGGGTGACTGATTTCACACGTCCATTAAAAAAGTCACCTTGCAGCCCCACGGAGGCCAAGCGCTCCCCTGCTGCTTCCCCAGAAATTGCTGGTGAGAAGCCTGCTGCTTTCACCTTTGGTGGCGAGCCAGCCTGCCCGCAGCCCTCGCGGTGCCTCTGGCACCAGGAGTGCTGAAAAGCCAAAAATTGAACCGAATGAACCAAATTGCTCCTGCTCACCCCGTGACGCAGCAAGCTGGCTTTCTCAAGCTGATTGCACAGGGACAGGGAATTGCACCCCCTTGCATCGTGATTTCACAGCTTGCCTTCTCCTCCAGCAGAGGAATTGCCTGACTTGCAGCAGGCAGAAACTCCCTGACAGCGTCAAGCGTCCCTCAGTGGCAACCACAGCTCTTTGGAAGGGCTAATGAGTGCAAAGAATAGAGGAGGGCTGGGTGCCAGCGCTGATGGTGGTTAGACAAAAAAAAAAGTGGGTGGCCCAGAATACACGAGGGCCAGTTTGTTGTTAAGCCACGCGATCGATCCCTGGAAGAGACGTGCTGATCATGCTTTTCACATTGCTGCTGCTGGCAGTAACAGAGCTACTCTCCTGAGTCACTGGGCTGAGGCAAATGTTTCAAAGGGCTTAAAATGACGTGCGCAGGGGCATTGCACTGCCCCTCAAAGTCACTTTTCCTTCATTGCATCCTACAGGTCAAGATCCCTTGAGCCTTATCAGTCTGTTCTCCCAAGCACCAAGTGATAAGACGAGGAGATGGCCTTAAGTTGTGCCAGGGGATGTTTAGGTTGGATATTAGCAAAAATATCTTCACTGAAAGACTTGTGAAGTACTGGAACAGGCTGCCCAGGGAAGTAGTTGAGTCACCATCCCTGGAGGTATTCAAAAAACGTGTAGATGTAGTGCTCAGGGTGTAATGGTGGACGTGTCAGGGATAGGTTAAAGGTTGGACCAGATCATCTGAGAGGTCTTTTCCAACCTTTATTTTTATTTTTATGATTCTGTGATTCTAAGATGCCCTTTGCAGAAGTAATGCCTAATTCTCCTGGGGTGATGCTAAGTCCCCTGTTCCCCCCAAGCTGGTGTCGTGCCCAGACAGTTGAGCACACCTCATTCACCTGCAGCCTGTGGCAGCCACCTCAGGCTGATGTGGTGGCTTAGAACAAGGAGGTGCTTGATCACATTTCTAAGGAGATCACATTTCTAAGGAGATCACATTTCTAAATGTGATTTTGATCACATTTCTAAGGAGAAGGGTCTGTAGTAGGATAGAAAGGACCTCAGGTCCATTTGGAGCAGAGTGTTTTGTATTTAGAATTAAATTCTGTCTTAGCCCTGGCATGCTGAAATAGCAGAATGCATTACAAAGCTGTTCAAAGATGAAATAGGTGGAAAGCTGCAGCAGCTTTGCTTAATGTGGTGAAATAATAACGGTGGGGCAGCAGGTAAGGAAGAAGACTATTCACCAGCACAGACCAATCTGAATTTCCATGCCAAACAATCCCAGGCCATCCAAATTTGCTGTAACATTGTCAGGTGGAGAGGAACACTCCTGGTGTGCACAGCCCTGCCAGGGAGGCTGGGGCACGGCTTTCACCCACAGGCAGTTTTGCAGAGGGCAGCCCTACGCCAGGGGCAGGAGTCTCCCTTGCCCCAGGGCCACAGGAGCAGAGGGGAAGCCAGGAGGAAAAATGTGCTCCTCAGCTCCATTTCTTCCCCTTCCAGCTCCTCAGGTTCCCACCATTTCCCACTGCACTCTTGCTGTGCCTGGTCTTGCTCAGCTTCAGCCAGCAGCCTGTGGGGCCAGCAAGAGGCTTCTGTCACCCTACAGGACGAGTGGCCTGAGGCCATGTCCTGACGTCTTTTGGCTTGGAGTTTTCTCCACTCCGAAGCTCAGAGCCTGATCCCCAGTGGAGAACAGCTCTACAGTGGCACAAAGAAACCTCTTTATTTCCTTCCCACATTCTTAACATCAGACTCATGACCGGACAGATTCAGCACAGGGAAGAAGTTTCTCCCATGTATTGAAAGACATAAGGATTTTTTTTTTTCCCCTTTTGGCCACTCTTTGAATGTAAGAACAGAGTTTTTTTTCTGCTAGAATTGCTTGAACGTACTTTACTGAGCTTGTTTACTGTGTGGTTGCAAAGACCTCAGACATTGGTGTTGCTTTCTGTCTTTCCTGTTCCCTGCCTGTGGCACACAATATATTAGTCTTCAGAGGACTGACTTTTTTTTACTCTAACCCAATTATATTTTGGCTTACAATACAGACAACTGGGTGAAATTTAACAATCTGCAGTAGGCTTGGTCTTCGGGTCTCTTCTGGCTTTAAACTCCAGCGAGCTGCAGGGTAGCTAATTCTTGTTTCTAAACAAGGAGTGAGTAATGGTAAAGATGGATAAATGAATAAGCAAAGCTCTTAAGAGACAACGTACAAACAGCATGCTGAGCATGCAGGCAGTTCGTAGTATTTCTGCCTCAATACTATGGTGAGAACGAAGGTCTACAGATCTGAGTCACTCATCCCACACAGAGCACTGCACTTCGTGTGTGCTCCTGCCTTTTCAATTTCCATAAAGCAGCTCCGAATGGGGACATTTGGTAGCTCGATATTTCTGCTTCACAGTACTTGCCAATGCACCTTATTTTTTGAGCGTCACTTTTAACATCCTTTAAACAATGCTACGAAATGCAACAAACAAACAAACAAACAAAAACAGGTAAAAATACCTGTCTGCTGCTTCTTCCCTGCTGCTGTGATAATCTTTTCAGAAAGAGAATCGGGGAGCAACATCACCGAAGGCAGAGCCGTCAGCTCAAGCTCACCAATTCTGAGAGTGACACAACAGGGCTGCCTCCCACTCTCTCACACGTAAGGCCATCCCTCATGACTTAAGATAATTTTGTAAAGTATCAGGAGGCTTACCAGGCACTTTACAAGAATTTGGCTTTTTCTCCCAGTCTCTGTCTTCACTTCGGGATTCGGGAGCATGAACAGCTCTGTCCTGCTTTTCCTTGTTTGCATTAGCATTTGGAACAGTTATGTTTTGCAAGACTGGCTTTTTAGGCAACGGAGGCTTGCTGCTAAGCTGTTCAGAGGGCTTTGCTTTGGATTTGATCTTTTCGTTTGAAGAGCCATCAATATTTGCATCAGCTGTTTTTTTGATCTCCGCTTTATCACCTTTTAGAAATGAAGGCAATCCCTCATTTTCAAAATTAAACTCGGCGCTGTATCTTTTAATTTCTTTTGATTCTGGTAACAAGTAGTCTCTATATTTCAAGGACATTGAGGTGGATCTAAGTTTTACTTGAAAAGGACTTTTATCTTCACAGCTTGGCTGATTCTGAGATACCACAGAAGAATCACTTTGCACCGGCACGGCATCGACAGCTGGAGACACACAGACAGCTAACGTTTCTGTACACTGGCCCATGTTCTCAGAGCCAGATTCTGGCAGCAAAGTCTGTTTTTTATTGCTACATTTTCCCTCCTCCAGAGCTGATCCCTTCTGTGAATCCTCATTCCGCTTCTCATTTTTCAAGGAGGCCTTTGCATTGGTCAGGAAGAACCTGGTGTTTAATGGGTTGTCAGACTCTGAGCTTTCTGGAAAGTGTAGGCTCCTGGTCCTTGGCCTCTCCCGGGCAGAGGAGACAGAAAACTTTCTCAAGGCGTTGAGTTCACTGGCTGCTTTTTCAGCTTTCTTCCCCAAAATTTCTTCCTTGTGGACCAGTGGCTGACTGCTCTCTTTATCAGAAGCAGCTGCTTCTTGTACAGTCTTTGTTTTCTCTAGAGACCAGGAAGCGTTTGATCCCACACGGGCTGAAGAAGTGGGATGTGAAACATGGAACAAATCCGTGGGCTGTGAAGAACCTATGAAAAACTGCTTGCTAGACTCTGACAACACATCAGCCTCTATCTTCGCCTCTTTGTTACAGGACATTTCCACAGGCATCTGACCATCCCTCTGGGTATTTTGTTCTGACCCTTCCAAGCAAACATCATTATTCTTACTAATTGAAATATCTTCCTCAGATGGTGTTTTATCCACTGAAGGAAGCTCCTCACTTTCTTGATGAGTTGACACATCACTACTCACACCCCCAGACAAGAAAACCGATGTTCCTGGGGAATCTTTTTGGTTTTGTACTTCTCTGTCTGGACCAGAACACGGAGAAGTTATGGAGCCTTTGCCTCCTAACAGCAGTGGGGACTCAGACTTCTCGCATGTCGTTTCCAGTGCTGGTTGGCAGCCCTCTGGTTTATTCTCTGGTAGCAGAGCTTCCTGTGCAACAGCAGACTCAGAAGTGGGCTGAGTCATCTCTGGTCTCAAAGCAGGGGGAAGGTCCTCAGGCACTCTGGGTTTCTGCCAGGAAGCCACATCCTGCGCTGCAGCTGTGCCGCATGGCAGTTCTTGATCGCTGGTTTTGAATACGGCATCTGGCGAGTCTGTCTGCATCTCCTTTTCGTCGTCCTCTTCTTCTTCTGGGGTACAGCTCAAATCAGTCAGAGATTCCGACTGGGTCCTCTGCAAGAAACAGAGTTAGAAAGCCCCACCACCACGTACAGATTCACATTTTTTTCTTTACCGTGGCATTCACGACCAAGATCTTACAGAGGAAGGCAGTACTTGCCTCCAATGCTGAGCATACTCTTTTCTTGACCTACCTACTGGATGCTTTTTTATCTATAAAGATCCTGGAATAACACATTTAACCAACATAAAAGCAATCAGTGACGCTTCCTTCTGCACAACTAGCGCTTTCATGCCTTTAGAGATGGGAAGTTCATCAAAACAATGACCATTGGACTGTCCTTGGCACTTGATTCCCCAGAGCATACTGGATATGTTGTGCTGCCCCTCAGCAAAAAGCAGCACTTGAAAGAGAAAATCTGTCCCTTTGTATTTTGCTACTCCATAATAGCATTAAAAATAAAACAACCCATTCTTCCTAAAGCGTGACTCTGAAGAGGGAAGGGTACATGGAAGGAAGAGCAGAAAACTAAGAAGTCCATCAGGCTCTGACACACCATGCCAACTGAGTACCGACCCTTATTTGGCAGTCTTCTGCCTAACTGCGCTGTGATACAGCACAATCTTGCCTCCTTCCTGTACAAGTCGTCTTCTTCTTTCAAGAATTACACTATTTGACAAAAGCTTATATATACATACGTAGTTACCTGTGAGGTCTGGAGATTAAACTTCAGGTAAGGACTGGCTAAATACACAGGATTATTTGAAAGCATGTTATTAAAGTGCTGAGTATGCATTTTTTCATATGGTGCTTGCATGAGCTCACTGAGTCACTGTAGGCTGTTGGGTAAATATCTATTTTGAATGAGGGCTCCAGTCCTAAGAACACAAAACGTGCATTCTGAAGATACTTTTAGGATTCTCCCATTTTCTCGTTTTGCAAGTGCAATTGCAAAAACAAAGCCGCAATGCCACTTGCATATCCAGTGTGGGCCCAGGAATGTAAAAGAAGGTACTGGTAAGCCAGAAGCAAAGTGCACAGGCAGAGTCAGGCAGCAAAATATTAAAAACTGCATTATCCAAAGGTGGAAACTCTCTTTATGGAAAACCAGGAGGGCTCAATCATCTGGTAGTTTGTAGGCAGACTGGACAAAGCAATTGTATTTCAGTAATAAAATTACAATGGGAGAGGTTTGATCAGACAGTTATTGCTTTATATGCTTTTCTAAATAATTGGCCTCATCATTGTGTTGCTCACAGCAGTGCTCTACCAAGCCCAAAGATCACTCAGAGATTTTGAGAAATATTGAATAGCAGCTAAGTAATATTTAGGGACAGAGGGAATAATATTCCTTTTGTTAAGCAAGCCAATTTAACAGCTTTAATGTATTGAAAACATTGAAAGAAACCACAAACAATAAAGTGTAAATACTGTAAAGAAGAGCTGTAAACTTTAATTCTAAAAAGTGGAGAGAAAGAAGAAAAATGAAGCTATGCCCTTCACAAGATGCAACAAAGAACCAGAAAAATGGTGTTTTATAATGATGGTTTAAAAAACAACAGCAGTTTCAGTTACATGCTGTTTTTTTTCTGTGGAGACTTCTTGTAAATCTCTGTAGTGCACATAAAGGCTGACAAGTTTTGGGGGCAGGAAGAAGGCTGAATTCAGAACAGTTCTAATGTACAGAACTTGGCTCCAACTAATAGGTCACAACTTATTATTTCTGTCATTTCTGAAAATACAAGCCCAGTTACATTTGGGAATTTAAACCAGCTCCTCCATCAATGGTCTCTCAGAGACTGAAGATTTCACAGCATCCTCCAGACCAGGAAAAGTAAGCAAGTTGAACGTAACACCTTCTATTTTTTTTTTTATTATTATTATTTTTTTTAAGTAAGACATCAAGCAGTCAGCCCAATTTCTGCATCACAGACGATATACCAAACTGTGCTGCACGGTTAATTTAAGAAGAAATTGTGACACAAACTGCTGTATTAAGAGAGCTGACAAGTGATCTGATAATATTTAGTCTGTTGCTACTGTCTACTCCAGAAACAGTCTCATCAGCTAAGAACTATTAACAACCAGGAAGATATCCATGCTGCAATCTGACTTTTCTTGTCATACCTGTGTCTGAAATACAAAGTCCAGTAAGAACGTCCTAGTTTCATGTCAATGGTGACATTGCTTATTTTCACAATTACCTGAGAAAATCTTCTCATTTTACTGGATCTCTGGTTCCGAGGTTTTATTAAAAGCTTGTGTTTAGCAGCAGAATTATCCAAGCAAGAGGACAGCTCAGGTGGAGTGTCAAAGTCGGCTGCAGGTGAAATGCTAACATCATGTGTCTGGGGAGCTCCAGTTTTAGCACTTCCACGCCTAGGGAACAGCTGACCATCCGTAGAGCGAGATCTAGGAGGACCCAATGTAACCTAAAAAAAGAAATAAATCCCCAAGCAGACAATTAAACAAAGAAACCAAGATTCGAATAGAACAATTCTACAAAGAAGGGGCCATGTTTATTGCCATTTTAAGGTTGCTCCTTTTTCTTTCTGACGCCCTTTAAAATACAGTGCATTTTCTATTGTTGTATGTGGAACAGTGGTGCTAGCAATTCTGCATTTTTAGCTGTTTGAATATCATCGCATACTGCCCAGTGGGGAAGAACAGGCCACATTTAACTAGAAGATGTAAAGCACAGAAATGCATGGTCAACATATTTTAGAAGACAGGTTTATGAAGAGTACTCAGCTACAGAACTTAAAGGCCAGTTTCCTTTCTGGGTCTCTCCTCCAGCATCCCTGCCTGCTAGGCTCCTACCCACAGTTTTGCTGGGCTGGAACATAGAATCAGAGAATCATAAAGACTGGAAGAGACCTCCAAGATCATCTGGTCCAACCACCCCCCTACCACCAATGTCACCCACTGAACCATGTCCCTAAGCACCACGTCCAACCTTTCCTTGAACACCCCCAGGGACCGTGATGCCACCACCTCCCTGGGCAACCCGCTCCAATGCCTGACTGCTCCTTCTGAGAAGAAATGTCTCCTCATCTCTAGCTTCCTATACTGCATCAGGTCCCTTCCAACTCCGCAACACCTTCCTAAAACAGAATCAAACATCAATGGCACTGATACTAAAGTCAGCTTGCATTTTTACCTCAAGTACTTACATCTGCAAAGTAAGTAGGGATTATACCTGAAATATAATATTTCATTTATAGACTATTCTAGGGAAGAAATTGACGGACAATTCCTACTAGTGGCCTGGAACCTCCAACCTGAATGCTCCAAAGGGTGCAGTACTTTCATGCAGCTGGAATTCAGCTTGCCTATGTGCTTCACCAAAAACTGACAGAAAAAGGACGCTGAAAAAAATATGAAAAATGACTCTAACCAGGGTTCTTCCTTTCTTTCTGCTTCAGTTTTTGCAAACTGGCAAAATGATATTTCTAACCTATCTGTCATAACATTAACGTAACCTCTGACACCTGTTGGTAAGTCTCCCTTTGTAGGCTTGACATTCCAGTTCATTTCCTCAGAAAAGCTTTCCTCTGTCGCCACACTTTGTTCTGGAGGGCTCTGGAAGTGGTATTTTATTGAAGGGGAGAAAGGGAGACCAGTATTGCGGTGATTTTATTTAGGGAGGGGGAAAGCATCAGCATTTTCTGCAAGCAGAGTTCTGCAGTATGCTCTGCAGCTAAAAAAACTTCCTGTAGTACAGCTTGGGCCTGCAAGCTGTGGTACAGCTTCCTCAATGGCCAGGGGGAAACTCCCATTGACTTTAGGGGATGCTGGATCCACAGCTTCTGACCGTGCTTTCCGTTACAAAAAAAGCACCTCAGCCATGCTGAATAATGGATGCGCTCATTAATTTCCACTCTGCGATATCTGCAGTGTAGTACTGAAACATGACTAATGTACAACAAATGATACTTGGCTGCATTATACATTAGTACCTAGCAGTGAATACATTGACATTTCAGCTCCATGACAAAGACACAGCACATGTTCTCTTTCAAGGCATGTCATTATTTGCCTGCCTTTTTTTCTTTTTTTTTGGCTACCGCTTTTCCTCGACAACTTGTGTGTCTTCTCCTTGGCAGTGCTCAGCGTTGGCCATTACACTGGAAAACTGAGAATCGGCTTCGTTACTCCTCTTCTGTTTCGGCAGCCCCAGTGAACGCCAGCTCTGAGCCGGCTGCAAAAGCCGCCTGCCTCAGGAAGCCTGGCTCTGGCCAAGCCTGACGGAGAAGGGGGGCTAGAAGACCCCCCAAACCTCACGCTGGCACGGCTCAGCTGTCCTTCAGCTGGTAGCCCCGATTAGCACAATGCGAGGGGGAGCAAAGGAGCCCCATCCCGAAAGGGAGGATGGTGTCAGCGTGATCTTTCTCCCTTCTTCGAGCCAGGAAGGCTTCCAAGACACAACAGGGTGTCGCTGCCGCCCAAAACCTCAGCGTTACGTTGGGCAGAGCTCCTCACCTCTGCGAGCCGGTCTCCTATGCCTTGCAGGAGCAGCGCTAAGCTCTCTGAAGCGCCAGGTAGACCCTGGGGTTCGGGAGGAAAGCGTTCAGATGGTGCTGCTTTCTGGCTGCGATCCGAGACCAGGCTGGGATGAGGAGCGCTCTGAGCTAAGTGATGGGGCATGTGGAAAAAGCTGAGCAACCGCAGCGTCACCACAGCGCCTCAGGAGTCCGCGAGTGAGTCAGAGAGTGATGTTAATGGAACTACGGGGAGACATAAATCCTCCCTTAGCCAACACGCATCCGGGCTGGACAATATATTTACAGTCTGCCTGCACCAGCTTTCAAGAAATACCTTCTTCACATGTTCCTTTTTTTTTTTTTTTTTTTTTCCTTTGAAAGCATTAGGGTTTTGCTGCATATAAGCAGTTTTTCCAAACAGTTTCATGTGGAATCGAACAAGCGAGGCTAGAAATCTTTGCTGAGCCGTGTTGCCGCTGGCCTTAAAATACATTTTTGCATAATTACCAAGGAATAGTCAGCTCAGGACTAGCTTTTCTATTTCCTTCCCGCAATTCCCTTCCATCCCTCCTATTTCTAGAAAACACTTTCCCCTTTACCCCCTGTGTTGTTTCTACCATGTCTCCAGCTGCGGACATCTAAAAGGGACTCTTTAGAGCCTTTCAAAACAGCTCTTTAATCAGCCAGAACATCTGACTGCTGATTGAAGAAAGCCATCTATTTGCTTGTACTTGAGTCCTGAAAACATCCCTTCAGCAGAATTCACAGCTCGCGCTGGCTCACGTGGCCAGGATCTGACTGAAGACTGAACCTCGGTCTCCTATGCAGCAATGTCAGCCACTGTCATCAGGCAAACTGCTTCTGCATCTGTGTGAGGTAATCTTGTATATAAACAAGGGTCTGGGCAGATTTTAGAGGATCTAGATATTGTTATGGCCTCTCAATGAGCCTTCTCCCTTACCCTGTGCATGTAACCTAACTGGCCTTTACTGCAGTTTCCCATCTTTAAAAAAGGGATACAATTTTCATGTCAAACTCTGGTTGGTCGTTTCTGGAGATTAAATCATGTCTGTGAATTTTGCTAAAGGATACGAGCTACTTTAGAGGGCATAATTATTGTTAACGGGAGCCTACTTGGCGTCAGAATAATGTTGATAAATAATCTTAACTTTGTATTAGAAGGACAAGCATTATAAAGGCAAAACAGACAGACATGCAACTACATACATACAAAGCTGTTTTTGTAGCAGACAGACAACAAAGTAATATTTATGCCTCGCGTTTCATTAAAGGACTACTGTACATAATTGCTTGGCCCTTAATACATTTGGCAGAAGTTACCTGTTCTTCTTCTTCACTGCCTGTTCCAGCTAAACTCAAAGAGCTAAGGTGCTTGTGAGAGTCAGAGAACTGTGGGATGGAATGAGGAAGAGATTCAGTAAAAGATGACAAACGAGATGGATACACCAGCAGAAACCATCTACGCAAAGTGCACACAGATGCTGACAATGTAAGTTGTTCTCACCTATAGTCTTAAGGATTAGCAAGGATACTACAAACATAAAGTACAAGACATGCAGATAAAGAATGAAATTATGTACAACAAAACTATCATTTAAAAAGAAAAAAAAAAAAAACAGTTTCAAATTCTTTTATGTTTCTTTTTCCCAAGACAGACTAGAAAAACATTAAGAGAACTCTCTTATCAGCACATTCAAGGGAGCATACAGATTTTTCAGACTATTTTTTTATGCCTTGCAGCTCTCTGTAGTCCCTATAAAAAAACAAGCATCCCCATGCATGCAAACAAACACGCTCTCTTTCCTAGTTGTGCATTTTCTGGAATTATATTTATATTTCAACAGGAACAGAGATTGTTTACACGGATAGATAGCATTTTTCCACCTCAAGTAAGGTATTTCTGAATTGTTCAGAGGTAAAGTAGTGATACATACTGCAGACCAAGTAATTTATTCTGCCTCCCACACATAGGTAAAACAAGCAATTAAACACTGATTTTTGTCCCCACCAGTACTACTCACTCTTGTTGTTGTGCCTGAACTTATGACTTCATGGAGCACAGACATTTCTGGAGGGCTCCTGGGTAACCCATCGTCTTCAGAACTGGTCCCAGCATCCTCTGTCCGCTTTGCATGAAATCCAAACGGAGGCGGAGGTCCCAGCTTCATGGTAGGCTGGAGTTTCATCTTTAGCATGGTGCAACGTACATCAGCATGTGACAATGATGGAGGTTTCCCCAGTACATTTTTTAGTTCAGATCAGTGAGTTACCTTTATTTTAGCTTCACAATTGAATGACCCAGAACCCAGGACATCTCACTTTTGAGATTCTGTTAGGGGACCAAGCAACCTACCCATTTTACAAATACCTTTTAAGTAGAACCAAGGTAAGATACTGCTGTCTAATCAATAAAAGTAACACTTGATGTAAGCTGCAGACAGATATTACTTGCTGATCAAATACTCAACTACAAATATAATCAAAAAATGAAGCCTGGAAAGACATTCCACCTCTTGCATTAAAAAAAAAAAAAAAAAATGTTGTGTAAATTACCTGTAGGGCTCTAATCCGATCAGAAACATTTTCTTGAGAAAACACTCTTACTGGCCTTGCAGGCTCTTGCCCAGTCTCAGGGATGAAAATGCTATCATGCGACAATGCTCTGCTCCCCATAATGCCCTTGTGGCTCCTAGAATAACACAACAAACAAGCAAATGCACACAGATTTCTTTTGCCAGTCCTCTTTTTCTTAACTCTGGCATTCTTTTGGAGTGGTAGATAGATGTGCACAAAACACATCACACCTGAGATTCCAAACTTCTCCATGAATTCAATACAGTCATTTGAGCGAATCTACATAGCACAAAAACAACCAAAATATGCAAGTGTCAGTATCTGTCTTGTTAGCAAACCAAATCAAGGTTAGAGACGGTTTAACCCCAGCAACTGAGCTATGGTTTATTTAAGAGCTACTGCCCCTTGGCTTGGGGGCACCAGCTGGGTGCTGCGATGGTGCCACAGGCAAGCCCAGCTGCAAATCGAAGGGAGTACACATAACCCAGCCTGTGCCTGAGGTGGACTAACTTGTGCTAATGCACGAGCATGTCTTGCAAATGACTGACCGCTACCCTGTGAAAAATAAATAGTACCTTTCACTATTTAAGCATAGTAGAACATTTACTGCGAATCCCTGCTATCCAGGTCATTAACAAAAATGTTGCAGGGGATACAGTTCTCACCTAGAACCACTTACATAAAATCCTTGCAACGTCCTGTGCTCTATGCCAAGATCCTTGGGATTTTCCCTTAGGAGCCTGGGGACACGTTTTTTCATGGACACTTCGTTGGCTGGTGATAGGAAGCAGAATAAAGCTTCTCTCTTATTCTGATTCCTACCTTTGATGCTTGCAGCATGTATGGTCTTTTGAAAATGTTACGTGTGGGGAATGAAAACCTCGTTTCCTCATGGAAACAGCAGGGAGACACATGGACAGACAGCTAGCTGCTAGGAGGTCTCTTGTGCTGACCTTCCTCTGCTTAGCTCATAGCACAGCTGAGCAGGGACCAGAAATGTGTGCACATGGCATTCCTTCTAGGACTCCTTTCTTTTATTTTTATTTTTATTTTTTTAAAATGGGAAATGGCAAACCAGAATACATGACTGCTCAGAATCAAGTAATTACCAAGTTAATTGAACAGACTGTCTATAAAAAGAAATAGGAATGTGTATTTTTGGATCTTAGGTACTCTCTTAGAGACATTCAGAAACAAAAACAAACATGGCAAAAAGTAACATTTTCCTTGTAATGGCTGCTATAAATATGTTTGATAACACAATTGCAGGAAAAAGTTAATCTGTATGACTGCTGCAGGAGGAAGGAAAGCCTGCTGCTTCAGCTTAATGCAATGGAGACGTTAGAAGAACACTTTATCTACATGAAAATGTGATCTCTGCAAAGCATCCAAGGTCAGAGATCTATACCAATTTGCAGAGAAAGTGCCAGTCAGGACTGCAGTGGCTGTTTAATGCACCGACATCTTACAAAGGCTGAACAGCAGCCAGCTAAGCAGTGTTGCTACATGTGCACATTTAGCCCTGCGTGCTACCTTTGCTTTCTCTTTCTAGTAGACACATACCTCCTGGACGTGTAGCGGAGGCTTCCTAAACATCTCAGATTATGAGTGCTCTATTTAATTTTCCTTCCTTTCAAGGTATTTTCTGGTCTTTGTTTATTTAAACAAATGTGAAGGAACAATAATTTTACAACCCTGTGAGTAATGGCAAGGGAACACAACTAAACCAGCCAAACATTGTACCCACTCGGTCATGACCTTGTTGAGTAGCACGTGAGGGAGAGGAAATTTCACCATTCCTCGTCTTAAAAATATGTTGTTGAACAAAAATGCTATCGCCCACTGTTAGACCTGGCTCTGCCAGCCCGGAACTCCTGGGGCTTCAAGCTGGACTAATGCTACTCTTGCCAATGCTATGAAGATTTGTGAACAGTTTCTTTCAGTTGTTTGGCGCTGCCTAGTGGCTGTATCGTGCAGCGTCGTTCCAAGTGGACGGGAGGGGTTTGCCTTTCCAGTCCCTCTGCACAGCAGCAGCTCTTGGCTGCAGTTCACCCAGGAATGCAGGTCCACCTGTCCATCCAGGAATACATTTGGACTTTGTACCATGTTTCTCATGGTTGTTTTTTGGACGAAAGGTGATGGATAACATTTTTGGACATGCCTGCATGAAGACAGGATGTTCAGAGGCATCCAGATCTGCAGACTGGGATTCACCGCGTCTAACCTCAAACACTGCAGCGCAGGTACATACGTCGGAGCTGGTCACCCCAGGCTCCCGCTTACACTCGGTGGGGAGAAACAGGCACTTCTAGAGCATGGTTCATCAGAGTGACTTCAAGATGTACCACAAGAATGTTACCAGCTTTCTTAGCAATGTTGACTTCTCTCTGCTGATTACAAAAGGCAGCTGGTGACAACCTCAGATGCAGGCATTTTAGCCTTTGGCCAGACGATTCCCAGTTATACAGAGGAAACAAAGGCTCTGTAGCCTCTGGTTCCTGCTGGTTTCATTGCAGTCATCCCCCTATCTCCTCCATGCTTTCAAAAACTGGCATAAATGATCAGGCATCTACATTTTTTACCAATCCATAGGACATGAATCTTAGGGGCATAAGACAATTCTGATCAAATTTAAGCTGAGTACCTAATTCCATTTTTGAAGACGAGAACTACATTATTTAGAAATGATAACCCAAGGATTACTTATGCTTAAACAAGAGCTTTTTTAGTTAATAGTTATTATTTATCGCTGCATCCCATCCACTTCGCTTGTGATTTGCCTTGCGTCAGGCATTTTAATTTGTACTTTCCTTAGAAAGGCAACTGTTTGAGAGTGCAGCCATTCTGAACAAAAGGAGTAAGCAAGTCAGGGTATCTTTAATCTATAAACATCATAGCAGCTCAGTATTTGTTTACCAGACACGGTCCACAGACTTACTCAAGTTCATCTTCCGAATAATAACTAACGTGCATGTTGTGTGAGGCCGCCACATCACTTGTTGACTCGAATACCTTCAGACTGCTGCTCCCAGAAGACGTTTCTTTCCTTTTCTTTTTACCAAAAAACTTTTTCAAGGATTTGAACTTTGATTTTTTCTTTCCTAAGTGAAGAAAAATAAAGGAGATGCAACCAGCAGCATTTGCAAGCTTTTGGAACAATAACATGTCCCAGATCATTTCTTCATAAGTGGATTTTTTCCTGGAAGAGGCAACACAGTCCGCTCTTGCATTAATATCTTTCAAGACTGATAGCATGAAATTACTATTATCTTGGAGAATGGATTGCATGTTTATGACAGAAAAATAACCTACAGTGTAGGATCTTTCCTAATAGAGTTTCTACTTTCCTCTTGAGATAATTAGACTATGAAGAAAAACTTTGGTATTAACAGCCTGGGATACAGAGAAGAAATTACAACTCAGAAACACACTGCCTTTGTTCAGCAAGCTAAATAGTGATGATAAGGACAATGCTGTTACCAAAACCAATTTAAATGTAGAAATAGCTTACTTAGGTGGAATGTGCAGTGTCGGGAGGCTAATGCTTTTATAATGTCAGTCTTATAATACATCCCAGAATGTTTTGAATGCTAATTATGAGTCTCAATGGATGATAAAGTATTAAAATAGAAATCAAGCGATGATCTTGAAAGGTAATGTTAGTCTGCTCAGTGAGGAAAGACCTGAATTAGGATCAGTTCCAAGATCCGTGAAGAAAAGTACTTAAAATTAAATCAGCATTTTACACAAGACAACCCAACAACTTGTGCATGTCCCGTATATGTTGGGATGACAGCACTGGAAAGCATCCCTGTCTGTGTTTCAGCTATTGCTGGGTCTTGTTGGGTAAAAAAGTAATTGCTACAAGATGCTATAAAAATCTTACTTCAAGCCTCTAGAAACGCCAAAGCTGCAACAGGTCTTGGAGACAGAAAGAGAGAAACGGAGAATGCATTCTTTAAAAAAACAGTTTCACTTCTGTGGCAGAGCTAAGGTACTAAAGCTCAAGAAGCTACAGCACTTGTAATTTACCGAGGAAGGGAGCAATTCTACCTGAATTGTCTTCTCCATATCCTTCGGTCTCTCGCACCTTCGGGTCCATTATCCTTGAGGAACTCATGTGACAGTCACTAAAGGAGATAGAAAAAGTGTCCGTCATATCAATGAGATAACAATACTTCAACACACACATACAAGCAAGGTACCAAAATATAAAGATATAAAAATGTAATATTGGATATAAATACATAAGCAATATATGTCTAAATGCATGTATTATATTTACAAATACATAAACAATATGAAAATATTCCACAGGACAAAGCTTCTTAGGCTACAGTATAATAGTTCCACAGAACTATTTCCAATTCATAAGATGATGGCACATTACAGTCCAGTTAATCAGCTCGCCTCTCCTTACTGAAAATTGAGCGTAATGAAGTTCTTGAATGCTTCTGAAAGTGTGCATCAGAAGTTTGATTCTCCGAGTTTCCCTCTCTCCTCCTGTTCAGGACCACAGACATAATGTCTTTGTGATAATCACAGCATTTGGGTACCACATCTCAGTAATCTTTGTGAAGAATGCATTTTTCATTTCTATTTAACTTATTCTATGGATTCTAGTGTTTCTTCTTTTTTAAACCATTGGTGAAAAGGTACCCATTCTATTTACTCCTTTGTTCATGCAGACAAAAATACAAGCAAAAATAAAACAATAAATTTTCTTCTTTGCTTTTTTGAAGCAAAATATCACTTTGTCCATTGAGGTTCCTAAATTAAAAAATACATCCGAAATTGTACATGTCCCAAGCCTGAGAGCAGAGTATCTGTCATTTAAGCTGCATTTTCAGAGCGGTAGTCAGTTTGTGCTCTCTTTTCTCCATCTGGAAAACCATGATTTCATGGTTGAGTCAGAATAAAGTCATGGATGCCATTCACTGGAGGGTGACCTAAATACCGTAGAGGAACTATTGGGGTTGTGCTGGTGACAGATGCTCATGCCAGAACCTAGACCGGAGCACGAGTACACCACAGCTATTTCGATCCCCTGAAATAAGAGCAGGCTTAAGTAACGAGGCTCATAAATTCAAAGAGTGGGTGAAATGGAAATGAAACATTTATTACTCAAACCTAAACCATGACGCATTGCCTGAAACGTCAGCGAGCGCTCGAGCCAGGCCGTGACAAGCGGCCATGGGATGGTATCAGCGAAGCCACCACTGCTGCCCAGCAGCTCCTGTGCTTCTCCACCGTGCCAGATGAATGCCTTCATCGTCAAACAATCCCTCCCACAGCCCTCGGGTTTTCTATCATGTTATACTTTTGTATTGTAATACATAAATGATGAGTGCCGTAACTCAGATCCCCAGCTGAGGCCACTGCATCCACCTGCAGCCAGGTGAGGGTCTCCTGTTTTATCCAGGTGGTTACACGTTGTCCTCCACCAGGAAAGCAGCAAGACCCTGAACCCTGAAGAGCTCCCTTTTAGCCAACCATGGGTGGCAAGGCCCTTGCTCCTGACCTCCCATGGCCATTCTCCACGTCTATGACACTTCTGCAGTTTTCTGAGGTTATTTTAGGAGTCAGTGTGCCCTCCTAAAAAGTGTCCCAGGCCTGGACACTGGTTTTATCTGGGGGAAGACCCATCTGCTCTGCTGTAGGCAGCTGTAGTTCAGCTTTATAGATTTAAAGGGATGTCCCCAGGCTGACTCCAGGGCTGGCATTCTGGCCTCATTCTCCCAGGCCCGCGCTGGTTCATTGTCGGAGCAGGAGGCTGTGAGCCCTCGCCACAGTTGCTATGTTGTGGAAACACACGGCTTGTGACTGCGATGGCCAGGCGCGGCCATGTGCCGATGACTGAGCGTCAAGGATCTGGGAGGAGTTTTATGGCCGCTGTTACCAAGGAGAGACCTGTTTGTGCCACGAGACGAAAGGGCATCCTCTTCTTCAGCCGTCGGAGGGGAGCTAAGCAGCTCACGGAGGGACTGGAACTGAAGGACACAGAAATCTGTCTGGCCAGGCATCGGCATGCGCAGCCACCAGGCCCAAGCCTGTCTGCCCAGCCATTTATCCTGGGACGTGGGCAGGGTGCGACGCTGGTGGCCAGGCTTTCAGAAGTACACCCCAAAGTCATCAGGTCATTTTGGCTAACCTTGGTGTTAAGTAAATACTTGAGCTGAAACTCAAGTCATGGTTCCCACTGAAGCAGGAAGCCAACACGGCACGAAGGAATACTGACCTGGCTGTCAGACATCTTTGCAAGGAGGGGGCTGTCCAGCCCAGCGTCTCACCGAACCTGGCATTAGGCAATTACATTGATTTCTGCCTTAAAGCTGATGGTGACATTTTTACTGACGTGGGGGGAAGTTGCTTTTCCTTCCCAACTTTTCCTTTGTGGCACACTGTTACAGAAATTGTGTTTTTCACCTGTTCACCACCCAGCTTTTTCCTCAGTGCCCATAACAAACCCTCATTCATCAGATGATTCAATTAAAACATGGTACTTATGAGAGAAAACAAAACAAAACAAAACAAAAACACCAAGAGGCCAAAGTTCCACCTCGGTATGACCATACCTGCCTGCCACTTCCCTGATGTAAGGAGATTTGATTGTTTACTCGTGAGCTAAACGTTATCTTCTTCAAAGCTTCACTTTGGATCTGTGATGTCTATTACGTCTGTGATTTAACAGTTGTGCAACACAAGGCTGATGATACCTACATGCCTTGAGTCAGCACCCACGTGCACGGCTGTGTGCTTGCGTTTGGATCCTGAGGCTGTGGTGAGGAGCAGGACGGCCGAGCCTTCTCACCTCCGGTTTCTTCAAGGACTTGCAGGACTCCAAGGGCTAACTTAAATCATACTCTGCTCTGAGGACTCAGTGGGGTTCATGTCCTAGAGGAGCTGTCTGCTTTACTTCTCCTCTTATAGCAAAGGTGACATTTACCACACTATTGGCATCTGTACATTTACCTCTCTTATTTTTGTTTCCCTTCAGGTTTCATGTATGATTCTTTTCACAGTGGAATATTAGAGATACCTGGTTTGTCAATTCATTACAAGATTTACGAGGCCAAGATGTCTGATGACAAACTGCTAAGTATTACCCAAGCCTATAGTAGTATATTTTCTGTATTGGACTTTTCCCAGCAAAGCCTGTTTTTCCATTTTCCTCCTTCCTTCCCATGGCCTTTTAATATGAGCTACGAGACAGGAAACAGCTGAGAATACGTGAGTGCAGGGAAAGAGAGGGAATAAGGCAACCCAATGGGTGCTTATTCCCTTCCCTACCCCTCCCAAATGTCAATGCATTCAAAAGTGAGTATCAAAAAAGCACAGCTGAACCAAATGGCAGCAATTTGCACCTTTTATTCCAGTGCTGTTCAAGAACGTTTGCTCGCTAGTAGGCAGAGAAACATCGGCAATTAAAGTGATTTTAAAAATATGAATTTAGGGAAATCATTCACACGAGAGAAAGACCTGCCCTCTCCTCTCTCCAGTATCATGGTATGCACTGAAATTTCTACTGGTTTTACACAGCCTTGTGGATTTGGGAAAGAAAATGCAGGAATTAGGGAAGATATATGTAGAAAACCCAAATGCTCAGGACAACAGCTCTAGCTGAGGCAGTAACTGAACAGAAAACATCCTCGATACTAAGGACTAGGACCGAAGCAGCTTCTTCTCACCCGTCACCACTCCATGGGCTCAGACCTGAAACAAAGGCTCCATCCCTGGGCTAGGCAGTCCCTCTTCTCCTGTCACACAGACCGCAGGAAAGGAACAGCTCCATGTTTTGAGAGGGAGCAAGCCCAAGGCATCCGCTGCAATGCTCTGCTAGCTGCAGGTGCATCAGCAGAGCTTCCATACCTTTAGAGATGCTCCACATCTCTGGCACATGGGATTGGCCATGGCACCATCCGGATGCTGCCCCGGAGCACCATCCATACCCACCAAGCACAAGAAACCGCGCTGTTCAACATACCTCACTGCTCAGACCCCTTCTTGCTCATACATACCCCAACACGACCCCCACTTCAAGTTCCTGAACCACCATCCGTGCTCCTAGCTGGTAAAGCTTGAACCTACCCCAAAGTAAATCTCTCAGAGCGGGTCTAATTATAAAATCTTCTCCAGAAGCCATCCATCACCTTGAGTTTATGTTATTAAGAGAAACCTCTTCTCCCTGCCCCAGTCCCCTCTTTCTGCAAGAGGAGGTGTGGGAACCGCAGAGCAGTGCTGCACCTGAGCCAGCACTGGGCACGCAGCCCTGGTGCCAGCAGCATCCACGTGAGCGAGGTACAGGTCTCTGGGAATCCCATTTGTTCGTATAAACACATCCAAAAAGCACACAGAAAGGGATGTGAGAAGTTGATAACAACTGCAACACCATTTCCCCATTTCCAAAGACATGCACCTCTCTGCTCCAGACCTCTCTTGATGTCAAAAGAGTACAAATTTCACTTCTCATTCAGCCTCTGACTTTTAAATCAAATGCACAGCTGCACTTGAGAGCATGCTTATATGTGCACAGTCATCCGAGGAGCTTTGTCAGGAGTCCCAGGCAACAGAGTCACAGATTCATAGAATCATTCAGGTTGGAAAAGACCTCTAAGATCATCTAGTCCAACCTTTACGCCAAACCATGAAGACAAGCAGCCTGTCACTTTTTATATATGAGTGTTTCTTTATTTATTAGTGAGGATGCTGTTAGCACCTAGGTTTTTTTTATGGATGCCCATAGGGACAGTATCTTCAACAACGTATTTTTTTAATCTGCACTATTGGTTAATGAAAGGCTCAGTGAACAGGGCTGACATATCCTCCAGCTACTGCTACCCTTGCAGCATGCTCTCACGTTACCCGAAAATCTGCGCAGTGCCCGGCCACTCGTTCCTTCACCTAGCAGTCCAAACTTGTCTCTGGTGCATTTGTATTTGTTTCCACAGACTGTGCAGGCTCTCATGTAGGATCCTCAGCAAGCCTTCTGCCGTGCCCCGTGCCAGCAGCACATTCCTTTCTCTATTACAGAGCATTTCCAAGGAACAGGAAAAAAAATCTGCTCTCTCTACCTGTTTATTTTTCAAGAATTGATAGACCTCCCTTCCCCTATATTTTCCGCATGAAAGCAAGAGGCTAGAAGACAAATACCACATAAAATATAAACTTTCCTCCCAAGCAGCAAGTGAAGAGCAAGCTGTTTGATTGCTCTTTTTTTAAAAAAAAAAAAAAGTGTGCTGCAACAAGATACACAAACCTGTGAGGTCAGAAGGAAGGAGGTCACTGCGATTGCCCAGGACGATTTCCTGGTACAGGGAACAGACTATGCCCCAGAAAGGTGATGAGAGCTCCTCTTCCCTAGCACAGCTCAGTAACTTAGAGGTAACCACCTTGCCAAAGGTCACATTGTGCTCATGGGAAAAGCCTTAGCTTGCACGCTTTCTTTAAACAAAAAAATCAAGCGCAAATCAAACATCCACATAAAAGAATCAAAAACAGGAAAAAAGTTTACATTGGCAAAAGAATGGAACAAACTCATGTGAAATGCATTGTTCCTGTGTAAAAGCACCTCCTTTCTTCCTTTCAATGGAAGTTTTATACTTTTTTGTGATTTAACAGACAGCCCGGGAGAGCTACTCCACCAACATGGAAAGCATTGTTAAAAGAACACTTAGAGCAATAAAAGCACATTGACTCTCCTTCTTTCGCAGCATACCAGGATAATAGAAGCGTAGCTGTTCTGCACAAAGACCCGAGACCTCCCCCAGCTGGCTCCCTACCAGAGATCCTCTGCTATACTTAAGAGCACAAACAGCTCAACAAACTACCCGAGTTTGGGGCTTGGAGCAGCCATTCTACTGATGGCAGCGCAGTCTCTATTTTGAACTTCAATAGGATCAAGCGTGCACGCAGAGCACTTTGGCTGATGATGTTCTGAAGGAGCTCATCCTTTTTGTACAGTAGCAGGCTAACATCACTGAAAGTCAAGGGTCAGTAAAGTATTAAAAATTCACCGTGCCGCTCCTTGAACAGCAAGAGAAAAGAAAGTAAAATGTCTTGCTTTAGTTAGAACAAAATTACATTTGATTCTACATGCCGCAATGGCAATTATTCTTCAATTCAGCACCGGGAACATTCCTGAAGCTATTTCACAAAAATAATTACACAAGGTCGTTTGGTATTCAGAGAGAGTACAAAAATCACCGTTGTTCTGAGGTCTCCGTGGGTTTAGATTCAGCGAAACATAACAGGGCTTTCATTGATCCCCCTGTGCTTTTTGGAACCGTAAATACAACAAATCGTCCCTATACATACACAGGCACACAGGCACACACGCACTTTGTGGCCAAGAAAGAAAGAGCCTCACCAGGAAGCACAGCGAGCCCCGAGGAACTGCAGGCTCTTACACCTGCAGCCCCATCAATTAGGCTAATGTAAGCAGGCTCTTAGTGGAGTGCGGAGGTTAATGGGAGCTTCGGATGCGGAGAGGCTCTAGCACTACCCAGAATGAGATCCTTATTCAGCTTCATCTGCTATTCAGAGCAAAACTCCAAGCGGGCCAAGTTACCCAGACAATGAAGTCAATTGCAACTGTGAACATCAGATCCGAACGTGGCCCCCTTTGCGTCCCCTCTGAGCCCATCTGTGATGCGTTGCCTGTTTACCCTCGGCTACATGAAGCGTGAGGTAGTCGACAGCTTTATTCCAACGCTCCCGTTGTTTCCTTAGAAGTTAAGGACAAGTCTTTTCTAACGACATGCTCACCTGAACGCAGAACACAGCTATATCCCGGGCCTACCTGCAAATATGCAATGAAAAATAAGAGTGTGGTTTGGCCGAACACAGGTAAAAGTGCAGGAAACAAAGAGAATAGGACGTGCTTTACTGGGTTCCTCCAGAATTCCTATGCTGGAGAGATGAAATAAGCACTGTGATCATCTATGCACCGTGTGCAGAGTAGCTTTAATATTAAATATTTAGAGTAAAGGAAAAAAAAAAAAAAAAGAAGAAGGTAGGGAATGTAAAGAGAATGAATTAAATATCCTAAGGGAAGCCTGAGCCCCTCCAGGCAGAGTCACGCCAGCCCACCATCTGAGATGAGCCAGACACGAGCAGTCTGGCTTCCAGGAGCTGCTGGAGAAAGGTGCCATCGCGGGCCCCCAGTCCTCAGCACTCCCCCGCTGCTGCTTCAGGGCAGCCCGGCCGCTCTGCTGAGCCGCCTGCAGTCGTGCTCTAACCTGGAGTCCCTTCGGATGCAGCGGTAGAAAGCAGCCATGCCTCCAGGCCACCGAGCAGTCCCTCTCCGGGGTCATCCTAGCACCAAGGAGGAGCGGGGAGGGCAACGGGAGGCAGTGGGGAAGGGGAGCATCCTGCCCTGCTTCGCCCCTCTGCCAGTCCCTGGCTGCGGGCTCAGAGGCCAGCGTCTTCCCCAGGGTCCGCACGGGCTGTCCAAGAGGGACGGCCCCGCTCAGCGCAAGCTCAATCCTCCAAAACCTCCCCGGGCAACGGCGCTCACATATTTCAGTGATAACCACTACCTTGTAAACACATTCCACATTCCTCTTCCACTGAACCCCACCGGCCAAGCGACCGGCCCCTCGCTTGACTGCTGCACGAGGCTCCTTCTGAAGAGGTGCAGGTGGCAGGCTTACAAATGGCAATGACCTTACTGAGCATCTTTTGACTTTCTAATTTAGTCCTGCTCTGCTGTCAAACTGACGGTCATTTTCTTGAGCCCATGTGAACCCCAAGAAACTCTCAGATCACGTCTAGAAAAAAGGAGCACGAGAGTGTTAATGCAAGGTCACAGCAATGCACGATGACCTGTTGAGGTTGGAAAGCCTTCCTAACCAAAACAGCTTCTCGTGTGAACGGGGCTGCTTTCCAATCCCATCACAACGAGTTGAGTCCTTGCATCTTTCCCCACTACCTGCCTTCACAATTTAAAAGAAGAACACAACTGGGATTTCACAAATGTAAGAGCCCTAGTTTTTTGTCATCTGTTCCCTCGCTATGTGTACTTGCAAACTTTTCATTCCTCTTATCCATTCAGGTCACGTTTGCTCTTTTGTGTTTGAAACAAGAGGAGCTGTTTTCCTGCAGTCCTCCCATCCCTGCGTATTTGCAGGTCTGCGCTCCAAAGCACGGGATATGAGCAAATGGAAATTCCTGTGACTCACTCCGATTCTCATCTTCCCCTTTCCTCCTTTCCCTGCAGCAATGACCTCCAGGAAAGCAAGAGATCCCCCCAGCCACTCTGCACGATTCACCTCCTGCTGCCACGTCTGACCAGCGGGCTTTTGGAAGTCGATATCCTGGTGGGGCTTAACACGTTTTAGTGCTACCTTGCTGATGTCCAGAGCCGAGTCTCAAGTGTCCTCCACCACCTCCACGAGTCCCTGGACTGAGAAACAGAAAGCATTTGCCTGTGGCTGATTGTCCATGACCCATAACAGGGAGCAGATGTGCAGGATACTCAGAGGAACACATGCAGAAATGTTAAATGCAGAACAAAACAAGGAGAGGAGATTGGAGAAAGTATGAGGAAGGATGGCACTGAAGAGCACCAGCCTTCCCTGGCAGTGTTAATAACAAGCCAGGGACATGTTCACTAGGAGGGCTCCTGCTCCTTGTCTATCCTTCTCCCACATCACCCATGTGCCCTCAGTCTCCTCTCTTCTGTCACTTTTGCTAAGGCAGGAGATCCCTTTGCCAGAAAGCTCCCACGTGCACAGTTGTTCCTGGCTGCCTCTCCCTCCAAGCGATGGAGCAAAGAAGACACTTCAGGAATTAACAGGTCTAAATCTACTTACTCGGAGGAGAAGCCTCTCTGCTGAGGACAAGGGGAACCCCGGGGTACCCAGGTGTACACGGAGAGGTGCCCTGCATTCCCATCCCCACTGCCCTTCCCCTGTGCCAAGGGAGACACAAAGGCTACGTAGGAACCTCAAAACGGAGCTTACAATGGCAGAAAGGGAAGGAAAAAATCTCCCCAAACCAAACCAAAAATTTGGGAACTTGTCCTGTTTGTCTCTTTGGGCTCCTTTCCTTGAATACGTCACAAACATTTAACTTCAATACTGAAAGCTTGATGGGATGCAAGTTATTAATTTATGACTACGACAAGATTATTATGGCTAATTTAACATGTGCAGGCACTTAACCAACTACTGTTGGGAAATATTTGTCATTAATTGAAAAATTTCCTGCCTGCAATTTGGCAGATATAATGTAAGCGAGCTGCAGAAATCCAGCATGACACAGAGAGCTCTCATCCACCGCCACCTTTACACGTGACTGTAGGACACTCGAGCTCTGCCTGAAACGAGCACAACAAAATGTACCTGTGGCACTCGTAAATGAAATGGCATTGGCATTCGGATGCCACAAAATCTGATTTCAGAGGATGCTCTTCCAGACACGGGAATGGGAGCAGAGAAGCACACGAGCTCCCTATGGGGAGTGGAAGGGACGCCATTTGGAAAGACTGTGTCTTAAGCATGTTAGTCATAAATTGTTTTATCCACAAAGGTTCTTCAGAGCCGTGTTTCTTCAAGGCCCATCGCTATCAGGTGCACTCTCCTACTATCAGTCCCTTTCCACTGCAGGGCCTCCATGCGTTCTCTTGCCTCTTTTGCTTCTCTCATGTGGTAGTTTCCAGAGAAACAGCAATGTTTTGGTACACTTAAATCTCCGAGCTCTACGTAGGTGTGTCAGGATAAACTTTGGGAACATACTACCAGAGGGGACTTCCCGAGCATTCAGTCCCCTGTTGGTGCTGACAAACACTTCACATAATCCTTTCACAGGCCAATTGAAGTCTATTTTGAAAACAATTCCATTTTTCCCCATTCCTTTGACTGAAATGCTGTTCTGGGAGCTTGTTAGAAATGTCCAGACTGAACAGCCAGTCTATCACTTTTTTCTTTTTTTTCTTGGTGCCAACACTACCCTTTCCTTGAGGCAGCTTTTGTCTCTTGTCAGCAGTATTTAGAGAAGTTGGTCGTCTCCCCTTTCAGCTCTCCAGCTCCCAGCTAGCTTTGCACAGGCTGGTAGACAGGCACTGGCGAGGAAAGCACTCACCTTCCACCTCTGGCCTGTTCTCTACTGCAGAGTAGAACATGTCTCCTGCATTTCCTGTCAAGAAATACCATCCATTGCAAGGTCTATGTCCCAATAATCTTCCCAGATGTGGCTCTTCCACATTTCCCCGGCACCCAGATTTCTGATGCTAGCTGCTGACACCAGCCTAGAGGACCCATTCCAGATTTTTGTTAAACCCCTAAGTGCTGGCACACGCTCCCTTGCCTGGACTCTCAAGTGCCTGGCCATCTGCACATCCGCAGAGGGCCTCCAGTGTAGGTGTAGCAGGAAAATATTTAGCCTTTTCCATCCAGCTGGCAAATTCACTAGCTCAAGCTTGAGGAGGAAAATCTGACCCTGCTTGCTTAGGGGCCTCCTTCCTTTTAACAATTTTTTTTTCAGACATTTTAAAAGTACTTGAGTCAGGGAACAAGGTCTCTAACAGAGTTCCCAGCTCTGACAGAAGACTGTTACTGAGAGGACACCACAAGGCTTTGTGAACAAAAGAAAGCAGGCAGTGTCGGACAACTTAACCTCTCGGGTCCCACGCTATCCTCTGAGGGTGTTGCTTTACTAAAACAGCTAGATCACAGTGACTGAAGAGGTTTCTGCTATTAACTGTCTCCTGAAAGTTGCTGATCTTGAGAAAGGAACAATTAAATGAAGCGTGAAGCTCAAATAGGTATTTCTCCCTCTCTATCCTGTACCACTTGAGCACACAGGAGTGTGAAGTTTACCCACTTAGGAGATCCTTTTGTAATCAAGAACATCCTGAACTGCAGAAAGATCCTGGCCCAGAATGGATTTTTTCTCTTTTCTTAACTGCACACGTACAGATGCATGTGCTAGGGATGCAGGTATGAGTTTTCCCAAATACAGATACAGACCAAAAGCTTGGGATACCAAATCAGACATTCAAGCACTGAAAAGCAGCCACTGTATCAGGTATGCAATGTGAGACTCTGGGAGCTGTTTTTCTGAATACTAAGCGTGGAAAATATCAATTGAAACCGCACTTACTCGGTCTCTCTGAAGAAATCAGGTCCTGAATGCCCTACAGTCAGCACTCAAACTAAACAGCTCCATATTAGCGATAATTAAAAATACAGCTTAAATTATTTTTTTATAAAAAAATATCCCTGTTCAGAATATCCCACTACAGCCTCCAGCGCAATAAACCCACACACATGCTTGCAGCTTGTCTGTCCAAGAGACATGCAGCCAGATCTTTGGCTGATGCCACTTGGCAGGCCTCTGCTCAAGTTCACTGGGGCTATGCCAAATCCCACTGCTGAAGAGCTGGAGCGTACTGTTCGTAGACTGCTCAAAAAGGCAAGCTGAATCGCTTGTATGCACCTGGCAACATTCATTCCCACATTTTTCAAAATATGAGAACTGTATTTTCTGTGAGAAACGGTCCTTCAGAAAACCGTCACACCACCCCTGTGCCGGCACTAGCTATGAATACACCCTGGTATAAAGCCCACGATCTCTGCTGTTTGTGAGTAAAGAAGAGAGGCTACAGCACACAGAAGAGAATTTTTTTGGTCTAAACATTTTTTTAGAACGGCATATTACTTCAACTTTTTGCACTTGTCGAAGGGTTTCTACTTGCAATCTAGGGAAGAAAATAAAAAATCCGAAACAAACCCCACTGTGCTAACAACCGCAGGCAGCGATTGCCGGCCTGTGCAAACAATACAGTCAGAAGAACTTGCTGCTTTCCATTTTGTAAACATGCTACAAGCAGCCGGTCTCTGTGAGAGAGTGGCAACCAAAAGCTCTTGGCCACTTACAGGTTTTTCATTACCCTATTCTACAGTAAAGGAAGCAGAGTAGTTAAAAAGTTGTTTTCAGCACTATATAAGCAGATACCATCAGGAACTAGGGAAGACAGTTCATTTTTCCACTTTATTTTTTTACTTACCTTCCGATTAAACTTTACTAAGTCCAAAGACTGGTCAATGCTTGCGCGATTGAATGTTGTGCATCTGTGTAACCAAGAAACGCACTACACCTGCAGGAAATCAACCTTTAAGGCAACTCAAACATGAACTTTCTTCAGCTGCTTACCTGCATCCGTTCCTGTTTTGCCAGATTCAACATAACACAAAAGGCTACCGGTGCTTCAAAAGAGATCTGTCACCTTGCCAAACTTTTGAGCGCTAGCAAACAACGGAGGTACTTTAAGGTTTGCACGGAGGATCCTGTAAAGCCTCGATTTGGTTCGACTTGGGCAGCGCCCGCTACATCCCCTCAGTTATCCAGCACCCGGCTCTGCTCTGCCTTCCCGAAGCGTGAGCTATTAACGCCGCCCTGGTCCCTCCACCAGGCGATCCCCGCATCTGGTGCCGAATGAGTCAGTGGAGGGAGAAAGCACCAGTATCCCCCAGTTGCTAGGAGACAAGCGGGGAGATCCTGACCTGAATTCTTAGCGCAGGCTGATGTTGCTCGGGGAGCTTAGCCGGGTCTCTCCTGGAAAGGCAGGGAAAAGTTACTCCTGGGTTTGCAGAGGCAACAGGATGAAAATAAGCAGCTCCTAGGATGAAAAGGCACCTGTCATGAAAACTGGGAGCGCATATGCAAAAACTGGGGGTGAGTTTTCTATCCTCTGTGCCAAGGAGGCTTCAAGTCCTTAACCTTGAAATAAGATCTTTGTATTTCAATCTTTGTCCTTAGAGAAAGCAGAAGAAACCACCCAGCACGCACTTGGCCTCAACATTAACAGATGAAATGACAGAAGGTTAAACATGCAAACCCAAGCAATTAAGGTTGTCCCAGACATCTGTACTACAAAGAGTACTCTAAGCCAAACTCATAACCCAGAAAACAGAACAGAAGCAAGTCAGGAAAGGTAAGATGACACACTAAATCTGCATTTTCTGACCTTTCAAATATTTTAAGTTACTGTCATGCCAGTGCATTCATTACTCCGTTTAGCTTGCAGCCTCCTCAGTATGCATTTTCTAGAAGATGGAAAATACGAGCTGAATTAGGCCTGAGGAGCTAAAGAACATCCGGGTCCCTTGGATGGCAAATAATTGACCCTAGTTACCCTTTGTAGTGAAAGAAAATAATGACTCCTTGGATGCAGCATAATATAAATGCGTTGCACAGAGCAAAGTATCAGAGAAAAATATGCCTGTTTGCTTTCTGCTGACTCTGAGGAACATCACCACTCTGGGCAGCAAGGGTAAGAAAGCAGAGCTGAGCACACCACGCTGGGTGTTTCCCTGACGGCTGGAGGTGACCAGGGAGAGTGAGGAGGATGAGGGGTGTCACTGCAGGAGTGATTTCTCTGATTTCCACTGAATGCTTCCCCATTGCACCTGGGCGTATGTCTCTTACAGGAGCAGCTCCTGTCTAGTGGGGGTGGTCTCTGCCAGCCCCAGGCAGCAGTCCCCTCGAAGCCCCGCTGCCCAGCTGGGGCAGCAGTTCCAGCACCCGCTTTGTGTGGCACGCTCTGCATGAAAGTAACACAGAATCACAGAATATGCTGAGTTGGAAGGGACTCACAAGGGTCATTGAGCCCAACCTATGGCTCCACACAGGACCACCCCAAAATCAGACCAGGTGTCTGACAGTGGTGTCCAAATGTTTCTTGAACTCTGGCAGGCTCGGTGCCGTGACCACTGCCCTGGGGAGCCTGTCCCAGTGCCCGACCACCCTCTGGGGGCAGAACCTTTCCCTAACCCCCAGCCTGACCCTCCCCTGTCCCAGCTCCATGCCATGCCCTCGGGTCCTGTCGCTGTCCCCAGAGAGCAGAGCTCAGCGCCTGCCCCTCCGCTCCCCTCGTGAGGGAGCTGCAGGCCGCCATGAGGCCTCCCCTCAGCCTGCTCTGCTCTGGGCTGAGCAAACCAAGGGACCTCAGCTGCTCCTCATACAGCTTCCCCTCCAGACCCTTCACCATCTTTGTAGCCCTCCTTTGGACACTCTAATAATTTTATGTCCTTTTTATACTGTGGTTCCCAAAACTGCACACAGTACTCGAGGGGAGGCCGCACCAGCACAGAGTGGGACGATCCCTTCCCTCCACCGGCTAGCAGTGCTGTGCCTGATGCACCACAGGGCAGGGCTGTAGGTAGAGGGGTTTTAGTAGAAGGGAATGCACACAAGCATCTGCAGAAATGCCAGACCATCTCAACCGTGCAAGGGCACACCTAACATTGAATGTTTGCGAGTGTACCTCAGAAGTGGCTCTCCTGACAGCCAGGCTCAGCAGCCCTACGAAGCTGTGCTCAGCACATGCTCGGGGTCAGGCGACGATCTCTTGGTCGTGCCTGAAATCTCTCCCTCCCTCACAAAGTCTGTGTTTACCCGGAGAATCAGTCTATGCCTTCAGTAACTGCAACAGCCCAAAAGCAGATGAATATTGTGATGCATCAAGTACCTTCCTGAACAAGAGCCAAAGCCCAACATGTTGATAGGAAAATTACAGTTTTTTGTTCATTTCCCTTCTCTCACCTTTTTTTGCAGAAATAGGAAGAGCTCAGTGCTGTCTTATCTCAAAAGCACCGAAATTTCCAAACAACGCAGTTAGAGATGTCATGACCCAGGGAGCAGCAAAGATGAATTAATCCAGATTTTTTTTAAAGTCCCAATAAAAAATCATTGTAGATAACCAAGCAGAATTTGGAGGGAGTAAACTGTGAAAATTTAAGATGTTAAATATACACTTGCCTGCTGCTAAGGAAAAGCTGGTCACTTAACACAGTACTGAGTGTAAGTCAGAAATCAGAGCTCTGTGCAGCACAACTGAACTTTAACTAGTACAGGTATTCTGAAACAATTTTATTTATGAAAGGCTATGAAAAAGACAGCATCATCCCAAGGCAGGATGATGCAGAGACCCTGTTCATAGCAATAGCTGTATATTAGATAGCACTAGGTTCATATTTTACTAGATTCATCTTTTGCAAACCAAATGGAGTGGATTTCAGTGCATTTGTTTCCTACAAATGCTTCCAAATTGCTTTTCTGTGGAGGAACACAAGCTGACACCAAACAGCAGAAATCAGAGGAAAAAGAGAAAGCCTGGCAAAATGAAAAGTGCAGCAAAAACAAGCTTTCAAAAATAAGGCCCTTTTAGAGGCAAAGAGAAATTTCAGGACACAAGTATGAAAGATTTGAGATGAAATGGAGAATTGCTGAGCCTGAAAGAGAGGAAAAGGGGAAGCCTTTCGGGGGGCAGGAATTTCAGATGTGAAACAGATCTTACAAGTACAGGCAGACTGCAGAGAAGGGTCCAACAGTAAAAAGGTGTTAAGCGAGAAAGAAAAGGAAAACAGAGAGAAAGGAAGAGAAAGAGGTAGTGAAATAAGGAGAAAAATGTTCTCATTTTTTTCTGTATACAGACTGAAAGGCATTTACCAGGGCTGCCATGGGGGTAGACAGCCAAGGGAGATATGTGTTGATGAAGGAAGTGCTTCAGGTAGGTGCCCCAATCCAACCATCTCCTGGCCATGGGTGAGCACATCACTCAGTTTTTTATCGTTGATGCTGCTGGCAAAGTTGCCAGTTGTCATATGGCCGTTAATTTTCTAGCTGTTCTCAAGCACAACCAGAATTCTGTGAAGAATCAAGGGAAATCTTACATTTCTACTGGCTGGAAAAGGGGCTGTGAGTGGTCTATGGAGCAGAATGATAACAGGTGATAAAACAGTGAGAACTGCCAAATAATACAGCAGTTTTGTGTCAGTTAGCAAAGGCAGATAGGAACAATGCTGCTGGAAATTCAGACAGAAGTGAGAACCCAAACCAGCCATGTTTCCTCCCTCTGAACATCTCCTCGGTCCGAGTCCTGAACAGCAAGAATGGGTGAGCAGTAAAATGGCTTTGGGTGGGGTGCAGAAAAGCCACACCGTCTGGTTAAAAACAGTCAGATCTTCTTATTGTTTAAACATGCATGACACCACTGGCTTCATTTTATGCCAGCTTAAGATGCCAGCCAAATGCACTGAGGAGGAGGAAGGCAGCAGTTCCCTTTACCTGCTTCACTTTGCCTGCAGGCAGGTTTCAGCAAGGCACGTGTCTTCTCCAGGGGAAGATGCTTAACGAAGGGTTTGTTCTTCCTGATGCATACAGAAGGATGCTAATGTACTGAACTCGTCAAGCACACCTTGTAATAAAATGTTTCAAAATTTGTATTTCAAAAATTGGACAGTTCGACACAGCCTGAGTTTAACCACAGACAGACGACTGCACTGTCCACATCTCTCTGCAAAGGCCAAGTCTCATGGAAATCAAGATGCTGGGCAATCGGGGTGCACCTTGGTGTGCACCGTGGTGCAGGACAGGGAAGGATGGCGGCTGGGTGCAGCAGGCCTCGGCAGATGGACCGTAGCTGAGCGTGGTCACTGGCTCCATGCCAGCGCTGCTCCTCCCAGCCCTGAAATCCTGCCAGGCTCCCCGCTGCCCTTCCACGGAGACAGAGAGCAAACCCTCAACCAACGTTTCATAGAAATAAACTGCTACTTCCCTCTCAATGAGAGGAGAGTGACGTGCCAGGAGGCAGCAAATAAATGTCCGTGTGTGCGGGGCTGTCTTGTAAATAACCTTTACAAGAGAAATAGTTTGCATTTACAGAAAATGCGGGGCAATGAATTATTCATCTCAGTAGAGGGACTGAAATACTGTCTTTTGTTAGTCTGGTTATTGGAGACTGAGGGAAAATAAAGACAACCAGACTTTCTCAGATGCAATAACTGATCGGTAACAATGCAGACAAGTTGGAAGGATTTTTTTTCAGTGAGAGTTGCAACCATTTTCCATGTAAGTGTCTGAAACTGACAGTTAATGCACAAAATATAGCTGCTATGCCATCAAGTACATGAACCTTACTATCAACAGAGGCATTAAAGACTGACATTATGATACTGATTTTTTTTCATTTCACTACAGCTGATGTCTGAGAGGCGGTATTATTTTTTCTGTTTAATGCCACAGGCCTGGACAACAAGACCAATGCTCACTGTAAAATGATCCCCCAGTTGCTCTTTATGGGAATAATAAGAAGAACCAGTCTGCCAATAAAACTGGCAGTTACTGGAGAGAACCTGGATTTTCAAGATGTGCCACAGTCTCCAAATTTTTTCAGAAAAAAAAGTACACGTATAAGTTTAAGAATAAGATACAGAACTGAATTATTATAATGTAAAAGACAGGCTAGCAGCTGTGTGCACTTAGATTATATATATATATATATATATATAAAAAAAAAAGCACTGACCTGTACAACAGAAATTGCAAAAACATCTGCTAGACTTCTGGGCTCTGAAATCACATTCCCTGAAAGCAAGCTTCCAGAAGAAAGGCTGGGCACTTACGTGAAATACCACTTCCCTTTCCAATGAGTTGCGCTTCTCTTCAGCAGCTTTATTTAAAAGCCTAAACACAAAACCACACGCCTCTCCCTTCTCTGGGAAGGCAAAGTAACAACCTGTGATGGCAGCAGCATAAAACCAGATTTATCGACACCTTTCAGAATTCGGAATATACCAGGCTGCCCTCTTTGCTTACTCCCTGCTTGTCTTCTTAGTCCTTTTCTATGAGACAGATTCCTGTAAGTCATCTTCTCCGACCTGCAGAGGGGTAAGCAGAGCTGCATTTACTCTTCAACACGGAATACCACGGTGCTCTCATAAAGACAGAAACGCTGCTACCTCTTAGGCTTTGTCTGCTTGGCAATTTGGTGTCTTACATTTCAGTTCTCAGCACTGCCAAAGCTTTTAACACTTCACAGAACTTCCTACAGGGTCAAGATCTGCTCTGCCATGACATGAATTCCCAGCAAGTTCATCTCTGTTGTGAGCAGGTATTCAAAGCAGCCCTTGGTCTCATCTTCTCCTTTCCCCTCATACATTGCCAGATGGCTTTATTTAATGTCTAGTCCCTAGATTGGCTCTTAGATTGATTTTTTCCTCTACACTTGCCATCTGCTGGTCCAGGCAGCTAAATGATACTCTTGCTTTTCAATCTCACAGCACTGGTTCTTTCTTGCTGTTGACTTGGCATCCAAAATAGAAAGGCAGGCAGACAGGAAGGTCTGGATAAGGCTGCACTTGACCAGCAGGAATTTTCTCCTTCTGCCTTTGAGAGCTGTATGTAAAAGTTTTAAGAGGGAGCAGAGCACAAAGCCAAGAAAGACAGGCACCGAGGTGACCTGAAGCACGTTGTCTCAAGGCTGGGAAGTGGACTGCGGAGTGGCTATAGCTTGGAAGGAGGATTTCCAGCCCCAGCTGTTGGCATTGTGTGGCCTTGTACAAATAAAATCTGTCGTGTTGTGCATCAGCTAATGGCATAGAATTGCAAGCACACTTCCAAGAGAAACAAATGCTGCATGGAAAAACCTTTACTTAGCTCCTCTGCATCGTTTTTCAGAGGCTCCAGGAACCGTCTTCCTCTCTTCAGTTACAAGGTAGAGGGATTGAGGGGAAATGATTCATGTGGATATGGGTGCCACACACCCACCCTGCCTGGCACCCTGCCCAGGGAAAGGCAAGTGGCTGCTGCCCAGGCTGCAAAACACCACCAGCAGCTGCCTGGAAAGGGCACGAGGAAGAGGACAGAGGAAGCATGGAGGCAGGAGGAAGGAAAAGGTGCCAAACAGTCTTGCCACCACCCCACCTAAATGTTTAATGGTGAGATGTTCCTGAGCTGCCTGAACGCGCATGTTTTGCCCATCTTGCTAGTTTAAGCTCAACATGCTGCTGGGGAAACTGGCTGCTCAGGGCTTGGATAGGCACATGCTTTGTGGGGCAAAAAAAACAACTGTGTCCCCCAGGGCTCAGTACTGGGGCCACTTCTCTTCAATATCTTTAGCAATGATCTGGACAAGGGGATCAAGGGCACCCTCAGTAAGCTTGCAGGCAACACCAAGTTAGGCACAGGTGTTGATCTGCTCGAGGGTAGGAAGGCTCCGCAGAGGGCTCTGGATAGGTGTGGGGAGCTGGGGGTCGGCCTCTTCTCCCAGGTAACTAGTGACAGGACTCAAGGGGATGGCCTCAAGTTGCACCAGGGGAGGTTCAGGTTGGAGATTAGGAAAATTTCTTTACTGAAAGGACTGTGAGGCATTGGAACAGGCTGCCCAGGGAAGCGGTTGAGTCACCATCCCTGGAGGTATTCAAGAGATGTGTAGATGTGGTGCTCAGGGACATGGTTTAGTGGCAGACTTGGCAGTGCTAGGTTAAAGGTTGGACCAGATGACCTTAGAGGTCTTAGGTTCCAACCTAAACAATTTTCCTAAAAATCCTAAACGGATTTTTTAGAGAAGACTCTTTGGGGCGTTCACAGCTCCAAGCACAACAGCTTCTTGTGCTGGCTGAGTCCTTTGAATGCCATGAGAATCCAATTAAATAATAAGAGCAGTAAGAAGCTTGGTGCTATTCATATTGGAGAAGATCTTGCATGGCTCTGGACAAATCATAGGCACAGCAACACTCTAAACAAAGGCATTTTCTAATCCTCTCATTATTATTGTTGCTCTCTCTTAAAGGTATTTCAGGACAGAAAACACATTCATTTCATGGAAAAAAAAAACAACTCATTTCATTCTTGAATGCCACAAGAGCCCAATTGTTTATGCAAATAGTCTAAGTGAGAGCTCTTCTTTCCATATTTCACTGTATTCTTTAATTTGCAAAGGCACTTGTCTTTTTCTGTTTCTCCTGTGTATCTGGTGGCACAGACAAGATCACATAGGGAAGTAAGTGGGAACAGCGTTAGGGCTGCACAGCCCAGATCTCTTAACGTTCAGATCAATGCCGATACTACAGAGCTGGTGTTTACCAGAGCTTCCAACCTCCGTTATGAAATTCATGAACATACCCCAGCTGTTCGGTGTCCTTGGTCTCAGCAGCCTTGACCCAACGTCCCTTGAAGCCAACGGAAAGGTTCCCTAATTACTCAGTGAGTGCCTCATCAAGCACAGTTAGGCCGGAGCACAGCTGAAGAACAAGATGCACAAATCCTTTAGCAATGCAAATTCCTTTACTCCTCAACCGTATTGCACTGACCCGCCTCCTCCAGGCCTTATTGCAACCTGATATTTCATACGCCTCGTGTTCAAGGGAGTGGCGCTGAGAAACTGATTCCTTAAAGCTCCCCAGCTGCTTTATGGGCTTCACGTTCGTGGCTTGCAACAATCGGGTTTCTGCTTGTCATCGTTATGAATGGAGGGATGAGAACTCAGTGACAAATTATGAAACGTTACATCTGCTTCAAGAAGGTGGAACAACCAGCCAAAAATAACGTGTCACAGAAATGCATAAATCAGTGCCAGATATAGCACAAGCCAGGCCTATATCTGAGAGCTGCTCTGGTACAGATGTTAGTAGGTGTACTGCATAAAGGACAAGACTGTACCACCAGCCTGCATATCCATGGAAACTAAGAGAGGATCTCTTGGGGAAAGGAGTGGCGAGATGGGGGAACAAAGGAGCTTTATTCCTTTCCCCTTTTCATTAGGGCTAAATAGCTTTCACTTTATACAGTGAGATTATTTAGGCTGGGGCCATGCCCACTCCCGGGTAACAAAAGAAACGCGGAAAAAGAACAATGTGGGTTCATCGGCTCCTTCACTCCCCGGGGGGCTTGGCAAGCCTGCTCTCTGGTCCATGTCTCTGCCTGTCCTCAGCCACCGTTCCACCTGGGCTGAACCGACGCGAACACATCCCGTCACGCCGCAGACGACCCATTACAACATGCACATCGCAGCGCAGTACACAAGCCAGACACCTGTTGGTTGAGGCGTGTAAGCTGTAAAGAAAAAAAAAACACCACAGGAACAATGGGCTGCTATGCAGCTATTCAGCATTCAGGCACGAAGTAGCAGAATGGCTCATTTCTCTTTGTGCAGATAAATACGTTCTGAGCGCATTTATGACGACGCAATTGCATCCGCTCTAGATTGTCAAATCTTAATCTTTAGTGTGTTATAATTACTCATAAAGGTTCCGTGACTGGCTAAGGACAACATCCAGCAAAAGAACGAGCTATTGCACAAGCAATGATTGACTGGGATCTCTACAAGCCATACCAGCCTCCTGCTGCATCTGCCTTAGAGCTACATTGCCCTGACGGTGCAGAGGGCACCCCCTCGAGCTGCCCCTCTGCTGCGCAGCCCAAAGGACCCTGCCAGAAGCACCATCCCTCTCTGTTTCCTTACAGATGGCATCGGGGCAACTCTGTGGCTGACACAGAGTGTGCTGGCTGCTGGGTACCCATGTGCTGAGCTGCCAGGCAGGACGAAAGAAACAGGCATGGTCTGCCCTGCACGTACCCCCTGAAGGAGCAGGGTGCAAAAATAATACAAATACGGTTACTGCTAACAACCTGCTCTCCTTACTCTCCTGCCCCTCCCACGGATTTCAGTTTATTCCATGTGTGAGCCTGACTGCCCTCTGCATGTGGTCCATTTCTCTGGCTCACTCCTGGTGCAGGCTTCCCCTGGGCTTTGCTAGAAACAGCAACATCAAGAAGAAAAGGGGAGTGAGAGAAAACAGAGGCAGTAAAACCTCAACATACCCCAAAAGCCATCCAAACACCAGAATAGGAGTGGAAAAGATCCTTCTCCTTTTTAAACATATCTTCTGTTTCTAATACTATCTGCAGGATATATATTTTTAATAATCTGTTCTAAAATAAGTTGGGCACAGTTTTTCAATAAATACTGTACGATTTGATAATCACGCAGCAGGGCAGAGTAAGAATAGTTTGCTGATACTTAAATAAATCTTTTTTTTACAATATTTTTAAGAAAACGGGACTTACCTAGCTTTTATTTCTCCAATGACATAAGCTCAGGGAAAAAAAAAAAAAAACAGTTGTCTCTCCTGGTTGGTTTTGGAAGTCTTACAATGGACAGTTGTATGTCAGCTATTTGCACCACCACCTTTCCAGCTACGTGAAATGAGCACTGATTTATGCAGCACGCTGCGTTTTCTCTTCTTGGTTAACTTCCATTCTGGCTTTCACTGTAAGCCGGTGCTATCTCACTAGATTTGAAGTAATAGCAGCACTTGTATTAATTTCCTTCCACACACTCAGCTGCTTGTAGCTTTGTGGAAGCTGGCTCCACACGCAAGAGGCAGGTTGTGGCTGCGCAGTGAGCCCGGGTTCTGACACGCTCAGAGTTACACGTTGACTCAGCAAGGTAAACAGTGGGCTTCTCAAGCAGCTTGGCCAAGGTGGTCAGGACGTTCTGACGCTAGCCAGAGCACGCTATCAGACAATCCACAGCCAACATAATTAATTAAAATGTTTAAAAACTGAAGTGTTGTTCTGCTGGTATTTAACAGTGCTGTTCCTAAGCAAAAATCTGAAGCTCATTTTAATGAAGCATCTTCAAACGTAGGTAGGAACATGTAAGTTTTTTCTCTCTCCTACACCAGCAAATAGCTTCTGCTTCCTTTCCCTGGCCTATTAAAGCAGATACTGGCTCCAGGTCACTAGACACTGTACAAACCCATTGTGGAATATCCCACGATGCAATGACTCCATAGCAAACTCTTGGGCTGAGCTAATACCAGCTCCCAGCTTTAGTCCAAATCCGATACCAAAGCAAACAGAGTTAGGATGATGCTCAGTGTGCTTTTGTAAAGTCCAGCCTAATTCAATCCTGAGGAGTGGACAGAAAACAATGAAATGGTGTAGTCATTTATAGATATTACAGTGAAAACGAACTAATCTGTATGTTGGTCAGTTTTGTTTTGCATCACTTTTTGGAAACAGGCTATGGCAGTAACAGTTAGGCTGATAAGAAAAGCTAATAGGAAATGAGTCTTTATGTTGTAGAGATAGGGCTGACAAAATTTACTGCTGTAGGCGTGGCTGGAGAAACAGCAAAATGCTTTTCATAAGAATTTGCAAGTTCTTTTTGTGGAGATGAAGCCGAGAAGCCCCTACGGGAAGCTCCTGCCTCTGTGGTCATTTTGTTCTCTCCAGCCTTGGAGGCCTCACAGCTCCATCGCTGCTCAATTACCAACGACAGGGCTGAAGCCTGAACACCACCACCGCCCAGGTCCAAAGTCCCCACGAGCCCAGCAGAAAGGCTCACCCTGCGACGCGCCTATCTGCAGGCACGGTCCTGTTATAACCCAAATTAGGGCTGTGGTTGCGCAAAAACTAGCGGCTTTCGTTCATAATAAGAGTGCAATGCAGCTAAGCTGGTTACTAAACCAGGTAATTAAAGGAACATGAAGAAAAATCACAGAATTAGACTTAAAGGTTCTGGTCTAGTTGCCAGTAACCCCCTTTATTTATTTTTTGACTAAGAAACTTGCTACATCAGGCTCTTTGGAAGAGTAGCAGAGAAAATTTCTGCAAAGACTGGAAATCTTTTGTATACACATGACAAAGTTTCCAGCTTTCTTTGCTCCCGGAGTCACTTGGCATCAGGGTCACGGAACTAGCTTGTACTAAAAAGTCCTCTCACCATGAGAAAGGTTGCAGAAACCTCTTTTCTCTCCAGCAGATAAAATTTAATTCCTTCAAAGCACTTCAGCCGAGTCCTAATATAAAACTCCACACACTTGTGCTAGCAATGCTGAGTTGTACATGAGACGGTAACAAGCTGAAAGGGTGTAATTTTGTCAAAACAGCAGGTCAGCTGGCATTATCCTTGTGAATACCACAGGCTCACTGCAAATGTCAAAGAGGAGACGGATCGTTTGCTTGGTTCTGGTATCTCTGAAAAGGACCAACCTTAAGTCCCAGAAAAACTTTGGACTTTGCCTGTCCGTGGGCTGAAGCCACTTGGAGATTCTGGAATATCAGATATGCAGTATTGTATTATCACATACTCATGATTTCAATTTGCTTCTGGGAAAGAAATGCCTGTATTTTTCCCCATCATCTTTCCATTGATAAATTTGAGGCTAAAAAACAACTGGGGAGAATTGATAACCCATTGAAACAACGGCTCTAATTCAAAGCAAGTGTAAAATGCAACACAGCCTCTTTTTATCCAAAAGATAACGAGAGCAGCAGAACTATCACCTGTAGATGCATGGCAAGTCTACGGAAGCAGCTGATGCTGTGGGCCAAAAGAGATGTCCCTTAAGATTGCTAGGAAGGCAGGAAGAGAGGCAGGAAGGAAAGAAGGAGGGAAGGAAGACACCCTCTAGGAAAAACAATACAGAAATGGCAGCAGCAAGTCCATGAGAGACCCAGAACAGGAGCTGGGAAAAGTTCCCTGGAAGGCCTAGTGACAGAGCTCCACCTCACTGGTGGCAGAGCAAAGTAAGGAGTGATGCTCAGAGAAGCCTCCCTAAGTTGAATCCTGCTTTATCCACGGAGCCCAAGTTGGGGTTTTAAATCATCAGGATTTGTTCTGGTTTTCACCGCCAGAAATTAACGTTAGCTAAAACTTACTAAAAATTGCCTGCTTTTGCCTGAACGGAAGCGAATGCAGGGCCACCACCCCAATTCCGACCTTGCAGCAGCTCCTCGTTCTGACCTGCCCAAGCACGCCTTCTTCACGCCCCTTACTCCATGTTCTCAAATGCCCGTGCAAAAGTGGAAGCAGCAGCAGCAGACCCACTTTTGGCTGAGATTTGTTGATCCCTTTCGCAGTTGCAGCAAGAATTCACAGCAGCAAGCCTGCCCAAAGAAGCCGGTGAGCCACAACCATGAGGCCACAACAAAAGCCGTGCCAAAAAGCCCCCTCTCCTGCCCTGATCTGCATCAGTCTTTCACAGCAGTGCTCCTCCAGGCATTTTGCAGCCCAGCTTAGCAGGCACCTCGCTGTCACGGCACCCAGCACAGCCCTCCCTCGGACACGTTCACAGGGGAGGCAGGTACCTGGGAAATTCTGTCCGGCAAGGAGAAGATCTGATTTTCTCAAGTTCCTTTGGCTTCTCAGCTGACGGCTGCGTGTGCCACGGTTTCTCAAAATTAATCAGTCGTTTCTGAGAAACATGAAGCTGGTGAGGAGAACGTGTCGGTTCATTCACAGTACATGCTCCTCTGCGGATAACAATATAACACAGATTGGAGCTGACATTTAAGATGACCCACGCCCTGCACAAGCCTCACAAAAACTGCCTCGTTATTCACTTCTCCAGCTTGGCAAACTAAGCCTCCATACTCAGCGTCAAGCTAAAACATTTGTTAAAATAATTCTTGGCTTCCTTCCACTCCAAACAAATTCATCAGGCAGATATATAAACTCCTTTTTGAGTTTCAAGACAAACAGAAACAAGGGATATATAAAACTGGAGGTATAAAAATGGTGCGATGGCTCGAATATTGTTTTTTTGTACATCTTCTTCTTCCACACAAGGATAACGGAAGGTTTCGGCTATTGCTGAGGTCACTGTCTCCAATTAAGAATTTAAGATAAGTTTTAAACAAACCAGACAACCGTGGAACAATTTTAATCCCCGAGTGAATAAAGCCCTCGAGGGACCCGGCTGCAGAGAAATCGATGGGCAATTCTATTACGCCTTAGCAGCAAGGAAGGCACAATCTGGCTTCGACAACGAGCCTCAAAGCCACGAGTCCTGCCGTAGGAATTTATCAGATTCACGTGATCCATCACCAGCACACAGAGCCCGGTTAAACCCAGAATGTCTTCTGCTTACAGCAGCACGGCGCGACATCATCTTCAGGTTAGGGGCTGTAATCTAATGGTGGGGGGGGGGGGGGGGGGAATAAGGCAGCAAAAAGCTGAATAATTTGTTCCAGAGAACCGCTACCCTCACCAGCACCCCGCTGCCCACTGACCTCACCTCTGCCTCAGACGTGTCGAGGGAAGCACCAGCTGTGGCTGTGGGAAGCTCGGCGTCTGCTCCCCCTGCCTCTCAAAGCAACGTACAAGTGGCCTCTCCTGCCCTTCTGACGGGAAGAGCTCTCTATCACTGCGGGATCAAACTCAAATCATTCACACGGTACTGCAAAAATACACCGCAGGCTGGCACAGAAAGCAGAGCTGGGCTTAAAAAAACCAACAACGCTGAAATAGAAGAAGGAATTTCCCCTCCCCTCCGATATCACTAAACCCTCACCTACTGACATCTCCCAGGGCAATGACAAAATCACTTTCCTTGGTACGACTGGTGCAGTCCAGCCCACACCTCCTACCCTCTGCCATGTGCCTCCAGGACTGCGCCCAACTCTGCCCCAGCAATCCAGGATCGCAGACGACGAGCTCCAGTCAGGACAAAGGATCCAGCTCAGGGATGCTCCCGGGCACTGGTTGGGAGCGTAGGTTTATCGTCCGTGTCCAGATCCCCAAACCATGCAGATCTGGGGCTTGTCCAAGGTGCTCTGCAGCTGCCTCTGAGCCTCAGACCCAACTTTCCTCTCCTTGAGAGCTAAGGTACGTGGGCAGGGAAAGAGGGGGAAAATAGAGACACGGATACAACCCGGACAGAGCAACGATATCGATGCAGCACATCTAAGCTCAGTAATGCAGACATACTCCGAGCTTTCCCTGCTCAGACATAGTCCTAGAGTCAGTTTTTTTTTTTTTTCTTTTTTATCCCTAGGCACCCAAGAACGATGTCTCCAATCCATTTTGCTGGCTTATGGAAGACAATATGAAAATAATACTATAAACCTTTTCCTCCTGCTCCCTCTTCTCCCAGGTAAATAAAAAATAACTCCACATTCTGCTCTGAGATCTTGCTTCAAGTCCATCTGCGAGCAAACAAGCACGAGGCCATTAAAAGACAGGCAGAAATAGTTAAGTATTAAGTAGGCTGTGAAAGGGCTTTTCAGGAAGTAATTAAAAGGGAAGCGAAGCCCTAAGAACGCATTATTTGCACAGTGACGCTTTGCTTTCTCCCCAGCATCTTCCTCCTGACGGCTGGTACCCAGAACTCTGATCTGTGCAGCCCACTGAAAACACCCAGCCACGGTGATCACCCCAACGTTATTTAAGAAACCTGAACGAGTACAGAATCACAGCACTCTTCAGCAGCATCTCCAGCAGCAATTAGGTGAGCTGCCTTCACAGTCTGCTGCAGCATAATTTCATCTCACTTTGAGAAAGATGTGAAAAGGAGCTAGGCTGTGAGATAAAAAACCGCATGTATTGTCTACCATAGCTCCCGTTATTTTGAATCAAATGAACTCTGAGATAAGCACATATGTGATAGGAACACTGGAGAGCAGTAAATCAGACAACATCTTCTTATAAAGCAAGCTTGTAAGGAACAAGAAACCCACGAACCAGATTTAGTCTGTGACTTACAGCACTTGCAGCTGAGCGATATGGGGAGGATACACCTGGACAAGACAGAAAGTGAACCTGTGCCCTGCCAAATGGGGGCCTGAAAGTCCCCTCCTTCCGAGAAAAAAAATCCCATTTCTGCTATAAAGCAATCAGCACGCTAGGAAAAATGGTAGTATGCACTAACCCAGGATAATGTGCCGCATTCCCTGCTCCCATAAGCCTTGATGGAAAGCAGGAGGGACAGAAATAAATAAATAAATAAATAGACCTATGTTTTATTTTTATTATTTTCCCCAAAGTTAACTTGGATGCATTTATTTTTGGAAGCCAAACTGAAGATACCTGGAATACGCCTGGCTGTCATCAAGCAACAAATCGGGCTGCCTGGGACTCAGCACCGCTTCCGTGCCCCGAAGCCAGGAGCCGCCTGGGGGAATTCAGAGCACCTCCCTCCACTCACAGGAACTTGTCTTTCTTTCAAAGCTCCCTTTCTAAAGCCTGGAAGAGAATCGCTGGTGAGGGCAGCATTTCTTTTTTCACGCCTGGAGCTTGTGCCAGAACTAGCAAATCCCAGCTACCGGTGCTGACCTGAACAGACCGGGCAAGGAAGCAAGGAGGAGCTGTGCCTGTCTGCGTGTTCATTCATGCTTACAACATCCGAGGACATGAGTTTAGGAGACTGATTGACCTGTTTTAACTGCTGGATTAACTGGTGATCAGCTCCCACACGCTTCTCATCTGCTCTTTTCATTCATACCCTTTGGTACCTTTGTTCGTGATGCATCGTTGAAGGCACCGAGGACTGATCCCGCTTTGGCTAAAGACACCGATTAAGCTATTTTATTAGGATGCTGCCACCTATAGTTTTTCCAAAGACCACATCACCCCCGCACAGTTTTAATTCAAATTTATGAAAATGGCATTGTTTATCCTTTGATAAAAACCGCGATTACCCCCCACACTCCAAAAGAAATGCAAAATAAAAAGTTTTGGGGACACTCTCTCGTCACCTCTGTGGTTTCCAGCCCCGAAGACCTTCCCACATTGCCTGATCTGATGCAGATTTTGGGGTGAACGCTTGCCCTGCCGCCATCAGCGCTTACTTCCATGTAACAGAAAGCACGCTGGAGCACGCTACTTGATCAACACCTTCCAGCCTACAGCGCAGTCGACAGGGATGGAAACCAAACCCAAAGTTTCTGCAGGGCTAAATCAGCTAAACCTGCTACTCCTCTACCTCACTGGTGCCCTATTTCTGCCCGCTGATGAGTACCGCTAAGCAGTGACAGTAATTCTGCTCCCGCCCCAAGGCTTCCCTGTACAATAGGTTCCTAAATCCAACCCATCATTAAGTAAATAACAGACCTCGGTGGAAAGGCGTGCCTTTTTGTTGCAGGGCAGCGGGCAAACCGATGTTAATTCGGCATCTCTCCGCCTTGCAGCCTGACAAGGGCGGAGAGCTCGGCCACACGGATGCTTTGCAGTGTCCCTGCACCTTGCCGTGTCCCCTTTGCATCCCATACTGAAGCCCCCGTGGTCAGCCGATGCAGCGCAGCCCCTGCTTCTGCCCCAAACCCCAATACCTTGCAAAAAGCTCAGAGGCTGAGCTTTTGGGGGAAGCACGTCACTCCCGTAAGATTTCAGGATTTCCTAATTTTTATAGCAGGCGGTGCCTTTTTATCTAAGTCCTTCTTTCAGCTCCGTGTTATTGGGTATTTATAGCTTCTGTAGTATTAGACAGCGAATTAGAAGGTGAAGATTTTCGTTTGTTATTCTATTTTTCCTTAAACAGCAGAAGCTGACGTGATAAGAAAAGAATGGCATGAAGGAAGACAAACTGGGTGATCCTTCCATCTCGCTTCGTCGCTCCCAGATGCAAAGGTATAAAACCGCTACTTTCCTCCCCTGCCCGGTACCTTCGTGTGCTACAGATGAAAAAACAAAGCATGCTTTAAAATTACCTCCTGGAAAAAAAAAAAAAACTGGAAACTCATTGTCATTCAAAAGAAATTGCCTTTCAAAGAAAATAAACTGCTTTGCTGTGTAAAAAGCTGGAGCTCTTGTGTATTTTTATCCATAGAATACAATAAACTGTTTATGGAGACTGTCGCTTAGCAGTGCAGAGCTGAAGCGCTTTTTATAACTCTGTGTACTCTCTAAAGCCTGTCTTTCCCTCGTAAATTTGGACCTGTGCATCATACCGAAGACCCTAAGTGTACCCATAAAAGCAAAAAGTTGTACTTTGGTCTACCAAGATATTTTCCTCAGAAGAGTCTTTTTAAAGCTACTTCTGCTACTTCTTCACATATTCCCTTGGCTGACCGATAAGGTCTGTCCTGAACCAGCTGACACCAAGGAGAACCACGAGCCTCAGACTCCCGAGAGAAACAAGACGTGTTGGAAGACATACCAAGGAAATCTGTGTCCACTTTTATCGCATGCTCTTTGAGCATCAACAGGCTACAGGTTTGCACACCGTAAGTAAACACACGCTGCGAGGCTCTGTCAGGGTCACCAAGTGTCAATGGTGACAAACAGCTCAAGAAATCCCACCGTGTCTCCTACACCCGTTTCGACACATGGATTTCCTGAGTCATCAAGTTAATTTTCCTCTTGATGTTTTTTCAAAAATTGACAGAACTTAAGGCACCCCCAGTAAGTAAGTGAAGCGTGCTTCCAGGCTGCATTTCGAATACGTTCCACAAAGGCAAATGCACCATCTGCTGCCTGAAGGGCACCAAGACGTGCTCCTGTCGGGTCAGTTCCTCCAACACAGCCGGATGAGCCGGGACTGCCAAGAGGAATTTCGCTGGCTCCGGCTGAGGCTGCACAGAGGGCACGGTCACCAGGTGCTGCTGGACTTGTAAGAGGTATGAACGCAATAAAACGTTCCCCTTGAAATCAAAACAATGATTCTTTAAATCTCAGCAAGATTAAAAACACCACTGCTGATTGCTTTTGCAGAAACATCTACTAATACGCTCATGCTACGCTCCTGACTGCTGCCTGTATTTCCCCCAGGTGCTGACAGACCCATTTGCTTCTTTTTGAACTGCCAAGGCTTTTAGCTCCCCGTCGTTGTAACTCATCGCACAGATGTAGGCACTCTGCACTCCCAATTTTGCAATACGCAATGCTCGCACTTTGCAGCCACCAAACACTGCATGGCTCCAGCATTACTGCTCCGATCGCAACGCTCACGTTCACAGGTGTTTTTAAAACCTTCCATTTTAGATGTATTTCAGAGCAGCCAAGGACCCCCTTGCCTCCTTCGCTGCACTTTGGGAGGATCCACAACATCTACCAGCAAAATGTTAATCAAATCTGCCCCCAGATTTGGAAAAGGTGTCTGCCAGTGACTTATGGGGCACCATGCACCTTGCACGAGCAGGTCATAGCTTCGTCGTCTGCACGTGGGGCGGTGAAGAGGCTGCGGGGCTACTCTGAGAAGGCACTGGGGAGAACGAGCAGGAACCTGTGGCTGATCCAAAAATACAGGCTGAGAGGACCCAGCCTTGCCAAACCTGAAGAACTGAGAAGAATAATTCAATTTCCATAACCAAATGTGCAAGTAAATGGCCTCCTTCCCTGACCTTTCTGTGTAGCCTCTTTGCTCTTTAATAATACAAAACCCTAAATCTCTCTGTAGGAGAAGATTGTATGTTTAATACCACGGGCACACTATATTTGATTGGTTTAAGAATAAATTTCCCTCTCTCCCGTGATTGCTAACTCTATTTCAGAGCACACAAAGCTGGGAAATTAAGTAGTTTTTTTCTACACGAGTGTGTTACAATCTGGGCACGTACAGCCTTCCTTCTACTGCCTCCAAGACAGATTCCCGTGTTCATTCAGATCCATGCCCTTTAATATTTTGGGTTGACACAAAACAGACACACTCAGTTCATCGGCACCTTCGGTCCCAGAAAGGCACTCTGAGACTCCTGGAAACGTGAAGGTGAGTTGTGCACTGCTGGCTATACACTACATTTAACGAGTATGGTGAGAAAAGGGACCTCAGGGCAGGAGAGGTGATGCACTCCAGCTGTGCAGGACATGCTACACCACTGAAAACAGACTTAAAAAAACCTCTGGTTTCTGCACAACCAGTTCTTGGCAGGGTTTCTGCCCACAGCACTGGTTACAGTGTACCAGTTAGATACTGGCTGTGCTGGTACCGAGCTGCACTTCTGACACCACGAGCGGGGACAGAGCACGTTCTGGGAGGCAACAGCCGCTTATTAAATCTTCAAACGGAGAGAAGTGGTCTCCTGTTATCACAGACTTACAGGATGGTTGAGGTGGGAAGGGACCTCTGGAGATCATCTGGTCCATCACCCTGCCGAGCAGGATCACCTAGAGCACAGGGTGGCATCCAGGTGGGTTTGAATATCTCCAGAGAAGGAGACTCCGAATTATTGGACATCGATGAGCTTGCTTTAGTCCTGCTGAATCTGAAAAGTAGCTTTGCTACTGCGATAAATATTTGCCTGAGACGCAGCTGCCGGTGTCCTGTGAGACGAGGCAGCCCCAGGTGCCGGCAGGGCTGCTGGCAGGGCCCTGGTCCCCGGAGGGCTCCTGCGGGACACTCGCAGCCCCGTTCCCGACAGCAGCAGCAGCCACGACGGCAGAGGCTGCGTTTCCACGTCAGGAGAAGGCTCAGACTACACACCCACAGGCACGCTTTGTGCGAAAGAAAATGCTTCTAATTAAAAAAACAAGGCACAGGTGAAGTTCAGAAGGTCGTTATGAAAACAAAACCAGGCTGCCTGCCGTCTATAAACTCTGACGTCTACACATAGGCAAATTAATTACCCCTCGCTCCGACCGCAGAAAGTCCCTACCTCATCAGCGGATCAAGCCAGGCGCACCTGCTCCCTTGCCTTTAATGATCAGCCAGCTCCTCTCATGAACCTGCCCTCCTTCAATGATTAAAGAGCTAGAAGGCAAGCGCCAGTCGTAACGTTACATTTTGCCTTCTGTAATCTAATCTTTGCCCTGTAGAAACTGCTGATGAGAGCTCGCTCCCACTTAAGGCTTACATAAAAACAATCCGCATCGTGTTGCGCGGCAAAGGGCTGGTGCCCCGTTACTGCCACGGCGGTACGAGGAATGAGAAATTACCCCAAGGCAGAAATGATATACGGCCCCGTACCGGTATCAAACGGGCTTTGATGCATGGGTACTATTTTGGGAGGCTAATGACAGGCGAGTGAAAAAGCAAACGAGCTTTTTAATGATGACAAGTAGAGGAGAACACACTGCGCTGACTTCCAGCCGAAGAAAGATTTATGGGAGCTAATTGCGGTATGGTAGGTTTATAGGGGAAAAAACAGAAGAAGAGGAAAAACTTCTGGAAGATCTCGCGTGTGTGTCAACCTGGAATAACAATTTACTTTCAGATAAAGGATGTGAGGTGCAGTCCGGTGCACGCTTCTAGCTGGCATCCGTATTGCCTTGGTAGTTGGATGTACAAAAAGCCTAAGGTGTGTGTGAGTCTGTGGAAGGCAAACGGAATTAAACTAGATATTGAAAAAAATGTAGATTTGTAAGAGGAGTGGAAATATGCTAACTGTTAGAGTTTATATTGGCATTGAAGATAATTTATTGTATGGCAAAGCTGGCGGGATGATGCCTTCCATCCCCAGATCAATCTCTTAAACTGTGCTGACGCCTCCCACACAGCAGGGGAGACAACTGGGAGTCTGTTAACACAAGCCAACGAGTTAACAAGTCTCCTAACACCAGTTAACCGGTTAGGAAGCTTGTTAACACAGGCGAGCGGAACCGGCCCGCGCCCATGGCACCCCAGGGAGAAGCCCCAACACTTCGGGCTAACTTCAGAGCACGCAGCAGCGATCTTATAAAGACAGCCCGGCACTTTAGGAGCAGTTTGAGCAGCGAGGGGGGAGCAGCCGGCTCTCCGCACCCTGGCACACGCCTGCGAGCCAGCCCGGGGCGCTTAAGCCGCGTTAAGCCGGCGGCGGTGCCAGCCCGGGCGGCCTCCGGCGCCCTCAGCCCCTGCCCGCCGCGAAATGGCGGCCGGGGGGTGCTGAGGCGGGGGGTCCCGGCAGCAGCCCCGAGGGGAAGCGCCCTTACCTCGCCCCCTCCGGTGCCGCTGCCTCCCCTCGGGGGGCCGGAGGCTCCGTGAGGAGCGGCTTTCACTCACCTGGGGCCGGTTGGAGGAGCGAGGCCGCAGCCCGAGGAGGGGGGACGCGGGCGGCAGGGAGCGGTGCCCGCGGGCGGCCCCGGGGAGCGAGCGAGGCGGCTGCGGCCCCTCCGAGGGCTCCGCGCCGGAGCCGCCGACCTGCGGCCACCTGCTGGGGCCGGTCCGCTCCGATCGGCTCCGCTCCGCCCCGGCCGCCACCTGCCTCGCCCGGCACGGCCCGGCCCGGCCCAGGGAGCGGCAGCCGGGGCAGGGCGGGTCGGGGAGGCGGCGAGGCGGGGCTCTGGGCGGGTTGGGGGCAGGTGGAGGTGGAGGGGTGAAGAAATGAAAAAGGGGTGCGGGATCAGCCTGACGCCCAGACTTCAACGTTACTTCCAGAGCAGCCGCTGCAGGCCAAGAAATAAATCTACTTAAACGCTTTATCCCTATTAAGTAGCATCGTTTTTAAAACGCACGAGCTGTTCTGTCAATGGTAATTTTAGAAAATACCACTGCATGAAGGAAAGCCGTGTCTTTGCCCAAAGCAGGCCTGAGAAGCGCATTGTTCACCTGCGAGGTTCCAACATAGGCTCCTGCTTTGTGTACTCTATGGAATTGCCTGGGTGTTGGCTGCCTTCGAGATAAAAATGTTTGTTCTTCCCCCACCTCAGAAAATAAAGAAAAACTCTGAAAATACAAAGTGCATGAGAAGGCACAACCTAGGATACTTAAAACTAAGTTTGAGCTTCTCTTACAACTACTAAAATAAATGATAAAACTGCTTTATGGATATTAATACGAGTCAAATGTGGGAGACCTTCAGGAAAAAAAAAAAAAAAAAAAGCAATTTACTAGGGAGTCAGGTCAAAAAAGTCCATTCAGAGACATCATTTCAGGCCGTGTCCTATACAGAATGTTGTAATTATAAGCAAACTTTGTTTCTTTAAAGTTTGACAATAAAAAATCTGATCCTTGTCATGATACGAGGATGCGTGTTCCAACATAGTCAAACCAAGTCAAGTCATGTGAAATTTTTGTCCATCTAATCAAGGTGTTTTTCTTCTGCATGAGAAGTGTCAGAAATGTAAAACCAACTGTGAAATATCTTTCCACGTGTCTGGGTAACTGTGTGTGAATGCCGCAACAGCTGTAATTCATTCATCTTCATTCCACATACTCCCTCTGCTGGAAATGAATGTGAAGGTCCAGTAGATAAGAATTATTATTAAGAGTGGCGGATATGTTTTAAAAAAATAAAGTCTCCTTTTATTTAAAAAAAAAAAATAAAAAAAAAATATTATTTGGATCCTCTTTTTTTAAAAAAAAAAATCCTCTTCGTATGGCTGAATTACTGAAATCACCAAGAAATGAAAACAGGAGTTAATGCAAACTCATTAAATATTCCATATATACTAACCTCATATGCATTTTATTGTAACATTTAAGACCAAAATGAGATTAAATAAATACATTTTGTGTATTAAATAAATACACAAAAAGCAAGAGTTAACTGAGCTGCTAAAGTGCATCTGGTGCTAATAGCCATGTGGCTGTCTTTAAACTCTACAGCCTGCAGTGACACTGACTGGATTAGTTGTCCTCAGAAGAAAGATGGGAAAAAATAAAAGTTCTCTCTGGTACTACCAGTGCCACTCCACGCCACGACCATTTTTTCAGGTTAAAAGCTAAAAACACTTGTTTTAACACTGGCATCAGAATCTTAACTCTGATTATATGTTGCTAAAGATCAAGCTTTATTAGTGACCGAACAGAAAAATAATAAAAAATAAATAAATCTGGTTGACTTTCAGTGGAGACAGCAGCAGAAATCATGTAGATAAATGGCTTCAAATGCTGTCGAAAGGTTGCCTGCGTAGGTTTTAGAAGGAAAATGAACAAACAAACAAACAAACAAAAGTGAAATACTTCTGCCCAGCAAAACAATGAATTCTTCCTCTTTGGTAGAACTCTACCTCTAAGTAGAAATACTGTTCCCTGTAAGTAGTAGCTTCCATTTCTTCTAGGATGAAGAAGAGACTAAGGATGGAGGATACCAAAGGCATCAAGTTCTTTAATCTACAAATCCTGACAACCAGTTATGCTCGGGGAAAATACCTTTTAGTGGTTAATTATAACAGTTTCCACTGCCACAGGTAAGCAAAATTGAATGAAACCGTTCCAAAAACAGTGGCTAGAAAATACAAAAACAATGCTGCAGAACAGCTTGAACCCTTTTAAAAATACTATAGGCTCCTTTGTTATGCAAAACAGATGATTTTAGATCATTGCACAGTATCTGATATCAAGTTTAACATGCTCCTTTTAATGAAAAATATTTATTCAGGCTTGCCTTTGTAAAAATATTGTGGTGAATGGTAATTTAAAAATGTATAAAAATCAAGTTTTTAAGTATAGCGTTGTTCACAGCTATAAATAAGTCACAAATGTAAAGCAATGGTAAAAATATTGATATACATTTATTTCCAAACAAAGTACTATAATAAAGGAACAGCAGGAAAATCACCCTATGATACATAAACAACATGATAAGAAAATAGACACAATCACAAAATATAACACATTTCATTTCAGGCATATTCAATAGCACTTCCTGCTTTATGGAAAAATTAAGATGTGTTATAAACGATGTGAGAATTTTCCACCGGAAGCAGAGAACTTTAAAAACTCTGAGCTCACTGTTTATGTTTACATAAGGATGAAGCAAACTTTCACATTCATCATTGGTATGAAGGTTTTCAGAATATACTGCTGGAACAATACACATAAGTCCCAACAAACACACACTGTTCAAGTCTTCTTTGGTTACAACAAACATTCTGTGTCAACAAGCAGGTTTTTTTGTTAAACTGAAATATATTATTTGCAAATTTAAGCAAATTCAATTCATTCTTCTTTTATCTTTTCTTTCTTTCTTTCAGTTTCTGACTTTGCATTACGTCACAAGTAGCAGGGTCTTTGCTTTCTGAATATACTCACCTGAATGATTTTTAACTATGAATAATCACATAGCAACTAATTGCTGTCAGAAGTCACTTGAGGTCTATATCCCATTGCAACTGACAGAAGTTCCTGACCTGATGATCCCTTTGCAATTTGCAGAAAAATGAAGTCCTCATTTCCATACTGTCTTTTAAACAAAGGCTAATCCTAGTAATAAAGCCTAGTACTTTATCTTTGTACTCCAAAAAAAGTTGGTTTATTACATCTTGATATTTTTAATCGCATATTCTTGTAATCCTTTCTACGTACATAAAAATATAAAAGTCCAAATTGCTTAAGAATCTTGAGCTTTTACCTTTTGTAACATTTCGTAGGGGAGCACCTAGTTACTAACATTTTTATGATCTTATACAGAAAAGTTAACATAATTGCAACTAAGGAATTACATATTAGGACACGGCCCTTTGCACAGCGTACCCACTCCCAGGAAGAACCTAGTTTTACTTATTTTATATTAATTTAACCTTTCATTTTTGTCTTCTAAATTACAGGGTATTAATTTTACAGACTAAGATCACATTTCTCAAACTTCTCTGTGACGATCTTCTAAAAAATCTGTATGGCAATATGACTGCAAAACAACATATCACTCTTTCATATCTTCTGGGATGATGAGATGATCGTCTTCTCTCATCGGGGAATAGTGTACAATATACCTTTTAATAACTGCATAATGAGGAAATGTACAATATCATTATGTCTGATCCCGCTGTCTTTATTACTTGCAAGTATTCCCATTACCACTGGTGACTGTTGAAATTACTTCCGTGGCTGAGTAAGAGTGCCATAAATAAAGAATGAAGAATCAGGACCTACAAATTAAAATCAAGTCACCTCCACTGAAGAATAAAGTATTGTTTCTTTTGAGGAAGTAAGAAGGATAAACTGTTTAAAAAATAAAAAAGCAAAAGCAAAAGATGAATAATTTACTGATTTAAATAGGAATTATTTATATAGTGCCAAAGACAGTGGCAGGGATTTTCCAGTTGGTTTCTAGGAGAGAATTCTACATTCCCTCCTGGCATTTAAAGTTGGCGAATATATAACATTGACGAGTATTATGATATAAAGAGCTGAAATTTCGAGCAAGACTAAGTACCAGTAACTATCACCAAACAGTATTCATTCATATTAAAAAGCTCTTTAAGTAGAAAATTAGTGCAGTTGTAGTAAAATTCTCAAAAGTTGAACACACCTCAAATGTATACGTATATCAGAAAGATATGAAAAATACACTTCTTCATACATAGATATCAAAACACTGCTGTATCTCCTGGCATCACTGTCCTCTTTTAGACAAATTAAGAAGTAGGTCAGGTTTTAAGGGGAAAAAAAAAAAAAAAAAGAAAAAAAAAGAAACTGCCTATCCTGAGATGGCATAGCACTCTTTCAAGCATAATATTCACACAGTTCAGCAAAAATGCATTCAAATTGTAACATCTGAATACAGAGACTTTTATGAAGCTTTATATTGTTATATTATATCCCCTTTTCCAGTTATATCACTTTTTAAAATAAGGCACACTTTTTAAATAAAAGCACAGTGTCAGTACAGTCAACAGAACCTGCATTTTTCACTGTTTACTGAGACCCGCTGTATCACACAAAAATAAAAGAGATGGGAGAGGGGAGGGAAGGGAAGCCATCTAGACTGATTTCTTCTCGCTGAACAACATTAGGAGTGTCCGAAAGCCCATGCAAGCATTTATGAAATGGATTTAATGAAATGAAGCATTCAGCAGGGAAAAATGATAATGAAATGAAAATTAAACTTGATCTCTAACTCTCCAGATCATGTGCAGGGTCTTCACAGGCCATTGTGAACATAACATTAGAAGTCCTTGAATGAAGAATTCCTAGAAAACAAAACAAAAGCAAAGCAAGTCTAATTTGTTTAACGTTCAGTGAATATAGAGATACATTCTGATGTTTCTATGTGCAAAAATTTAAGATTTTGATTCTGAAAACAATACAAGCAGGCCTTCCAGTCTCTTCAGCAGCCAATCCAGATGATTTGAAAAATTAGACTGTATTGTGCAAAAGTGCTATAATGCTCTCCGAAGAGAAAGACAATCTTTGCACTCCTATCATCTACAAAAGATGTACAGAAAGTCTTTTCAATCAGGTCTGCAAGAAAAAATACAAGGCATGTTGGCATGTTCATTTCATTGTACTGAGACAAGGAGTCTGGGGCAATAAAGACACAGAGAAAGATGGGAGAATGAGAAAAAGTTACTGTCCAGTTTACTTCTGATAGCACATTCTCAATAAATAAAAAGGTGGAAAATGAGTCAGGCAATCACCACGGTCTGTGTGCTAAAATAACACACAAAAATACTGTATAAGAGGAAGGGTGTCAGCAGTGATTCCAGCTCTGCTGTCTCAGTATGCTTTATGCACCGCAGAAGCAGACATTAGATGTGGAAGACGCCTTCCCACCAGTATGTCATTGTCTTCTACGGTATCTTTTTGAATCCCTGGTAAGTTATCTTCAAGCATCACCTCCTGGAATTCTACTTCTAGTATTACACTCCTTCAAATCCAACAGAAACTTACAGCTAGATCAGGTTTCATCAACTCGTATATACACATAAATTGCCTTAATTAATTCTGTGATTCTGCTGGTGATTACACCCAAATATTTGCATTAACATAATCTCTGTCCAGTCGTATTTTACATTGTCTTTTTTTTCATTCATTCTGGTCTCAACATTTTTTTTCTGAATCTTTCTAGATTTTGCTGGGAGGGAAATGATTTTGTCATCTATAAATATTTCAGGAATTTCTACTATTCTGTCATCTTGATGCAAACTCTTAAGTTCTTAACATCAAATATATAAAAAGCTTTAGTATTTTGGACATTAGAGCACTCACCCAGACATAGGTAAAACAAATACAAATCACCTATATAAAAAGATAGATTGAGATTTACCTCTTCTCTATCGCAGGAGAGTCTTATCAAACAGGCTGCTTTGTTCATCACTGTATCAATACATAGACTTCAAATTCTTTCCAGCTAAACTTTTAAAATAAAGCACAGACTGCCAAAGTTCCAGCTTTATTGTTTGGTTTGTTTGTTTGTTTAAGGAAAACAATCCCAAACCGTTTACTAAAAAAAATAAAAAATCTGGAACAACCCTAGTTCTCCTCACTTTGCCAAGAAATTATAAAAGAACTGGTTAAGTAAAAATTTATGAATGATATTAGTATCTTGGACACTCAAAAATTAAAAATAATATAGCAGAAAAAAATGGAAGTTCATTTACATTCAAAAGCTACATTGAATTAATGGAGAAAGTTTCAGCTTAGATCAGCTGAAGATCTTAAGCAAAGTATTTGTACCTGGTTCACATCATTCATTTTTACTCTTTTTAAACTCCTTGTTCCCTAGGAATATGCAAAATCAGATCATGCCACATCAGGATAGTCAGGAGAAAAACAATTCCAAAAAAAAAACAAACTAGAAAGGAATGTAATTAATTATCTAGTTTGTAGAAGATTAGTCTTGATATGAAATTTAACCAGAGGTTTACTAATTAGAAAGGAATATTATCACCCTGATAAAGTGTTGATACAAATAGTAAAAGCACCATAATCACCTGTATCAGCATGGTGATCGAGCCCTCTTTTCTTTAGACAGTATAAAAAATAGAAGAAAATGTTATGGTAATAAAATGTTCAAAAATGTTCAAATGATACAGAGGTTTTTTTCAACAAATTTAAGACCTCCACTGTATTCTGAGTAGGGAGGAGTAATTCTATCAGAGGAATGAAGACTCCCTATACTTGCTACCAAGAGTTACCAAATAACAAGCTTGCACTGCTGTGTTTTCCAACTAAGGGCACTAGGACCAGCTCGCTGACCCAAAGAAACTTGCCATGTATTATTAGGACTTAAGTACTTAGAGGAGTCAATAATAACAAAGATGAATCAATTATCCCAGTTACCGAAAGCGTTAAGAAAATTCATCTTGGAAGTACATAACCACCTCAAAAGCAGAAATGATTTCCTGTAAATCTTGAATTGAGAAATTTTCCCACTCAACTGGCAATTAATTTTAATGCATGCTGCCATCTATCTCCATAAAAATTGTGATGCAACAAGTAAGCAGCTATCAACTAGGAAATTAAGCCTAGACTGAATCCGATGGGAGTAGCTATATACTGCTAAAAGGAAAATTGGCTTTGTTCCTCTGTAGTGTGTTTGAAGACTTTTAGAATGCATTTATGTTTCTTGGAAAAAATGCTCATAGACATACATATAAGGAGTAAGAATGATTCTGAAAGCTACTAGAAGCTGCACAAAATGATGGCAAGTCAAGTGGAGATTTTATGTAGCATTATTACTATTGCTGTTTCAAGAATTTATGGCTATAGCATCATGGTGCAAGTGGTTGCTATTAACAATATAGTTTTGACATAGCTGAATAAAACTAAATAAAAGGAGTACCATCAAAAGATTATGGTCCTGAATATTGTAACTTTTTTTGAGCAGTGTAATTCTATGGAATTGAGCCAATATTTCATGAAGAAATACCACAGTCTAACATTTTTTTCCAGTGTTTGGAAATTAAGTGTTGTTGAACTGCTTACCCTTCCAGGGACCAATCCGGAGATCGATGGTGTGTACGTTCAGGTGATGGTGTTCTTAACGTAGAGCTTAACTGATACGGGATTGTACAATTTTGGCGTCGAAGCTCCTGTACAGCACATTCCCTAGATACAAATTATTTCAGAGACAGGCTAAGCACTTTTCAAAAATCATCATAGTTATCTTATAGTCATTACCATTTCTATTGCCTTTTTTTTTTTTTAAAAAAAAAAAAAGACAATGTTATTCACAAAACACTTTGAAAGACAGATTAGCAACTCTATTTCTGCATACTGTGTTTGTAACTGACTTACAGACTGCATAATGAACCATAACTTTGTTCCTTCCAAAACAATTCAGGTGACTGTGTTTGTAATTCTCTTGAAGTAGAAGAGATTTTTTTTCAAGAATGGTAACAAGGATCTTTGCCTCAGAATGAGGCTCACTAATATTTATGGTGCTAACAAATTGTAAATTAAATCTTAATGTTACTGCAACTATAAATAACCATGTGAGTAACAAATTATCCTTAACTAGGAGGAGAGCTTAAGTATGGAGGCTGATTCAACGTTTTGACATTGAACACCTCAAGAAGTATTTCATCCCTCACCATGGAACACCTAAACATCACAAAATGGATGCACTCACACAGGGTGAATGGAGAAAGAAGAGTAGAGAGAGAGTAGAGTTTAAAGAAGATTGAGTTTCTTTTGAAACAAATGTAGTGCTACATTAGTCTACAATATTGCTTGTTTTATGCAGCTGTGGAAGCACACAATGCCACCTTAACTGACTCGCACATTTTACACCAAAGTTTTGGCTCTTTTGCCATGACTTCAGGGTAAAGGAGAATCTGGTTTGAAATTGAAACATACACTGTGATACTTAAGAAATTCATCTTTAAAAGACATGCATAATCTCAAGTGTAGAGGTTTTCCATTCAAAGCCCTCATCCTTACTTACGAGAGAACAATATCAACAAAGTAATTTGCCACAATTAAACAGGAGACCTCATTCTCAACCTATGCTATAATCACATCACTCTGCTTCTTCTAGTCATCTCTTTTATATACCCAGAATAATGCTTGGGACTGTAATATTTTTATCCTCAATACATCCATGAAATAGAGAAAAACTGCTATTTTTGCTTCACAGATAAGAAAGTATTTAAGACACCAAGACTAGAGAGCTAAACTAACTCATAAAGCAGGCCAGAGACAATTCTCTGGTCCTGCAGCTAAATGCAGTTTAACAGCATTTACAGGCTGTTCCATATACCTCCCACACCACACTCCCATTAAATAAAAAAATAAAATTTCCTCCATATTGTCATTTGGGAACCATCCCTGGCACCTTCTGTGCCCTGAGCAGTACCTGGAAGAAGGCAGGTTGGTACAGGCTAAAATTCGTCCAGCATATCTATTAACACTTAAATTGTACGTACCCCCAAGTCAATACCGTGATCTGTTTTAGTCCTCTACTGCAGATGTAGCCAAAAGATAGTGTTCATATCACAGAACTAGTAGTCTACAAATTACTCATTTAACTAACCAATCTCTTAGACTCTCACCATAAATCAAGGAAGATGAGCGCAGACAGACGAGCATTTTCAGGAAAGTGATCCACCCCATCCTAAAATAGGCCATTCCAGAGGGCAGTTCATGTCAGTACCTCATTCCATTGGCAGACAAGGAATTTAGACAGAATATATGTTTCACACAAAGTTCAGTGACATCAGAACACACAAGAAATGTACAGCAGAGCAAATGAAAACTTTGCTGTTTATCCTTCTAATTAGTTTAAATCTTAGTACTATGTTGTATTTCACCCAATTAGCTGGAGGAAGCATAATACAAAAACATGTACTTGCCTTTCAAACCGCTCAGTCCCCAGCTGTCTTTTGGTGATGTCCAGTTCTGACTCTAGCTGCGCTGTTGTATTTCTGAGCTGAGTAAAATCTCGGCTCTGCACAGCACTGTAAAGCCAATACGCTTTAATTAGACAGCAGCTATAATCCTCCAAGTATGTTACCAAATGCAATAATGCAAAATCCAAAGAAGAGCTTCACCATGCAGTTGACTCTGTTTTGGAGTAAAATATATAACACTACATGGAAACATCTTAGGTGAATTTAGGTTATAGCTAAGGAATTCAAAGCAGGTCTTTGGTATAATCTGTTATTAAGGTATCCAAGGTGAAAACGGAGCTCAATATAAACTGTCTGTTTATATGTATACTTGGGAAGAATTAAAGAAAAAAAAAAGTACAATATTCTCCTGGTCATTTACTCACAGTTTATTTTCCGCTAAAGAAAGCTGCTGCTTGAGAAGCTGAATTTCAGAGTCTTTTTCTTGCTTTGCTATCTGTGACTGAAATTCTCTCTCACAATTGGATGCAAGCAAGGATTCCAGGTTTTTCAGAGATGCTCTTTCATTTCCCAGCTGTTTTCTCAGCATCTCTATTTCAGAATAGGAAGACTCACACTCACTCTGCAGCTAAACAAAGATTTTAAAGTTTTAGGTGTATGTCTGTTAACCTTACTTGCCATCTGTTAGGGTAATCTTTTTAATGAATAAATAAATAAATTAATTCTAGTATCAATGCCCCAGAAACACTCTTACTCCAAGGTGCTTGATTACTGTTTTATTCGACCTCAATCAAAACCCTGTGTCAGATTGATAAACTCACCCAATGTATATATCTGAACATAAGCATGCTTAATACAAATGACAAACTGCTATGAAATATATGGATCAGTGGACACACTCTTCATGTGAAAAACACAATTATCAAAGAGAAGGAGAGAAGTTTTCTATATTTTGTTGAGGGAAAGAATTCTGATTAACAATTTTCATGCAGGAGATGACATCCAGATGTCATTTAACCAAACAATATCTGCATCTCCAGCAGAGTGAGATGACACTTATTTTACTTAACAGAGCATCAAGAATAAATTTAGGAGGGAGGAAGGGAAAATTAATAAAATGCAAAATAAGAGATTAATTAAACATTTATTTATCCCCAGGGGAACCTACAAAAGAAGAATACCTATAAAACCTACTATGTTTCACTGGAAAGGCAACACACACAAAAAGAAAAAAAAAATCCCAGAGAAGCTGTATCAGGAAAATCTGTATCAATTTAGCTAAAGATGCAGAAAATTGCCTGGTTTAAAGTTAATAAGTAAAATAGATGCTGTTTTTCCTTTATCTTTTCGCTTTAATATATCTGAGTCCACTTTGGATATTGTAAACACTTTTTTCTCTATTTTCTTCAACCCTATTTTACATTATACTCAATAATGCTCACCCAATGGTCATGGAAAATCTATGAGCTGAGACACCTCAACAAACACCCCAACTCTCCAACACATTCCTCAGAATTTTCAGAGGATAACCCTTTTTGTCTTCAAATCAGGACAAGACTGAGAAAACTCGACTAACAGGCCAACAGAAGAAAAAGCATTTTTAATTTCACTAAGAAAAATCCAAATTATATGGTTTTAGCAAATTAAAATGAAAGTTTTCCTTATTCTGAAGATCCAAATTTCCACTAGATATCAATCAAAATCTAGTTCCCTTGCCCATAAATTTCAGAACAAAAATATACAAAAACTGTAGACAGCAAATGTTGTAAGAAAATAAATGGTATTAAACCAATGAAAAAAAAAATGTTATTCAGCACCAGGTTTAGTTTTGACTTCTGAATATACACATGTTGCAATCTAGTAATGTAGCTTTCTCCAATGGAGTACCATGTAAAATAAGAGCCCTATCTGAGGGTTATATGCAGCTGATGAAAGAGTACTGTTTGAAAGGTATGAAGACCATAGTGAAAATTTCCCAGGTTCAGAATTTTCACAAAACTCTCCGGTTGCATTTCTACATTTTTCTCTCCTGAAACTTTTGCTTCTTTCCATACAACCTCAGCAAGCCTCTTCTCTGACAATTTCCCAGAAGGATATTGGAAGTCTTAATTGTATTAAATCTCACAAAAGCTTCAGACAAGTGTCCTATGCTGGAAATCTTCCCTATCAAATGCATCATAGAGTATTCCAGAATTATACAAAAGATATCTTACAGGACATTTGGCTGAAACAAATAACCAACTGTCAAACAACAATTTTACTAATTGCATACAGAAATGGCATAAGGGTTAAAAGAGCTCAGCTGGAGCAGGGAACAGACAGAACAGCAATAGCATTATGCAGAAAATATCTGAATATTCTGAGCATGTCTGAACAATTTTTCCAAGTTTTTCCAAGCCGATTTTTTTATTTTGTGTATCAAATATTAATTCTGTATTTTTTGTAAAAATCAAGGGCAACAGAAACTTTTACAAAAAATAAGGAGAAATTATTAAAGAGAGATTGTAACTCCCTAAAACAGCCAAGCACATCAATGTCTGTGTCAAGTTTCTTTGCTAATAAACTATGCCAGCTATTCTGCTTACTAAGTGATTGGATGTAAAATCCAAGACATCTGTTGAAAAAACAATCAGTAATTTTAAGTCCTGACTTTTCAGTATTCAAAGTAAAATCCTGCAAAAGAGTGGGCTTTTCAGATAGCACACAGCATCCACCTTCTGAGGAGTAAGTTCCAGAGGTATGCCAAATTAAACATTAAAAAGATAAAAATAAAAAACGAGACAATAATGATGAACAGGGATTTCTTTGGTCATTCTAGATCCCTAAGTATCTTGACATTCCTTAAGTATAACAACAACATCAAATTATTTTTCTAATATATTTCACATACCCTTTCTGCCTTCTCTGCTGTGGAAGTTAACTGCTGATTTAATAGCTCTTTGCCTGCGTCTAATTTAATGCAAAGTTCTTGTGTAGATGTGAGGTTTGCAAGTATAGAGACTCTTTCCTGATGTATGTTTTGAAGCTCTCCTTCCATTTTCACAAGAGACTTGCGTAAAGTAGAAATCTGAGACTGGTATGCTTCTTCTGTTGCTAAACGCTACAATAAAGCAATATCAGATAATCAAAACTGTACTGCAAAGAAATTATAAAACCACTTCCAAAATCCTACAGAAACATATCTACACAGCTGTGGTGAATTTTAAGAGGCAGCAGTAGTTTACTCTGGAATAAACTTTAAAGTTATTTCTTTAAATAACTCCTGTATATAACATAACTAGAAAAAATATTCTTGCTTCTGACAGCAAAACCAGCTACCAACATTTTAAATGCTCTTCCTAGGATTCTACTCTTTCTACAGAGCTAATAATGTTCAAAATTCTGTCACAGGCTCCATTTCATTTCAGACTAGACCTTCTTATTTTTACAATAAAACGTATTCTTGCTCGCAGAAGATCGGCGAATGCTGAAATACTGTCAGTCATATTTATACTGCTGTCACTTGTAAACTCAGGCATAATGAAGAGATGACAGAAGCCACACTAAAAAGTAGTCCACAAGCCAGCAGCAGCAGTTCTGACTAGAGACATTTAGAATTTTATGTATTTTAAATTAACATAACCAAATCTTTTCTGTTTGAAAAATGCCTGTACTTTGCCCAGTCATACCTGACTTGTATTTCCAGTCACTTTTAACCATTTAATTTTCAGTGGGTGGCAGAAAGAGTGTGGAAGGTTGACAAAAGTAAGGGGAGATGTAAAGCACTGACTTCCTTGAAAGATTTCTTACGACTGAGATGAAAAGAGATGATTGTAGGGGGAGTACATCACAATAATTCTAGCTCTGTCTTGCCTAAAAAAAAGCACAAGGGCACTACTAAGCACATTAAGATTTCTTAATAAAAATTAGTTATTTAAGATAAATGCCTTACAAACCTGAACATAATATCCATCTGAAATTCTGACTGCATTTGTTGACACAATTTTCATGAAGAAGTCTGTTTATTCCTATAATTAATAGAAGGTATGTGGGAAGGAGGAAGAAGGATGAAATCTCTACCTGTTTGAGTGCACAAACTAGGACCACCAATCAGTTTTGTTATATTAAAAAAATTTCAAAATCTGACACACAGATATCCTGTGCTGGTTTGCTAATGCTGTGTTCTCTCATCCCTCTTCATGAACAGCTGCTGATCAGTTCCTCTTGAATATGTCATGTGCATGGACAGTCCTCAGTAGCCTATGTGATATTTAGGAAGCAGAGATCATCTGTAGCAACAACTGCAGAAATCCCAAACCAGAAGATAGTTTATATGTTCAATAGTTTATATGTTCATAATGTATTTTCAAAGCCATGCTGTGCACTTCCCCTTATGTTCTTCACAGTTTAAAGTACGAAAAGGATCTTTGGGACACCTAAAACACTGGAAAGAAGGTTGAAAAGCTGGAAGCAAGAAAAGCAGGGACAGGAACGTAACAGGTGAGAAAGCATGGGGCATGTTTCAGGTATGCTGTGGAGTTCTGTGCGAGTTTATATCTTCAACTGATTCCAAATGTGAGAGCTATTTTACAACCTTTTTCCTTGAAATACGCTTTTTAAAATATATATATATATATAGTTTTTTTCCCAAGTGTGACTAATGGAAGTCTAATTATGTTATTAACTAAATTCAAACTCCATAAAATTAATTGTAGCAACGATCTGTAAAATATGAGTTAAATGTGTTATTAGGCATAATTTTAAACAGCTGAAAGCTTAAAAATATTGCCAGATCATTTCAAGAGTGAACTACAGAAATAAGGAATTCAACTTACTTGCTCTATCTCTGTTTCAAGGGACTTCATTTTCTCTTTCAGCCTGCGGTTCTCAGATTCTGCACTGATTAGAGCCAGTCTAACAGAGCTACAATCTGTTTCTGCTTGACGGCATTTTGCTTCCCAGCTTTCTCCTTGTTCACGTGCTTGGTGGTAATTCTCCAAAAGCTCGCAGTTCTCTCTCTCCTAACACACAAAGCTCGTTTTATAATTTCCAGGAAGTTTCACAAACTGAGATATTTGTAGACCTACAGAAATTACATGGCATTGGATGTTCTCTTTCTACAGAGAATTTTGCCATTTAGCAAAAAACATTGGGACACTTCTTAGGAAACAGTGTTTTGTTTCAGATGATCGCACTTTGATGCTCAAGAGACATCTGTTAAAAGTGGCTAAATTAATACTAAAAATATGAGGTATAGCAATATATTGTAGATTTTATTTATTATTTATTACTGTTAATGCCATATGGTAAAAGACAAAAGAGTCACGAGTTCCTGTATAAGTCACTGAACTTGTAAATTTAATAATCACAGAGACATACACACATGTATAAAACAGATCAATATACTTCATTACTTGTATACTGCAAAATCAGCTAAGAAAATGTGTTCAAGCTACTAAAAACATAGTAACAAAATCCAAGTAAGTTCTGGCTAGGAAGAAAATTCTTCCATGGAAACATGGTTATGATTTCAGTTTTAGTTGAAGGAACAGTTTTTACTAACAGGTTTAATCCACATACTTTAGACTTCAGTTCTCCCTTCAGCCTGACTATGTGTGTGTTTGAATCCTGGGCTTTCAGCTTCATGTCATCAAGCTCATTCTGGTAGTTTGCTATTTTTTTATAAAGTGCCTGTAAAGAAAGATTATTTTCTTTTATAAAGTTCAAGTATACTATTTTACCTTGACAAAAAATCAATGTGCATCTAGAGCCTATGGCTTTATTAAGTAACTTTTTTAAGGCTATACAAAATCTAAACCATGTGGATTTCTACAAACAAAATTTTGCATGTATCAAAAAAAATTACCATCTTTGAATTAAAAATAATACTAAATCTTAATATGAAGAAAAAGGTAAATCAGGAAATATTGAGATGAGCTAGAAAAAGACAGATGCTTTATTCAGCAGCTAGGTGATCAGTAAAATAGCATACCCCATTTAAGGAACTCCCCCTTTTATTATATGCTATAACCCCTTTAAAATTCCACTTTTGAAAATGCAGAAGACTGAAAAAAAAAAAAAAAAAAAAAAAAGGAAGAAAAAAAAACGAAGTGCTAAGTGTTTATGTTCTAAACAGGAAAAATAAAGCCACAAGTATTAGGAGAATGCATACAGAAGTTCTGACAACTATTGCTTGTGAAACAGAAAAGAATGGAAAAAATTGCAGAAAGGTTTCTGAACAAGGCAGTTCTAGAAGCTCAGCCTTCCGTACAAAGTTACTATGAGAACACTCAGCTGCAAGAAGCAGTATTTGTGAAACAAACTAACAAAAAAACACTAGGCTATGGAGAAAGCCATGTTCCTGTTATGAAAGGGCTGTGAGTTGCTGAGAAAGGTGCTCTGGAATTTTGTGAACTTTTCCAGCAAGCCCAAGTGAAGACAGGAGAATGCTAATTAAAACACTTTGAATTTCACCTATATTAACAGAAAAACCTTGAGGAACTAATGCATATTATAGAGGCAAGACCAAAAAAATGAGTTAATGATGTGATGCTAAGATTTGTGTTTGTTTGTTTCTAAGTTCTACAAGCATCCGGGCACATTGCAAAGAAAACCATGAAGCTTTTAACAGTTAGCTAGAAGGAACAGGTGGCTTTATTTTGTGTCAGCTGACCATATCAGTAACAAAAGGGATTCTGAGAGAAGGTTCAAAACAGTGATTCATTGGAGTGATCACTTTCAGCACTCCGTGTTTCTGTTGACACTCACTACCTAACTTTGGTGATTAAAGCATTTCTAGAAGAGGCGAAAGTCAAGAGGTAGGAAAGTATATTCAAAGATTAAGATATTCTAAGCAATTGAACAAGGGAGGAGAAAAAGCAAACATCAGAAAACCTAAATGAAGGCAGAAGCTTTAGCAAAAAGAAGAAAAAGCAGAGCATTATACAGTGATGACCCACTACAGACACTGAGGTTAATTTCTAGCTTCTTGGAAGACACATTGATGCATGAACATTGTGTGTGCATTAGATTACTCTTTAGTCTAGGTATGTTAACTAATTTCATTAGTAACCATATACAAATATATGACACATTAGATAATATAATGTATATAATCAAGTATTTCCAAGAGCCCCTTTAAAGAACTGTAAGTACAACCCTATGAATAAAGTTATGAACTTTAATAACTGTAAATAACTGTTAAAATTATTAGTAAATCAAATACATAAGCTTGTAAGTGCTCTGGGACAGTCACAGCACAGTATAACAAATATCCACTGTGTCCTTTATAGTACTTTTCCATGGGAGGAGTGGCTATAACTGCCACAATGTTTTACATGAAGACCAGAAAGAAAAGCATTAATTAGTTGTTTCTGGAGATAAACAGCCAAACCATTACACAAGAATAGCTGGTCTTCTTTATACAAGTGACCTAAGCAATAAGTGAAAAAATTCAGTTTGAAAAACAAGCTTAAAAATTCATTTGCAGGTTTACCTTTCATAAGGGCCTACTAATTCCATGCACTACAAGAAAAACACCCAATTTTCCTTTTTAGTCAAGAGTTCTTTATACAAATATACCTGTTTTTCTTGCTCAATATTAGAAAGATGCTCTTGTAACCTGTCATTCTCCTGAGCTAATGATTCTCTGTTCTTGTTAGTCTCTGCAAGCTCTTTGTTGGTGTCTTGCAGCTGTTGACGCAAACTGGTGATATCTTTCTCACTGATACAGAGCGCTTCAGCAGATTTTCTATGCAGCAAATAATAAATATTTCAGGTATCACAATACTGCCCAACCTATTAAAAATGATAGCTTTTCCAATGGTTAAATTTGCAAGTGATGAAACAAAGCTGTAACATTTTGATATTTAATTTAAGAGTAAAAAACAAATAAAAACTATGTATACATTAACACATACTATGATTCACTTTTTGAGTTAATGTTAAACATTAATCAACATTTAATAATGATCTTGAAATTCTATCCTTACTTTGTGGAACGCTCCAACTCAGCAATCAGAGTCTTGAAATCTGAAATGGTTTTTTCCTTAATAAGAAATACAAAATTAATATAAATGCCTCACTGCTATATTTTCCTTTTATTCAGTCAGCTGATTAATTTAACTATTTAATGTAAAATGGATTCTGGTTTTCAAAGTTTCATCATGTACTAGTTAGACAAATATCTTCTGCAGAATATAACCATTAATTTTTTTAATCCTTTGTGGTTCTTAAGTAAGCATTTGGCTCACTCGCCCAAATGTAAATGATATCTTCTATCTATTAGATAAGTCATCACAGTTTTTCTACCATTAACAAACTACCAGAGTCTGGTAGGTTTTAATTGATAAAATGAGAACTCTGCCACTGTATTTCCATTCAAACAAACAAACAAGAACTAAGACAAATTATATCACTTCGCTCCATTGTCTTTGGATACAGATATTAAAAGGAGTATAAATAGGCTAAGGAGATGTTTCCCACTGGAAACACAAGAGGCATGAGAGACAGACATCTCTTCTCTAAAACAGACACCATTTTACAGTTTATAGTTTTTGAAATGTGTAGTCATTGCTTGTGGCAAGATAATTATAGTCTGCCCTGCAATATCCTTTCTTCGCTATTTTGTTAAAAGCAGTGCAAATTCTTGAGTTAACACTCACAACAGTTATGAAGTACCTTATTTAGTTTATCCTAAATCAATATCCAGATGACTTAAGCAGAAGTGAGATAACGTTTCTGAACTAAACAGCTTCGTTATACGGATTGAAATCATAGTATGCAACAAACTGATGCAATTTACTTAGGTAAACTAGTACTTTAAGTTGTAAAGGATATCATTCAGATGCAACATCAATGATGAGAAAAGCAATATTAATTGGCACTGTATCTTTAACATCAATGAGCCCCAAGAAAGAATTCAGGCTAAATTTTATGATAAACAAGATATTTGGTTGACTAATTTACCTATCACCACTTTAGGAAATAATTAAAGTCTCCTGTCTTGATAGGTATAAATTATGCAAAACACCAAACACAGTTCAAACTCACTGCTGCTAAGTTAACTCAAGTTTTATTTTTGCCTTGAAACTTAAGCAGAACTAGATCAGTACTGAGTACTTATTTGTAAATAACAAATAAGACAGGTGTGATGACCCAACAGATCCTTCCTTTATTTCATCTCTTGTGATTCCATAACTCATTCTATTTAGATGTTAGAACGTACTTTAATTGTCAGGTTTTCCTCAAAAGCGACAATCTTCTCTCTTTCTTCTTCCACACACTCTTGCAAAGTTTCCTTCTCTTTACCAAGTCGCACAATTGTTTCTTTCAAAGCACAGATCTTCTCTTGCTGTAGAATACTTTGTTTTGACAAGTTATCTGAACACAATCAGAAAGGTCTCATTTTTATTAATTCAATCCATTCAAGACAAAAACTCTTTTGATACACTTCAGAAGTGAAAGAACATGGCAAAAGCTCCCCTTCCAGAAAATACCAAAGCATGCACGTTTTCAGAAACACAAATAATCCCACTGATACTTGTAGAACTGCATTATTCTTTCAAGGCCTTCAACGGCATGGCTTAAATAAATAAATAAATAAATAAATCTATCTTTAAACAGCAAATGTTGGGATCATTCAAAGCAGCTTTATTGGGCATTATAACAATAAAAGGCTTAGAGTTACGATAGAAGCCATGTGTAGGCTGCAATGTGAATGACATGGAGTAAAAGAGATGGATATCCTGATATTAGACAGTTCTTTGTGAAACAGTCCTTGATTTAAAAGAACTTTATGTACATGTGTATAGAGTGACTACTTAAAAAAATCAACATCACTTAAAAATGCAAAGATAATGATGAGGGAAACAATACACTTATTACAAAATCAGGTTTGAGAAGAGATCTATCTTCATTCAGCTAACAAAGTGCTACATGTTTCTTTTAAGAGGTCAGAGAATAAATTCTTGTATGAGGTACACACACTGCATTCACAGGGGGGAACTGCAGAGATCCTTCTTACAGTGAACTTCTCATAAAAAGCATGCAGGTTGCAAATTACTCATTAAATATCACCATAACTGGGCAAATTGAATGATACTTTTAAACTACTTCCAGGAGATAAAACAATGGAACTAACATGATCTGTGGCTCAGTCTTTCAGGGACATCATACCATATATTCATATGCCAGTTTTTTCATGGATCCTCTCTCTATTTTAATGCACAAGATGAAAGACACTCAAATTTCCACAATGTATTTTGGATGTATGGCTCTAAAAACTACTAAGACAGCATTCAAACCTTGCTCTAAAGAGAATCCTGATGGAGCAACTAATTCTGGAAACCATTTCCAGGTACACGAAGGACAAGAAAATCTTCAGGAGTAGTCAGCAAGAATTTATTGAGAGTAAGTCATGCTAGATGAACTTGATAAAGCTTCTACAATGAAATGACTGGCCTGGTAGGTGAGGAGAGAGGTGGATATTGTCTACCTGCACTTCATTAGGACCATTGACATTGTCTCCCATAAAATCCTGATGGACAAACTGATGATGTATATAGGCTGGATGGGAAGATCACGAGGTGAATTGAACTGGAGGTGAGAAGATCATGAGGTGAATTGAACTGAAGATCAAGGTGGAAGATCACGAGGTGAATTGAACTGAAGATCATGAGGTGAATTGGCTGAATGGCCAGGCCCAGAGCGTGGTGATCAGTGGCACAAAATCTAGCAGGAGGCCAGTAACTAGCAGTGTACCCCAGAGTCCATACAAGGTCCAGACCTGTTTAACAGCTTCGTTAACGACCTGGGTGATGGGGCAGAGTATGCCCTCAGCAAGCATGCAGACAACACAAAACTGGGGGGGATTGGTGGATACACCAGAGGGTAATGCTGCCGCCCAGTAGGAGCTGGACAGGTTGGAGAAATGGGCTGACAGGAACCTCATGAAGTTCAACAAAGGCAATTGCAAAGTCCTGCCCATGGGGAGGAACAACTCTAGGTACAAGCACAAGTACATGCTGGTGGCCATGCAACTGGAAAGCAGCTTTGCAGAAAAGGTCCTGGGGAGCCTGACAGACACCAAGTCGAACATGAGCCAGCAATGTGCTCTTGCCACATGGAAGATGAGTAGTATCTCAGGCTGCATTAGGCAGAGCACTGCCAGCAGGTGGAGAGAAGAGATCCTTCCAGCACAGGTGAAACACAGATGAAGCACCGTGTCCAGTTCTTGTCACCCCAATACAAGACAGACATAGAGCTATGGGAAAGTCCAATGAAGAGAAACAAAGATGAAGGAAGGTCATGGAATGGAACAGACTGAAGGAAAATCATGGAGCAGATCTTCCTGGAAACTATTCCAAGGCACATGGTAAGTAAGGAGGTGATTGGTGACAGCCAACATAGCTTCAATAAGGGCAGATCATGCCTGACAAATCTGGTGACCTTCTACAATGGGGTTACAGCATTGGTAGATAAGAGCAACTGACATCATCTATTTGGGCTTGTGCAAAGCATTTGACACTGTCCCCCATTATATCCTTGTCTCTAAATTGGAGAGACATGGATCTGATGAATGGACCACTCAATGGGTAAGGAATTGGCTGGATGATGGCACTCAAAGAGTTGCTGTCAATGGCTCAATGTCCAGGTAGAGATCAGTAACGAGTGGTATTCCTCAGGGGTCAGTATTAGAACCAGCACTATTTAACATCTTTGTCTGTGACATGAACAGTGGGATGGAGTGCACCCTCAGCAAGTTTGCTGATGACACCAAGTTGTGTGGTGCAGTTGACACGCTGAAAGGAAGGGATGCCATCCAGAGGGACCTGGACAGGCTCCGGGAAGGCCTGTGCAAACCTCATGGAGTTCAACAAGGCCAAGTGCAAGGTCAGGACCAGGACCATCCCAAGCACAAATACAGGCTGCATGGAGAATGGATTGAGAGCAGCTCTGAGGAGGACAGGGGGGTGTTGGTTGATGAGAAGCTCAACATGACCTGGCAATGTGCACCCACAGCCCAGAAAGCCAACCCTACCCTGGGCTGCATCAAAAGAAGCGTGGCCAGCAGGGTGAGGGAGGTGATTTTCAAACATATAGGCACCAAGCTCTTCTCAATAGTAGCCTGTGGGCACAAACTGGCCCATAGGAGGCTCCCTCTGAGCACCAGGCAGCACTTCTGTGCTGTGCAGGTAGCTGAGCACTGGCACAGGCTGCCCAGAGAGGTGGTATAGTCTCTCTCCTTGGAGATCTTCAAAAGCTGCCTGGAGATGGTCCTGTGCAATGTGCTCTAGGGGGGTGGACCGGATGACCCCCAGAGGACCCTTCCAACCCTCAACCATTCTGTGATTCTAAGCAAAGTTTTTTTTTTAAACACCATTTCACAGAGAATGATCAGAGGCCAACAGTTTTAATAGCATGCGCTTCTCTTTCTGCAATTACCTGCATTATTCACTGTATTTTCGGCTAAGGAGAAGATCTGATAGACAAGCTTGCTTCAGTAGACAACACTGATTTACTCCCTACAAAACTCTGCAAAAGTTGCAGCAAGGCTCCTACAGAAAAGCACCATATGATAGCGTAATTAAAGACAACACCATAACAAACAAACAAACAAAAAAAAACAGGGTTTACTAATTAAGCTGTACAACCTTATGTATGGCATTCCCAACCTTTTAGTGTTTACCTCTGTACCATGTTACAGAATTTGTATGAAAAGCAAAAAGCAGGATTTGGATTCCCATCGTGTCACATGACATAGAAGACAAACCATCAGGGTATATATTGCCATTTTCTCTGTGGAAGAGCATTGGGAAGAGACACTTTGCCAAGTTTATTGTTTTGCTGACCAGAGAAGGTAGCACAAGGTTTGTGAATTCTGAGCTCCATTCCAGACTCCAAAAGACAAAAAGGTTCTCTAGTGGGCACACATACTTTCTTTCCATCCTCTCCAATTCTGCCATTCCAAGAAGATACTATTAGCTGCTAATCCTTTCTCTTCACTTTGGTCAGCCCTAAGTCTTAAGGTTTTTCATCCTAAACTCATTCTTTACTAAACCTAAGCTTCTGTCTCAATCTCCTTTTACTTCCAATCTTTCTCCTGCTTTCAGATTTATTGTCCTTGTCCTAAATCTTCTGTTTGTATGACTGCTCACAAGTTTTATTTCCCGTGTGTGTCCAATAGCTGCAAGTCCTACCTGTCATCTCTGAACCAGTCATACAATTTTAAGGTTCTTCCTAGACTCTTTAACCACTTAGATACTAGGTCTGTTCACTTGATGTCTCCAATCCTTCTTTATTAACTCTTCTTTCATTAACTCCCTTTACGTTATTATTTTTCAGTCCAATTTCTTGCATAGCTTCAGCTTTTCCAGGTACCACATCCACACTCTGTTTCTCTACTCCCTTGCTCCCAGTCTGTTTCCTACTTAAAAGTCTCCTCTGGCAAGCCATCTTCCTTGTTGTAAAACCTTGTCCAACATAATATCCCAACTTTTCAGTTTGTCTCTCAACTCTTTATTAGCTTTACTTTTCCCTGTTTCACAAGGAATATTCTGTCTTATCCCAACTGTAGTCTCAGTATCCATTCCTTATTTCTTCTCCAATTAAAATCTCTCAGCACAGTAACTTCTCTCTGCACACCTACACTGTAGTTTCTTTCCTTCTAGTCAGCATCTTCCTCTGTTATCCCTGTGGTGACAGGATAATCATGAACCCAAGAAAGGCAGTCTCCATTAATTTCAGGCTTCTTTGCCTGGACTTGCCTCACAGTAATGAAAACATACTTTTGAATCTAGACTGCAACACGCTGATGCCAGATTCTGAAAAGTCTCTATTCAGCTTTCAAAAACTGCAATTTTTCTGAGGGTTAAAATATGCTTAATTCAGACACATTTTCTGGGAATGATCTAAAGCATGCAATGACACACAGACTGACACTGCTATCAAACATTAAGTCCATACTTCACTATACCAGGGTCTAGGACTTATTGAATGAAGTATGTGGATTATAATATGGACAAAATATCTTTTTGAGCCTTCTCAGGAGTGGCCTAAACACCTTAGCCAAAGTATTAAAAAATTTAGGTTCACTTTGCTTATTCAAGTGAAATGCTTAGATCCAAATAACTGGAGTTTAAAAATTTCAAGTAATGGAAAACAAGATATTTTAATAGTATAAGACAACCCTAACCATTAGATATCATTAGCTATAGGTTAGTTTTATTTTCCTTTCACAAATTCACTACTGCAATTAACAATACATCCTGTCAATTGCATCTATAGGAAATAATAAAAGACATAACATCATACAGTTGTATTTCTGGAAGCAATAACATATTCATTGGCACCCTAGGAATAATTACTGGGTCCACCTCTTTACTCCCATAATATGAAAAATGTTCAACACAGAATATAGGATATGCTCTATAAAGGATGTTTTCCTGATTATGTCATCTTCCACTGATGCTGAGAGGTGCAACCACCATATTAGTGGTTCATCGGTAGGCTCAGACACTGCACACTGGTAACAACATACTGTGTTCAGCCAACAGTACATATAGTGACCAAAACTTAGTTGCAACAGCTTTATTTGTATCTTTTTAAAATGAAAACACCTTCCAACAACAAAAGAAAAAAGTTTTAATGTTTTGTGCAAAACAATCAACAGTATATTTATTTGCATTCAACACTTTTCTTGCAATCCATAATAAACTAAAGAAAAGGTAGCAATATACCAATTATCCTACTGAATTTTATTAGAAAATATGTATCTGCTACTCACCAATTTTCTCACCCAAAAGTCTAATTTTCTCTTCTGAAAGTTGCATTTCATATTTTTTCTTAATAAGGCTTCTCTGAGTCTCTGAAAGACTCTGTTCTGTCTCTTCATTCAATATGCTGGAAAAGCAGAAACATTAAATAGGAGAATTCAGATATTTATACATTTTTTTTTCCTTTCTGAAATGCCACTAAACTGGCCAAAGTTAAGAAAAAGCAAGATTCTTATGTATATTTTAGATATTTTATAAATGTTAACCTTAATCCCTGGACATTAGAGTCTGAATACCCCTATAAAAAAATCACAGAAAACTAAGAACTTTTTACAACAGGGGGAACTAAAAATTTGTCAGAAATGATTACAATAAAATCTTTACTTAGGATACAAATTGGAATGCTTGACCTATTTTAAGTTACACCCAAGTCATGTGTTCAAATCATAATATTAATGTTCATAAGTGAAGAAACAGAAGAGAACTATTAACGTGGTTTTGGGGGATAATAAAAAAAAATATTTTAGTAGTAGCAACTAGCCTTCAAGAACTCAGTTTTTACAATATTCATAAATCTGACATCTTATAAAGCAGCAGTAACTCAGGACAAGATTTGTCAAAGGAGTTCATGTTATTTTAGAAACCACAGAAAGGTGTCGTGGGCCAGCACAATATAGCACGTTAACACCCATCATTCCCATCCATCAAAACCCAACAATAACAACAACAAACTACAACAGCTATGCATCAACTATACCATTCGGTTTTAAGGACACATGGGTTTAGGAAACTATTTGCCTAACTAAATTACATTTTATGATATACAATGGAAAGAGCCATAGTATCTTCTCCTGCAGTCTGTTCACTCTGTAGCCTAGTTCAGTCTGTGATCTCGTCCTTCTTATCTCTCTGCAGAAACTTCACACATGCTTGATCTTCCCTTCCAGTCACTAAATTATCCTTTTTATTGCACACTCACTGACCTATACTTGCTTCCCTAACAGCTTCACTTGAGTCTATCTAGTGCCAGTATATGTTTCTGAGCACAGTTATGAACTCCAGTTGAGCAGCAGGCCAAAAACTTAATGTAAGGCTTCAGTTATATTTCTGCTCTTGAAAATAATGCAAGACTAAGAAAAGGGAGTTTGAAACTAACCGAGTATGTGACATGCATAAGCTTGAAAGTGTTTGCCTAGAAATGAAAATGATTAATATGCAATTCATCAAAAAAAAAAAAAAATCACACTGCAGCTTCTAACAGAAAGCTCTTAATCTAAGTCAGAATGAATTTTGCTTTTTTACCGAAGATGGTTTTCAGCATATCATAATACCATCAAGCCAACATTTTACATATAAATAAGCAGTGAGGAAAGCCATTCCATTCCAAAAAGAAGAAAGGCTCACAAGAACAACTATCATAGATTCTTTTCCCTTCGAGTTAAATAACAGGAATACCAACAGACATAGGCCAACATTGCTCATCAAACTAATGCAATTATATACTTTTGCTTACCTAAGTGAAACATATTCAGCTTTCTGGTGGCTCAGCTCAGTTTCAGAGTCCAGGGCTCTTCTTGCCAATATTTGCATCTCTGTTTCCAGAGAATCTATGTTCTCTTTCATTAGTGCCATTTTGGACATCTGTTCTAACCGTTCACTGTCTAACTATAATTAAACACGAATTAAACATTAAAAACTGAAAAAAAAAATCTGATTCATATATATTTTCATATTTTTCTCATATTTATTCAAATTCAAATATGTATTTAACACAAATCTTTTACCAAAGGAGAAATCTCCAAGTTCCTTGTTTATTCAGGACTTACCAGCTTACTAAAGATAGTTGACAAAGAGCTGAAAAGCAATTCTCGCTTCCTTTGATATACAATTAATTTCCTTATACAATTAATTTCCTGTCTTTCAGATCCCTGGGAATATTTTGATTTATTATTGGAAGTTTTGGGTTGGTAATTATGTCCAAGGGCAAAAATGTTTGGCACTGATCAGCATTAAAGTTTTCAGTTCGAAACTAAGTAACAGAAGACACTATTATAGTTGTATGAAGGCAGAAACCACTGCTGAAGATACAACACCACCGCTGCTGGGTTTAGGCCTCTATTAAGTTACATAGCTATGCTGATAATTGGATAGAGAAGTCACCGCAAAACACTTCCATTAAGCACCATATGACCAAGAAATTACCATGAGGCCTTTAAGCATGTACCTAGAACATAGAACTGTTCCAGAAGCTTTTGCTTAGACTCTAGCAAAGCTAGTTTAGAACTTCCAGTTTTAAGGAAGCTGTGCTTGATTATTAAAATATTATATATTCTCTAAATAATAAAATATTATATATTCTCTTAATATTATATATTATTATATAATAATAATTATATAAATATTATATAAATATTATATAATAATAATTATATAATATTATATATTATATATTCTCTTAATATTCAAAGAACTGTCCTTTCAAAATTATTTGAAACAGCTCTTTTAAGGTAAAAAATTCTCATTTCATCCCTCTCCTTATTTACTGATTCTTTCACTGCTAATTTCTGCATTACTACAATCAAAGATCAGACCACTGAAGAGCTAGTCAGTAAGCTCCTGGTGTATGGTACCTTTCTCAATATCAGTGCCATAAATTTCATATTGAAGTATCATCCTCAAAGGATATCGAACAAACTGAAGAAATAGAACAATGTACCTAAAACAAGACTGTTCCTGATATTCACTACACATCAGGTGTCAAGTGTGTGATTAAAGCTAATTTACTACTCAGAGTACTCAGTGGATTCATTACAGATGCATTCAGTTTAATAAGATAATCCCTAGAACTGTATTTACAAGCTTGATAGGATTTAAAATGTTAAAAGGGAAAAATGAACTATAATTTATAGCCACAAGATCTAGGAGAAAGAGGCACTACAGAAATCAATGCTTACCTATTTAAAGTCAAGTTCTACACTCAAGAATTCAATTCATTTTATTAATGCTTTCATTTTCTATTTTAGGACCATATATTAGCCAACAACTGAACATATAAGTAATTTACACCATATTAATTTATATAGGAGAGAACAGTATAATTTCATTTTCTTTTTGAGCACTGGGTCTTAGTAAGACACCATCATAAGACAACTGAGGTTGGAATGTTCTGAGGTCAGGTTTGTCCAGTCAAGTCTTCAAAATCTCCAAGGCTAGAGACAGTTTCACTGCTCAACTGGCCTCACTGGGGAAAAAAAAGTGTTTCCTTGTATTTAGCCTGGACCTTTCTCATTTCAACTTATGGCTATTGTTGCATATCCTTCCACCATGCACTACTGTGAAAAGTCTCTCTCTGACTTCTTGCTGAGTACTGGCAGCTTGCTCATAGGTCCCCCTGAAGCCACTTCTGCTCCAGGCTAAGCAAGCCCAGATGCCCACAGCCCCCTCTCACAGGGCAAGTGCTCCAGCCCTGACTATCTCTGGAGCCCTTTGTTGAACTTGCCCCAGTCTGGCAGTGTCTTTCTTGTACTCGGGAGCAAAACTGCATTCCGGATGTGGTCTAACGAGCACTCAGTAAAGGAGGACAATCACTTCCCTTAACCTACTGGCTGTGTCCTGTTCACACAGCCTTCTATGCTCCTGGCCTTCTTTGCTGTCATGGTACACTGCTGGCTCATGCACAGCTCACTGTGCACCAGGACCTCCAGGGTCTTTTCAGCAGAGCCGCTCTCAAACCCATCAGTCCCCAGCTCATATTGGTGCCAGGGGCTCTTGATCCCAAATTCAGGGCTTGGCATTCATCTTTTTTTCTTAAGTATTTTTTTCCATAAGGTTCTTGTTGGCCATTCTTCCCAGACATCGGTCCCTGTGGACAACAGCCCTATTCTTGTGCATATCAACAGTTTTCTCCAATCTGGGGAAATCTGCAAGCTTTATGAGCATATGTTCAGTTGCTTCCTTATGAGATGAAAAGGATGAAAAGCTGAAAAAGGACAGGCCTCAGAACAGACCCAAGTGGCGATCCACGTTACCAGCCCCCAGGCTGAGTGAGACATTAACTACCACCTGCTGAGCCTGACCAACCCATCAAACTTTTCCCCACCTAGCTGCCCACCCATCCAGACCACAGCTTCCTAACCTGGATACATAAACACTGAGTAACAGTGTCAAAAGCCTTGCTACAGTGTAGGCAAATTACATCAGCTGCTCTGCCCCTGTTACTTCCTGGCAGAAGGCAGTCAGGTCAATCCTGCAGGATTAACCCTAAATGTCACCAGTATTATACTTACAGTTCCATAAATAATTACTTGCCCTTACATTTTGAATAGTAGTTTCTAGCTCTTCAATTCTCTGCTGTAAATGAGCCTTTTCACTAAATGCAGTCTCTTGGGAAATCTGTGTCAAATAACAACAATGAAATCACATATAGAACGTCATAAGTCACCACAGACATGTAATGCAATTAACTCTCAGTATTTGAATAGAAATCTCTAGCAACTTTAATTACAATACTAAGTAATTTTTGCATCAAAATAAGCTTGAGTGAAAAAAAATAATCAAACCTTTAACTGCTCCCTGAGACTGTCACGCTCTGTAGTCATCCTTCGGAAATCTGACAGTGCTGTATCCCTTTCTGTCTCCACATGCCTTAACATAGCTTGAGCTGTCACAGTACTTTTAGGAGTCCTGGGGCATTTGATAAATTCCTTACGAAGCCGGGAAATCTCTTCCTGTGCCTGTTTTTAAAAACAGCAGTATAGCAGAAACATGGAATAAATAATGTAGCATATTACCATGTAAATAAATCACAAGTAGGACTGGTTAAAGAATTTCAGTTAGAACTGCTCAACAGAAGAAATAGATTTTCATTCTAAAAAGCCTGCAAAAAGCAATCATCAGTGAAAAAAATATTAATTATCTTTTTAGTAGGCCAAAATAACGATGCATTACATTAGCACATTGTGGCAGCAAATAGAATTTTAGCAACAAAAGAGAATAAGAATAAGGATCCTAACCAATAACACTCATGAGACTTTTCAGCAATATTTTCAAATCAAACTATTTGAGTGTTTGGTAAAAATATTTTTGTTTCTTACTTCAAAACTGTAAAATCTTCTGGTGTGGGAAAAAAATTATGACTACAGTCAATATAATAAGGCAAATATGTCTAGTATTGCAGAGCAACCCAAAAACTATGCAACGTCACAGATGAAGCAATGATTTATGCATATATGCTTCAATTCAGGAAAGCATTCTTAACTCAGGACAGCACTTACAAGCTTGTATGTAACTGTCAAATTCAGACTTTCCATAACTTCTTATATTTCTTGAAAGAAGTATTGTGAAAAATACTTGAAATCATTCTTGTACATTACCTTAAGTTATTTCAATTAACCAGAAAAAACATAAACAAAATTACCCGTTCATAAAGCTTGGCAATTTTGTCTCTCTCAGCTGTTAAAACTTTCAAGTTTCCCTGAATTTCTGCCACGTGGCGCTCATACTTTTTCAGTGTTGACTTAAGTTCTTCACGCTCTCTCGATATTTTCAAAACTTCCAGATCAGAACTCAATTCCTTAAAGAATAATGTGATATAAAGTTAAAGTAGAGAAATAAATTTTGATATCCTTTTTTGTATCTGGTTTGCAAATTTACGTAAAAGGTGTAATCAGCCTTCAACCTAGGAAACTAGATAGTCAAGACTGTTCAAACACATTTCTTAATATTATAAACTCATCTTTTGAATAGCAACTGTTTATTACAAGTAGTACTAACAATCAGGCTACGAAATTATTAAAAGCATAACCGGTTGTAAGTAACCAGTTAAAGCCACACACATGTATTCTGTGTGAAGCACCAATTAATTTCACGTTTTTTGCCTGTCCAATCAATATACATTGATTTATAATCAATTAGTTTTTCTTGCTGGTAATTATGGCTCTGGTAAGTTGTTATCAGATAAACCAATACCGAAAAAGACTGTATCATTCTTTCAGTTCCAAAGTGTTTTCCAAACTCACCTGGACGGCTGATTTTTTTTTTGACATGCTGCCACAGGTAGAGCTCTGTTAGGACTTGAAAACACGTTTCTAAATACCTTCAGCAAGTTCTCAGGTTCACTTTTATAGTAGTCTCTGTCCTCTTCCAATGTCTTAATAAATGTATCAAGCCTGGAAGGTGGCTTCCCTTGCTTTATTTCACCTTCTGTTTGTAAAATAACCTGTATTTTAAAAAGTAAAATAATTCATTGACTGAAACAGAACTTTTGTAATGAATGATACTTTGGTATAAAATGGATAAACATACTCTTCAAAATGAAGATATCTAGTTGAAAATAAATATCCAAATATTTATAAATATGATAAACATTTAAAAATAATATTTCAAAGTAACTTCTGAATGATAATATTTTCGCTTTTATGTTAAATTGCAGAGTATGCTTGAATGTCTTTCTAAAGCTGATCTAACAGGACAGAAGAGGCCATAAAAGCTAAGTGTTAATTGACTTGGAATATATCAGTTCACAACCAAGGAAGAAAATTAAGTAGATTTGTATCGGAATATCTAATTAATTTTTTAGTATGAAAAAATAGGTCACTATGTTGACATAAGATACATGAAAAATGAACTTCTGAAATAGAAATAACATCATGTGTAACTAATTCTAATTGAAATCCAGAAAGTAATGCGGGGGCCTAAAGCAGATTTTGAAGACGAACTGTGGTTCCAGAGTTCAAAACTGCACAACTAATCCTTCTCTGTTACAATCCATCTGTTGAACTCATAAAAGTTTAAGCAGCCAGGGAATACTAAGCTCCACAAATTTCTTTCTTTCCCCCCCAACTTTTTTTTTTTTTTAAGACATATTCAGAAATAGACTTTAAATCCGTAAAATATTATAGAAGTCCCCTAAATCTCTCAGTGAATCTAGCTCTTAAATTCCAAACTCTCTGGCTGAAGGATCAAAATCTTTCAGGGGTAATTGAGCAGTAAGCTCTACATGCCCAGGGTTGTGTTTTTTGTTTGTTTGTGTGTTTTTCAGAGGGAATTCTTTGCAGAATTGTGGCATAAGGTCCAATATAATATAGATGAAAGTAAAAAAACAAATTCTTCCGTCACACCCCCCACCACCCCAGAATTTTGAGACAAATCTTAAAATTATGGAAAGAAATTAAAATTAAGACTACAAAAAAAAATCCTTATCAATTTATGTTTCAGGAATCCACTTAATATATTCAAATGTTAATTTGGTAAGTAGCATTTATCACTGGCAAATATTTCTACAACATTGTAGATGTTTCTAATTATTCCAACAGTAACGTAACATCTTAAATGAGATAGAATAATAAGATTAAAATGTTAAATATAAATGTTGCTTCTTTCTGTTTCATAAATGATTTACAAGATATTCAAAACAGGCAAGTGTATTTTCAGAAAAAGTCAATAAAATTCTCAAAAGCAAAATACTTACAGCTAGTTGCAAAACAGGAACAGATTCCCATCCATTTAGCAACAGAATGCTAAATGAGAATAAACATATTTATCCATTCTATAACTCACCTATTATCAGTGAAAACAAAGCAAGTGAAATTAACTAGTCGAAATAATAATTTAATATGGAAGTTGCCTGATTTCATAGCTATATACGTACTAAGGAAGCATATTTAACTCACAGATTGTAGTGTGTGACAGCTTCTTTATCTTGTTCTGCCGGAGTTGGATTTGAATCTACCATAAAAAAAAAAAATGAGAGAAAAAGATGCATTCATTTTTTATAATCGTTAGGGCAGATCCAGTGTTTTGTCTGAAGTATTCTTTTGTACATGCTACTATTATGCACATGCCATTTATCTCAACTATTATTTTGTATACGCTGCTTAGCTATCCTATGCTGAAAATACTATTTACCAACAATAAATTTAATCTAGAGGGGAATCAGTTAGAAGTTTTATCTTCAGTTGCAGTCCAGGATTCAGAAAACCAGTAGCAGCTGAATTACTCTCAGGTGAGGAAATGAAAAAGCAAGCATGCGATACTTGTTCCAAGAACTGTTTTACCAAGAAACTTTTGAATTTAGGGACAGTCTGACTATACCTATAGACTAAAGAAATATGCGTGCAGTTACACTAATGGCCAGCAAATATCCTTTCTCCCATCTGAATACTACATTAAATCATGTAATTGCATGTGCATAAAATGAAATTCACCATTATCATGTGAAATCAAAAGCAATCTGCACTGAAATTACAGTATATTCAACTGCAAATGTGACTTTAATCCTTGAACCATTTTACACTTGAAAAGGATCACAGTGGCCAGAAGCTATTTTCCTTCATTCTAGCAAATATACTTGAAAGCAGAGATGAAAGCTAAAAATTCAGGTAAAAAGGTCCAGCAAACAGACACCATATTAGGAAATAACATTAAAATAATCACTGTACAATATTCATTCTAATGAACAGATACCTTTGCTTCCTCAAGTTCCTTATCAGTGGTATTCAGTAGGAAATGGTTTACTTTTTGCAGCTGCTCAGACAGCTTGGCAATTACAGCAAGATCTTTACAGAGATGATCGTTTTTACACGACAGCCTCCCCACTTGACTTTCAACCACTTGCTTCTTCTCAAGCAGTTGTATGACATGTTGCCTTAGCTCATGGTTTATCTTCCTCAGATCTTCAGTCTATGAGGACAAGGAAGAATAAATATTTTACCTCATCTTCAAGGATCTGCAGGGCCTACTTCACAGTAAAGGGCCTGGTCTCAAGGTTCCAACAGTCTTACTCGCCATAGCTCTGTCAGATCGTAGGAGAGCCCTTCAATCACCTCTGAGATAGGGCCATACATACCAAAGGCCAGCAGAAATGTAGCAGATAAATTATTAATTCATCAATTACTTAAAAAGGATAATTTCCCAGAAACAATTTTGTCTTAAATATATATATATATATTATATGTGGCCTTTTTCTAGGAAACGAGAGTTACTGTTTTGGCACGTATCAACTCACCTTTATCATCTCAGTTTAAAGGAGCATCAGTTCCTCATACAGCTTTCCAATGTTTTGAGTCCTCAGATTTCTACAATCCCAGTCTAACCAAGAAATGAATACACTGTGATGCACAAAGTCCCTTGTTTAATCAGACTGACCATGTAATGCATGGAAAAGTCAGTATCTAAGCACTGAATTCTGTGATGTTCACTTGATTCCAATAATCCAAGGGTTTTCTTCTTTTTACTAGCAGTGCAAAAAAATGCATTTTTATTTAGGACTACGATTCACCTGACAATTTTGGGTATCTGTAAAGAGATTTCTAAATGCAATTCACATGATCCATTTTGGACATTCATCCTAAAATTAATCATGCTCTAGGAGTACCTGTTTCTTCCCTCTGACAATGAAGACAGCCTGGACATCTCTATTATAGCCATCATCATTTGACATGTCAAATTACAGAATCACAGAACAGAATCACAGAATAGTCTAGGTTGGAAGAGACCTCCAAGATCACCGAGTCCAACCTCTGACCTAACACTAACAAGTCCTCCACTAAACCATATCCCTAAGCTCTACATCTAAACGTCTTTTAAAGACCTCCAGGGATGGTGACTCAACCACTTCCCTGAGCAGCCTATTCCAGTGACTAACAACCCGTTCAGTAAAGAAGTTCTTCCGAATATCCAACCTAAACCTCCCCTGGCGCAACTTTAACCCATTCCCCCTCATCCTGTCACCAGGCATGTGGGAGAAGAGACCAACCCCCACCTCGCTACAGCCTCCCTTCAGGTACCTGTAGAGTGCAATAAAGTCACCCCTGAGCCTCCTCTTCTCCAGACTAAACAGTCCCAGCTCCCTCAGCCGCTCCTTGTAAGACTTGTTCTCCAGACCCTTCACCAGCTTCGTAGCCCTTCTCTGGACTCGCTCGAGCACCTCCATGTCCTTCTTGTAGCAAGGGGCCCAAAACTGAATGCAGTACTCGAGGTGCGGCCTCACCAGAGCCGAGTACAGGGGGACAATCACTTCCCTGGACCTGCTGGCCACGCTGTTTCTAATGCAAGCCAGGATGCTGCTGGCCTTCTTGGCCGCCTGAGCACACTGCTGGCTCATATTCAGCCGACTGTCAACCACTACTCCCAGGTCCTTCTCTGCCAGGCAGCTTTCCAACCACACATCTCCCAGCCTGTAGCTCTGTTTGGGGTTGTTGTACCCCAGGTGCAGGACCCGGCACTTGGCCTTGTTGAACTTCAAACTGTTGGCCTCGGCCCATCGGTCCAGCCTATCCAGATCCTCCTGCAGAGCCTTCCTACCCTCGAGCAGATCGACACACGCACCTAACTTGGTGTCGTCTGCATTAGATGAGTTGGATCCTATCCTAATTAGATGAGATGGATCCTATCCTAATATTATTCTGTTCTCTCTGACCAAGATACTCAAAACTGTCTCCAATTATATGCATCACCCAAGTCTTTCCAGGAAGGGAAGAGAGCAGGTCACCATCATTTACAAGCTGTTAGTGCCTCAGTATCTCACTGAGTGCTAAGGATTCAAATTTCCAGATAGAATATGCAGCATTTGCTCCCTCACAATACTACTTTTACTCAATCTGTGGAAAAGAACATTTTGAAAAATCTGATACCATTTATAATTCCTAAAATAACTATTATTTATGCTTGCCATAAAGCAGTGTAACTTGACTACCACTATTTCACCACCATCTTCTGAACTGCGATAAGGCAACCCACTTGCAACAGGAATGAAACTCACATTAAGACCACTCTAAGCTTCATGCAGCACTAAATGACTCTCAGCGAGAGTATTAGCATGACCAGTTAGTACAGTTTTGGACTGATTAAGTCCCTAAAACTGTTTTTGAGTTCCCAGTTTTGTAGGGCTTAATCATTTAAGATGCTCTTTGGCTCCTTGTTCTCCACAGTGTACACAACAACAGTACCTAAAAAGCAGTCTCCTTACTGTAAGTAAAAAATTAATCAAAAGGTGGATTTGATTTTGCAATTGGCATTCTTCTGTATCACACAAAGCACAAATTTTTACCATATTGAAACACAGTATTTTGCAGTACTTGTGTCTAAATATTTTAAGCAGAAAAAAATAAAACAGAACCTTTAAAATCACTTTACGGAGTGTTTTGCCTTTTTTCTTACAGCAGCATTCTAATTCAGAAAATATCTCAGTGTCAGAAACTAGCTCTCCAATGCCAAAATCCTCTCCTTTCTTACCTTTGGGAGGAATAAAAAAGTGAAAATACTTCAAGTGTTTTGATGTCATTTTTGTACTTGGTGATAAATGTTTGATCTGCTCTTACAGATGCTTAAGTTCAGGCAACTACAAGCTGAAACTTTATTCATCAAAGTCAGTGATAAAACTTGTGGGATCCAACCACAGACAAGCAAAAAAAAAAAAAAAAAGAAAAAGAAAAAAAGAAAAGAAAAGAAAACCACCACACCTGAACTATTCACACCCAGTTATTTAATTGAGAATCACATGCAGCGGAGACAGAGTATGCAGAACATATTCAGATCCCTTTTCATGTTATTAAGGTCTGTCTTCATAAATCCATGCTGCCTACTCCCAGTCACCTTCTTTCCTTAATATTTCAAAATGCTTTCCAAGATTATTTGCTCCATACCTTCCCAACGATAGGGACAAGACTGACCAGCCTGTAGTTCCCCAAATCCTCATACCCTCCCTTCTTGAAAGCATGAGTGACATCTGCTTTCCTGCAGTCCTCTGAAAGCATTCCTGGTTGCCATAGCCTTTCAAAGATAATCCAGAACAGCTTCACATCATTCAGATCCCTTAAGTACTCATAGAACCATAGAATCACTAAGGTTGGAAAAGACCTCCAAGACCATCTGGTCCAACCATCACCCTACCACTAATGTCACCCACTGAACCATGTCCCTAAGCACCACGTCCAACTTTTCCTTGAACACCCCCAGGGATGGTGACTCCACCACCTCCCTGGGCAACCCGTCCCAATGCCTGACTGCTCTTTCTGAGAAGAAATGTCTCCTCATTTCCTACCTGAACCTCCCCTGGCACAGCTTGAGGCCATTCCCTCTAGTCCTATCACTAGCTACCTGCAAGAAGAGGCCGACCCCCAGCTCCCCACCCCTTCCTTTCAGGCAGTTGTAGAGAGCAATAAGATCCCCCCTGAGCCTCCTCTTCTCCAGACTAAACAAGGCACTCACCCCCTTGCGTCCCTCTCCTCGCTCCCCGCCGTGCCCCTGCCCTGCAGCCCGGGGCGGGCCCGCCACGCCCCAACGGCTGCGCCCCGCGCGTCCGCTGGGCGCCGGGCAACGGCCCGCGTGCTGCCCGCCTCACACCGCGGTCGCCTCCCCGCTTCTGGCATCGTAGCGCCGTGCGACGGGCTCGCCTGCTCTTTAATCCCGCTTTCAAAGACCCCCTGTCCTCACAGGTCTCAGGGCTGAAACACTAGAGGCAAAAACAAACAAGAGATTAGAATTAAAATAAAAATCTGGAAAAGTGTCACTAAGCAGCTTTTGCTAGATCTTGCCAAGGGGTGAATGCACATTCCCAGATTTATTCGTCTCTTCGGATTTCTGGTTTAAAATGCAGTATAATCCAGTCTATAAATTCACACTTTTTGCATATTGACAATATTTCGAATTATCTTGCTGGGTTTGTCTTCAGCAAAACCACTTTTCAGGAAAAGTACTTCTCATTGAATATGTATTTTACTCATCAGCACATGAGAAACACCCCCAAGGCATTTTTAACTGCCCATTTAGTATTCTGCACACGTTCGTAGCAAATTCTGGTTCTAACTAAAAAAAAAAAAAAAAAAAAAAAAAAGAGAGAGAGAGAGAGAGAGCTGCCTTAGGCCCACCTGCTTTCAAGCTGAAGAGCAAGGCGTCCAGCAGCTCGCGGTATGTTTTTACCGACACCCCGTGGCAAAACGTGGAAGCGACGCATCGCTAATTTCTGAGGGCTAAGTGCTGAAATGGAAACAAATGCTCCAGCACATACATATATATATGTACATATATATGTATATATATTTCAGTAACATCAGAAATGCCACAGGATGTGTTTCACTTCCTCCGACCAGCGTTCAAGGGCCCAAGTTCATTTTTGCATTATGCCAACTAATATTTGGAACACTAAATCAACAAGGTTTTATGGATTAAACACAGTTTTAAGTCCACATGCTCTTTACACTATGCATTACAAAACAGTTCACCCCAGTGCCAAGCTGAGCTATCACCAGTCTAATTTAGCAACAAGTTATGCCCACTTCAAACTGTTCAGAATAATTACCAACTCGTTTTTTAACGTGATAACGCAACATGCCGAGTGCTGGGGCACATGTCACGTCAGGCTCCTTTTAGCCTCTCTCTCATGTGGTAGCAGTTTCTTACTGATCGCTTGCCCTACTACACCCACACATTTAAGAGTTTTGTAAGTTATGTTCTCGCTGTAAATGCTCCAGTTCTTCAGTGGGAAACAACCCCAAGCTCACGTCTTTAATCTCTCACCTTTTATCTGCCTTTTTTTCTCCTTCACATTTCAGGGAATATAGGTGTCCTAGAAGTGTTTCTTCACTCAGAAGATGAAGTCGATTCAGGCTCCATAATAAGCAATTTTATTAGTAAAGTGAACATACAAAAATCTGGGAATTACATCCCCAAACCCAAATTGCTTCCTCGAATGATTTGTTTCATCTGAATATGGATATCAACTTGGTTTTTCTTCCCAAGTCACTTATTTCTAGAACAAGAAAGAAGAAAAAGTTCCTGCTTGTCACTGTTCTTCTTCAAAGGGAATAGCCTACATTTGTGATTTCTCACAACCCACTCTTCCAACCTTTTTGTCTACAATTCCTTGATGTCTTGGGAGTCCCATTATTGAGGAATGAGAGAGAAAAGCATGCAAGAATACATGCACATCATGAATACACATACATCATATACAACACTTCATGAATACATCAGCAGTCTAAATTTAAATACAGATTATAGGTCTTGTAGAATTATGGCTTGGGTCTCGCAGACTTTAAGAATTCCCCTAATCAGTACAAATCTGAAGACAATCTGGTACATACACTGTAATCATCTAGCCTTTGTTCAATTCCAACTTGCTATCAATTATGCCATCAGCATTTAGCCTCTATATCTTCATGGACACCGTGGATATCTTATCTGAATTTGATAAGCCTCTGTGCATTTGTCACTACTTGTTCAGTCTCCCCTTGAAGACGTGAAAGCTTCTGGCATCCAGAACATCCCGTGGTGAGGAATTAATTGCATAGACTGATCTTGCACAAGCCGTCCACTTTTATATGTTGTGAATCTGCCTCTAGCTGGCATGATCCGAGTGAAGATCAGCACCGGCCTGTTCTGTTTAAAACCACTCAAATACGTACAAACTTTTACTGTATTTCCTCACTGGTGGTAGTGGTTGTTTTAAAGCAGGGCTTTAGCTCAGCCCGCCCCTGCCCGCGGCGCACGCTCCAGCACCTCTAACCCGGGAAGCGGAAGGCGGCGAGGAGGGCGCTGAGGGGCCGCCAACGGCTCTAACGGCTCTAACGGCGCCCTCCTTCCCTGCCCGCCCCGCCGTGAGCAGCGCGGGGCCGGCCGGTGAGGTGTGTGTGGGGGGGGAAAGATGGCGGCGGGGGGGTTGGAGGGGCGTAAGATGGCGGTCGGGGGGGCGCGGGGCTGAGGGCCCCCCCTGACCTTTCGGTGGGGCTCCTCGCTGAGACACCACGCTCGTGTGGTTCTTTTATCAGCTCAGTGAAAAAGTATTCATAAAGCTATACTGCCAGAGCTCAATTTGGCAAAATATGCAAAACACGAGCAAGCATGTATTGAGGGAGAAAATACAATTTGCTTCCACTTGTTCCCTTGGTTTTTCAGGTACCAGAGGTAACCAACTGCAAGAAGCTCCCCTGACAACCCCAGCTTTTGTGTTAAGCGCACGGCAGGGTTGGAACAGCATCATCAGCCTGGGGAGGAGAAGGCTGCCTTGTAACTCGCAGCAGTTTGAGATCATATTTACTTTGGGAAGAGCATGACTGCAGCTAGTAATTCCTTGCCGTTACAACAGCGGGTTGTGCGCTTGCCACCTTCAGCTTTACCAGGCCACTTATTTTTTCCATCTACTGTTTCATTATTAAAAATATGGTACTTCAGTCATCATTCAAGAACTGCCTACAGTTATCCTGCATCCTCAGGACTCCAAAAGCTGGCTTCAGAGACGCAGCTAGTGGAGGATTCATTATCCAGTCAATTTCTAATGATGTTTACCACAATCTAGCAGTGGAAGACTGGATCCACGACCACATGAATTTAGAGAACCGCCCGGTCCTCTTCTTGTGGAGAAATTCCCCAGCTGTGGTAATAGGGAGACATCAGAATCCCTGGCAGGAATGCAATCTCAAGCTAATGAGGCAAAAAAATATAAAATTAGCCCGGAGGAGAAGTGGAGGAGGGACAGTTTACCATGACTTAGGCAATATCAATTTAACTTTCTTCACAACGAGGAAAAAATATGAACGAATGGAAAACTTGAAACTAGTTGTGAAGGCACTGAAAGCCTTGCGGCCACAGTTAAATATCCACGTCACTGACAGGTATGACATCTTGCTAGATAGGCAATACAAAATTTCAGGTACTGCTGCAAAGCTGGGAAGGACAACTGCTTATCACCACTGCACCTTACTGTGTAATGCGGATAAGTTTGTTTTATCTGATGTGCTAAAGAGTCCTTATAAGGGACTTAAAAGCAATGCCACTCCCAGTGTGCCTGCATCAGTGAGAAATCTCTTTGAAGAGGATCCTAGTTTAACTTGTGAGATGCTGCTGGATGCCATTGCTGAAGAATATGCTATACAGCACCAAATCGATCATCGTATCACCTTAATAAACCCAACTGATGAGACTGTGCTTCCTGGAATTAATACTAAATCTAAAGAACTACAAACCTGGGAATGGATTTATGGAAAGACACCAAAGTTCAGCGTTAGCATATGCTTTAACATGGTCTATAAGGATTCAGTTCTTGACGTTAAAGTAGATATGGATGTAAAGCATGGAAGAATTGAAGCCTGTAACATTGAGCTGCCAGAGCAGTGGCTGCCACCAGCACTGTGCAGTGAGCTGGTAAAGAGCCTTTCTGGCAGTAAGTTTTGCCCAAAAGAAATCACTGCCCTATCAAGCACACTACTAAGAACGTGTCCACAAGATGATGAGTTGCACAGCAAGTGGAATCTGTTATGTGAGAATATGACAATGTTAATGTGACTTGCATTTTGAAATTATTAAACTTCTCCTGCTAATTTATTGAAAACAAAATTAAAAGGTTAATTTCTACAAGTTTTTACTCCTCTTTATTAGCTATCAAAGCTGTTTAATCTTGTGCTTTTGCTTAATAGTACCTAATAGCAATTAGATTTCACTCTACCTGTGCTGAAGGTTCCCAAGCTGTAGGATGTAAGCCGCTGTAAGAAGAGGCTGCAGCCCTTTATCACTCCATGCTGACAGACACCATCGCTGCTTAAACCAGGGAGAACGGTGCAGGCATCCCACACTGGTTCTGTGGCAAAGAAGGTAAAATTGGCTGACAGAGTCTGAATGGGGTAGATGGAAAACTGCTGCTGTGCTGATGCACTGGCTTCTTTATCTCCGTCCTTGCAGATAGCAGCTCAAAGGCCATGTCTCAGTCCCTTACATGTGCCTCCTTCCTACCAGGCACAATGATGGGAGTCGCCTCTGCTGATAGGAACACTGGCCAAATGAGGCTGTTACAGAGCTTATGTACTTCCAGGCTATACACCTCCTTCCCCGAATTACCCTTCAGTAGTACTTAAATTGTTCAGCAAAAAAGGTGTAAATTTGCCCTGTTTAGGTACAGGCACATCGAGGTAGATTCCAACTGGGGCACGGCATATAGTACAACCAATTTTCGTAAGTCTTTTTCTAGGTCTTAACCTAGCAAGTCTTGCTAGGGGCAGCAAGACTTGAAAGTGTGATGATCAGAAATGGGGCTGCAGGAAAATCAGAGCACATAAATTGGATCGAGAAGCACCAGTGTCAAGTAGACGAGAAGCAATCTTGACATTAATAGGGCAAGATAAAAAAAGACCAGTCTGGTCTAAAGAAAGTAAAGGAGCAATGATGTTTATGTCCTTCGGGATGTCCTAATTACATTTCTGAGACTGTAGTGTAGGGGAAGAGTCTTTTCCATTCCTCCTCTTTTCCTGCCTCAGTTTCTTATAGTTCTATATTTCTGCTTGTATTTCCAGGAGCAAAATGTTGAATTTGCAGTGCCATGAGTTCAGTGTCACCGTCTCTCCTGACATGCACTGCAGAGATTAGCAATGGTAACTACTTCAGTTAAGAGGCTTAGTCTGCCACCCAACAGCAACAAATCGTAATTGCTCTTGAATTTTTGGCTGACAGCCTACAACAAAGGCAGCTGCCACAGCCTCTGGAGCTTTTTCAGCAGTATTGTCTACGCCAAATGCCAGTGAAAAACTTCCTTGGGGTAGTCCAACTAATCTGGAAGGGATTCCCCCGTACTCTATTACAATTACGTATTTTGGCTCAGTCTATTTTTCCTGGGCAGACTTGCTGTGTCGCCTGATGATCTCTAGCTGACCTAAGTTCAGTATTGTTCCTTGGAAGGCCAGCCAGCTTTATCTATTAATCACTGTCTGATTTCACGAGGCTTAACAGCTCACAAGAGCTGGTTTGTATCAGCCCAACTTGGATTATAACAACTGGTAACAGTTTACAATTCTCTACATTTCTGAGGTTCCCTTTCATGTTTGGAAATTCTTTGGCTATCTTACATCTCCAGGAGTCCACGGAGCATGAACATCCTGGCCCTGGCAGCTGCTGTAAAGGTGCTTGTATCACATGTCCCCTCTGACAGCAGGTATTTCCAGTGACTGCAGAAAAAATGGGCATGTCTCGATTATTCAATGCTGCTTAGGGATCCGCCAGTATTACAGGGAGAGAGCAACAGAAAACACAAACAACCTCCTTAGATTCGTCCTCCTCCTGTAGCAATTCTTAAGGGAGCAAAGGGTTAGTAGGAATTTAGTGTTTTTCTAACTATCATTTAAAATGCTTAATCATTGGTCTTTTCCCTGAGGGTGTCTTGAATTTCTTGTTTGGGATTCTGTTTTTCTTTTGGATGTCTCCTTGTGCTAATCAAAAAAAAAAAAAAAATGCATGGCACTGAAATTAGGGTTCATTAGGCATCTGTGCTCCAAGGTGCTACTCAAGTGCACTGTTTTGTCTAAGTTAAATTCAAAAGAAAACTGTTCAGAGGGATTATTCTTGGTCCAGAAACTCTATTTACCTAAATATCCATGTTTTAGGAGAGAAATCATAGAATCATTAAGGTTGGGAGACCTCCAAGATCTTCTAGACCAACAGAACAACAGAGTCCCTTTTGGGGATGCGCTTGGATTTTACCAGAAATACAATTGCCTTTCTCCTTTTTATTTTACCACAATTACCATTACCTTCACCCTCTTTAAGCTGGTACCGAGAGGCACAGCCCTGACTGCTCGGTCCAGGTGATGACCTGACTATATACACGTGGCATCACAGAAGAACATGGCCTGAAATAAGTAAAACAATTGCAAAACTTGTGCTTTTATATTGCTCTGATAAAACGAATGCTGAAGAGGACAACCGATTTTTGTTTTCCATTTACTGATGCCCATTCCTCTTCCTGCATTGTTCCTACAGACAATGAAAGGAACTATGCAGGGATAAAGGACTTGCAAGTAAAAATTGCAGCACACTGCCAACTAGTATGTCACTGAAGGCTTAGTTGTACATATGCAGATACTTCATATCCACGAGATCTGGAAGGAAATCAATAGCGTCAGCTTCTGATTTCACAATTAGAAAACAGAAAAAGATCTAGCAATGAAGAGAGGGAAAACCAGGGTTGGCTCGTGTGGTATCGGTACCAGACCAAATCATTGCGGCTTACTAGTGGAACAGAGAAGCATGTTATATTACACGATGCAGAAAGCAAAAGTCCTGAGTTGAAAATATCTAAATTTCCAATTAAATACTAAAATTTAAAGTTGATCTAAAATATCAACAGTGGCTTTTCATTTAGCCCCTGTATGTCTGAAATTGCTGGACTAGGTCAAAATAGACAAAGCTTCACATTCAGGGTGCTTAATGTATTCACAGTGAACTTTCTTCCATAAATAGCTGACCTCTGAGGCATTACCTAGCTTCTCGGAGTTGCCCTATGTAATACAGAAAAAAATTTAGACAGATGACTAAAATTACAAATCATAAAAAATAGCCTTTATTCACATTAAAAATCGGTACATATTACACACAAATGCATAAAATGGATGACAGTGACTGGACACATTACCACAGCAGCACGACGGAGAGCTTCTACGGAATGTTTAGGGAGACCAACTGATAGCATACAGCTTCTGTGGCACATGTTACTCTTTTTCTGATTTAACACTGAAAAGTTGAGACATTATTACGCAAAAAGATGAAGAAGACAACTTGAAAACAAGGCAAAGAGCAGCTGTTGACAGCTGTGGAATAGATATGTTGCATCAGAGTTAATAGCAGCATTCAATGACAAAGTAAAAGAGGAATAAAGCAAATTAAAAAAATGATAATGAAATACATGAGGAAAAAGAAACATAGGAAAAAGTTCTAGCAATGTGCAAGAGAAGGAAGACCAGGGCTGCCTCTTGCGGTACTGGTACAGGACCACAGCCCAGGGGCTTAAAACTAGAATAGAGAAACATATTCTATTACAAGGCATAGAAAGCATAAGGCACCTGTCAGTCCTGAGGTTGAAAATTCTTTATGGGACCTGCAAAAGAGGCCACTGCCTGTTCTGCATGTCAGAATGCACATTTTTTCTGGCAACAGTAAAAAAATCTTATTTTAGGACAAGAAGCAGCAGCAGCTCAGGTGATAATTTCTGGTTTCCAGAGGATGAAGGGAAGATAGAATATTTTTTGTCATTTTTTTTCAATTGGCATATTCCTTAGGATCAATATTAATAACAAAGTTTTGGGTATCCAACTTCTAGAATAATTAAAAAATTAATTACTACTTTTTTTTAGGGGACTAAGTAGCAGGGCAATAGCTCATTGCAGTTCAGACTGCAACAGGAGGACAGACATTAAAATGAGAGGAAGATTGGGAGAAGATCGTATGCTTTTCCATGCCTAATGCAAATGGAATAAAAGAACATACATGGATAATAGTGAAAGTAATACAGCTAGAATGTTGCTTGCATCCTTTCCAGCCCCAAATCCATTATGCAGCGAAATGTACAAGAAGACTCTAAAATGTCTACATACTGAACTCTACAATGTTTGCATGCAAGGAGCTTAGAGAACAGAATGCTACATTTGGAGTTACTTGTAGTCCGTAAAATCCGTTTTTAAGGGATTGATTAAAACACAGCGGAACAGTCGTCTTGACTAGGCAATACAACAATCAGATGAAATACGTAGGCTGCTCATCAAAGAGAACACATGGGTTGAAGCGGTGCCTCTGCCACAGAAGTTTGCGAGGTGGTCAATTAAAGATACAAACCCAAAAATTTGCTCAATACAGAGAAAATTAATAGTAAAAATAGAAATGACAGTAAAGAGGCCTTTGAGAGACCGTATTGAGGTATACTCTAAAACCGCTTCTCCATAAGCTCAAATTTAGACATTGACTGTATTCTTAAGATTACAGGATAAATAAGCACAGTGGGTGAACTGCACAATTTTGTTTTCTCAGAGTGGAAAGGCACAAATATTCTTAAACCTATAGATTATAAAAGGAGTGCTGGACAAAATACCTATTATGGATTTGCTTCTGGTGGTGGACAGCTGGACCCAAGTGGTATCTCCTAGTCATGACTGTATTTTTTCTGCTTATAAAAACACTCACTTAAAGCAGTGATCACATTTTCTTTGTATGTTTAGTATGAAAGACGTCCACTGTAGTTTCATGACAAGGTCGCAAGTCAAAGTCACAGTATCCAATGCTGAAACGACCCTACAGAAATTGACAGAATTAACATGGGTAACACAGAGCAAGCAATTCTACAGTGTTAGTTAAAGAGGTCAAAGTATTTTTACCTCTGGTTTCTTAAAATAATCAAGACCCCTTCCGATCTTAATCATCCATCCATTGTTGAATCTGTTTTAAAAATTAACAAATTTGAAAACTGTAAGTGTATGATCACATTGAAAAAAAAGAAAAACAGTTATATTCACATGACTTACAAGCTCCTTCACTGTTATTTCCTAGCATAGCTGATACCTGTATGAACAATGGAACAATGCAAAGCACTCCTCTGTTCAAGAAAAAAACCAAACAGATATCTAATGTTGTGTTCAGTTAGAACATATAAAACTGTGAAGGTGTGGAGAACTAACTTTATCCAGTGAGGGCCAGTGCCTTCCACTTTGCTAACTACAGGGTTATGTAGCAGTTTGACTTTAATTGCCATTCAGTGATTTTTTTATATCACTCACCTAATTTCTCGATCATGTATTGAAGATGAAAATGCAACATTCAGCGTTACTCCGTAATTCCTCAATGATTGTTTTATTTCTTCCAAGCCACTTGTCTGTTGATTCCTCCCACTGCCCTGATAAAAGTAAAAATACCACCTTTTTTTTTTTTTTAAACCCCGCATTCTACTTTTGGTCACCTCTTCCTAAAATTCCCAACAAAACCTTTTTAGTAATAATTTAAACTCAAAGAAAGTCTCTTGGATGAGAGTAGATTTGCATTTTTGCTGACAGGATAAGAAGCAGACAGATTACAGGCACACTCGCTACGGGATGTGGAGGAAGAGCTTGCCCTCAGCCCTTGAGAACTAGATATAGATTACTATAGAATAAATGCAGAGATAGTTTGAAAGATTTTAGCTCATCAAAGCATCTAAAATGACAGCTATATAAGCTGTCTGAAAAGGAAAAAAAATGACATTTTGTTTTTGATGAATTTTCCACAACAAATTTTTTACAAACAGTATCTTTTTCATTTAAGATCTGTCTTACCAAGAATTTGTTAGACCAATCAAATAACTCTGAATGTATGAGATTACTTATATTCAACAATCGCATTTCATTGTTCTCTTAATCTGTGTTTTCTGCTGAAGGCATCAAAGCCTTTCTCTAGCAAGTACGTATAAGTACGAATAAGTTTATATATCAGTTTTATATAAATACATACATTGCGTGTGTTTGTGAGGTGTCACCTGAGAATGGGGAAAAAGAAACCAAGATCTATGCACTTACTTCATCATAGGAAGTGAGGAGGTGGATAGTTTTCACTTTGCACGGCCCCTTAACCAGCATCTCACAGAACCGTAGGAAGTTATACAACTGTAAAAGTTTTGTTTTATTTAGTAACTTGGATTTTTTTAGCTGTTACACGCGTATGCTATGCTGCATATCCACTTGCCTGATGAACGTGCCTAATGTATGGGTCCTCCACCCAAACTTCAGAAACAATCTCGGTCAGATACTCTTGGAAAAGCTTTTCATAGCTGTAACCTGTTGCATTTTCCTCTATCCTGATTTGCTTATGGTATTTGCCATCTGGAAAAAAATATATATATACATAGATGTGTGTGTTTTTTTGGTAAAGACCCCGGCAGAATTCCTATGTTAACCATCTTGCCCACGTTATACTGGACATTTAAAGACGAATGGGTCAGTGTCAGTTCCCCACCTTGTTTCTCTTTCTCAATGTGCTTTTTAATGTCTTCAGCCCTGGTCATGTACTCGGATATTTTCTGCCGGTAACGCTGCTTTTTGGCCTCATCCTTTGTGCCTGCAAAGCCAAACCGCACAGGTGAGTTCCCTCCAGACCTCGGCCACCCGGGCACCGGCTCCTCCCGGCGCGGCTTCGTCCCCTGAGGCGACGGGGGACGGGGATGGCGACGAGGACTGGGACCGGGACCGGGACAGGGACAGGGACCGGCCCTCGGAGCACACACCGACCGCGTCTCCTCAGGACCACGGCGGCTGGCGGTCTCTGAGGGAGGACGCGGGGAAGAGGGGTTTCGCAGCCCCACGTACGGCTTTACTCACAGCCCTCGCCCGGTACCTTTGACCACCTGCAGCAGCAGGTCGATGCCCTCCTGGTAGCACACCAGCGACTCCTGGAAACGAGACGCCAGGTCCAGCTCCACCGCCCGCTTCACCGTCTCCGCCCCGGCCCGCTCCAGCGCCGCGGTGCCATCGCCCCCCGCCCGCGACATGGGCACCACGGCGGGGACCGGGAGGGGACGGGGACGGGGACCGGGCGGGGCACGGCGACCGGCTGCCGGAGAAATAGAAACCGAGGCGGGGGAAGGGGCTGTGCCTCACCCTTGTCCTTCCTCCGCCTCGGAACTCGAGCGCGGAGGTGTCGGTGCCCGGCCGGGGAGCTGCGCCACGAAATGGCGGCCGCGGCGGGGCGCGGCGGCCTGGCGCTAGGAGCTGTGTGGAAGGTGGCCGGGGGTCCCGGGGGGCCGTGGGGGGCCAGTCGGGGTCTCCGCTGGCTGGGAAAGGCCGGGGTACCTCAGTGCCGGGGTACTCTCTTTGCCTTAAGCCGCCGCGAGATGTAGTAAATGCAGGCAGTGTGCCCGCCGAATGTGAATTTAAGCGGCTGTATAATCTGCTGGCGGGTGTTCAGGGCTGTAAGACGACGAATTACATTTTTATTTATTTATATGTTTTGTGTAGGTGCTGGGGAAGAGGACCGAGGGGGTAACGCCCACAGTCTGGGCCCGTCAGATGTTCACCAGGTCGAGAATTCCCAAGGCGGTACGTGCTGCCGTGGTTGGGGGCACTGAGAAGAGACACCAACCTGCTTATTTTGGGGCTTAATTCTGTGCTGTGGCAGATTTCTGGAGACATGGGTAAATGGCTCTAAAACCAAAGAGACTGGAAGCTGGGCTTAACTTGTATCATAGCTTATCTTTCTGCAAGATGCCATCTAGCTTCACTTTTCCTAAAGTCATTCATAAAGCCTGTGGAAAATCTCACCATTCGTAGGCTGAACAGAGGTTCTTCTAAGAGATTCGTGTGGGTGAAATGCTGTTGTGGGGAGCTGGGGGTCAGCCTTTTCTCGCAGATAACTAATGATAGGACTACAGGGAATGACCTCAAGTTGCGCCAGGGAAGGTTCAGGTTGAAAATGAGGAAACATTTCTTCTCAGAAAGAGCAGTCAGGCATTGGGACGGGTTGCCCAGGGAGGTGGTGGAGTCACCGTCCCTGGGGGTGTTCAAGGAAAAGTTGGACGTGGTGCTTAGGGACATGGTTTAGTGGTGACATTAGTGGTAGGGTGATGGTTGGACCAGGTGATCTTGGAGCTCTTTTCTGACATTAATGATTCTATGTTTCTGTGTATCTCCATACAGTTGTATGGCTTAACTTCAGAGTCAATGCATTAATCTGCAAACCATTATAAAAATATGTTTGGTAATGTTATAATGCTAAATTTGAGGTCTTGGTGCACTGACCTTATGAAAAGAAATGTAATCGGAGATGTTAGATATTTACCAGTGCTGAAGAGAGTTATTTTGTTAAGTGTAATAATAATTCATGTATTTAGAAAAACAATCTGTGACACTTTTATTCTAGGTATTTCAACCACAGCCTGGAGATCATGAAAAATATGGAGGTGACCCTGAGCAGCCCCACAAAATCCATGTTGTTACTAGAATAAAAAGTGTAATTGGTCGCCCATATTGGGAAAAGATGATAATACATAATCTTGGACTGGATAAGGTATTGTGGTGATGGTTGTTGTTCATACTTATTATGCACATCAGATATGTAGAGAAACAGGGTAGAATTCAGGTGTCAGTTTTTCTTGTGTGTTTGCCTGTTTTTAAGGACTTAAATTTTTACAGTCACTAAACTTCGATTTCTTTACAGCTACTATAAAGTACAACTGAGAAATGGATTATGTGTGTGAGACCTGAGAGGAACAGTAATGAAAATTACACACGTATTGGGAATTCAGATTATGAGTGTATGGTATTGCTGTTGTTCTTGAGGAGAACTTTACCATAAGAATTCTGCTGAAATAAAAACAGATTCGTAAACACTCAGAACTCAGCTTTCTCTCTGGGTGATGCTAATTAGACATTGCAAGTAGGCAAATAGGCCTCATTTATTACTGAAAAGACTTCCAAATCTAAAAGGTATGATGAATTTTCAAATAGACTTTAAGAGTTTGTGTCAACTTCTTTTTGCAATTTTTCATAGGCCAAATTGCACACTGTGCAAAGATTCATCTAGTCAATGTTATATTATGGAGGAAAAAAATGTTTGATCATTTTAAGTGAAGCAAGTCTCACCTCTAAACTACTGTATTTACATTTACAGTTATTTTGAACAGTTGGAAGAAATTTGTATTAATAATGTGATGGGGATAAAGCTGGAGTTGTCATTTTGCTGGAATCAAGAATTTGATCAAGTTTTGATTTAATGTTTTTGGTATTATCGGAATACATGAATTTTATTTCTCTAAATCTAAATACGCATATGTGGTTTATATCTTTACTGATAGTGTGGAAAGTTCAGTGAACAGAGATTCGTGCTTTAGAAGTGTATTTTTAAAACCTATGCTGTCCTTTATAGGCACATCAACCAAGACTGCACAAAAATATCCCTTCTGTGAATTCCAAACTGAAAGTTGTTAAACATCTGATAAGGTTTGTTAGCTATTTATTTTATTTGGAATACTCCATTCTAGACATAGAACCTTACTAAGCAAACTCTTCTGCCTTTAGGATACAGCCACTGAAACTACCTTATGGGTTGCCAACAGAAGAGGAAATGTCAGACACCTTTCTTACGAGCAAGGGAGAGCTTATCATTAGAAGTCGTCTGAAACCTGTGGAGCAGAAAGAAATTAAGTCATAAGGTGTGCTGTTTGGATTTATGTTCTCTAAAATAAATAAACTAACTCCTGTGTTAAGTGTTTGTGTGTGAAACAGAAGCTGAATTCTTACCACGTCTGGTACAAGTGGCAGGGATGGCGCTGATGATTAAAAGATTTGTGGAAGGGTTACATGTGTACAAATGTAATATTCAGTGTTGCTAACGTTTGCCTGAAATACTAGATGGCTGGGGTTTTTACTTAATGTTTGAACATTTTGGTTAGATTACTGCAGTTTATGGCCAGCCTTTAGAGACCTTTATAAACAAGGTTAGATAAGCAGGAAAGTAAGCAGAATAGATGTAACTAATGATGGTTAGTGCATTTCCCAGCTAATAGTAAAGGTTTACAATGAAGGTGCTAAGAAAAGAACAGGAATTGAAATGGCTTCTGTTCAAAAGTTACTTGAGAACTGACTGGATATCCATTTACAGCTTAATTTATTGAGTCAAGCTTTGTCATTCAGGTATCACACTTGTTTCTTAGCAGTCTCATCTGGTTTCAGGTATATCTTAAAACAGGGACCTGAACTCCCCATTTGAGAGTGACAGAAGGAGTGATTCACATCTTGATAGGTTGTACAATTTGTCTTTCAGGAAACATGCTGTGTCACTGCATACGTATTTCTTGATCCTGAATGTTTAGTAATAATAGCCCAAGAGCTGTAGTCCGTGTGAAAGTTAATGCTTTTCTCATGCTAATATTGCAGACTTAAGAAATCTGGAGACTTTAAAGCATGCTTGTTTGATTTAGGTTAGTAATTATGAGCTCCAAACGTGTAAAATAACACCTTTAACGGGATTATCTTGAATAGTACTGTGTGCACTGATTTAAAGACTATTTCTATTTACAGTTTAAGAATTGTGGCTAAAATTAGGAAGCTGCTGCTGTATCAAATGATAAAGTCATTTTCATTCCAGCAAACATAAATTCCATAGTTTTCCATGCTGTGAGCCTCTCCCACACTAGAGGCCTGTAGAGGAGTTAATCTTAATGACTGTATGTTGTGAGAAGATCAGAGGGATACAAGTGGCTGAAAATGAATGTTTATCCTTCCTGCAGGGTTGCAGATAAGAGTAAATACCAGTAGGAGTTCAAAGGAATAGGCATATCAGTAGAGGGACATAAAAGCTAGAGATACTGTTTGCAGGAGAAAGACAAGGATAGGCATAGTAGTACACTGAAGAGTGCGATGGCTGCTGCAGACAGGCCAGAGGCAGGAATGCAAACTTGAGCTGAAAAACCTCAATTTTTCATCAAATTACAGGTTGCAGTCAGAAGGACACACAAAAAGACTGGTGTCAGTCCAAAGGATATAGAGTAGCAAAGAAAAAATGAGGCAGATAAATGCACGTTGGTTTTCTTGCTTCTCTCCTTCCTTCGAGTATCTGCACAGCATCTTGTGCTGCAGTGTCACTACAGTCCGTGTGCTGGCTTCTGTGTTCCCACAGAGAGAGAGTTGCTAAAACTGAAATTTCAGCCCTGAAGAAGGACATGCAGTGCATCCAGGGTACTAAGCATGCTTAAAAGAGATGGCACAAGTACTGGCACCCAGGAAATCAGGCACATGGTCTGCTCACATTGCTCTTGAGGGACAGCAGGTATTAGACCTTTACTAAGAGTGGTGGCCTACAGTGACAAAGCCGGGATCTCTCAGCCCTTACCAAGCATGCTTGGGATTTGTGTTCCCAGCACTGCAGCCTGGTGAATCCCCGACAGAGGGAGCACGGCCAGTTACACACAGTGTGTGTCCAAATACAGCATTCATTACGCTGCACATGCTGCAGCCTTCAAAAGTACTGAAAAGAATGTATTAATGAGCAAGCTTGCTTGGCATTGTGCACAATTTACAAAGCGCTAGGTAACTACCTAAGTTAAAGCAGAGCTAATCGCTGCTTCCAAAGTTCAGAGAAAGGACAACATTTTCGGTAGTAGCTGTTATTCCACAGTAAGGTTTAGCTTAAAGAGGTGTCTACTCCTGACAGACTGCCAGTTTTCATGAAACAGGAAATTGTACTTAAAATTTCTTAATGTATGTGGAAGTTTGAATGTTCCTCACATTTGCTCCAAGGTCACAACAGTCAGGCTGCGATTAGAATTTCCCAGATTTTCTCTATATAGACGTATGTTTTCTAAAGGTTTGTCCTCAGGTGTAAAACCTGAACCAGCCAGAGTGCAAAAGCATAATGTGTGTCCATATAACTTTGGTAGTGGAGCATTGTCCTGCTTGTGACTCTTCATGAAGCACAAGTAAGAAACGCTGTCTTTTTGTGGAAGAAACAAATGAGCTGACTTGAGACAATAGCAAAAGTTGGGTTAGCAGGTAGTTTGCAGATCTCTGGTCCAACCTCCTGCACCGCTGGCCAGCTGTCTTTGTGGGAGAAAAAGTAATATGCAGAATACAGAGCTAGCAGCCCTTGGCTTGGACAAGTACTCTCTTTGCTGGGTTAAAAATTGGCCAGATGGCTAGGCCCAGAGAGTGGTGGTGAATGGAGTTAAATCCAGGTGGTGACCGGTTACCAGTGGTGTTCCCCAGGGGTCGGTGTTGGGGCCCATCCTCTTTGATATCTTTACTGATGATTTGCATGAGGGAATTGAGTGCACCCTCAGTAAGTTTGCAGATGACATGTTTTCTAATCTTAAAGATTCTATAATTCCATCTCCTACAGATAAGGAGGTGTTTAGTAGAGACATACAATCTCTTCCTTTGGTTGAGCTTTGCTTCTGTTCATACAGTCCATGATACCTTTTTTTTGGACAACCCTCACTTCCCAACTCCCCAGACCCCAGCCCATTTCTGGGGGAGAAATCCATGATTTTTTTTATATATATTTTTTTTTTATTAGGAGAAAATTTCCAAGCAGTAACTCAAATCTAATAATTACTCAGATATCTTTCTTAGTAACCATTTCTCTTAAAAATCCTGGCTCTTGCAACCACATCGTTGGCGTACTCACTGTGTGTTGTGCCAATATCCATTCCTTCGTAGGACTGGACATTACTAGGTCCTGCATTGTAGGCTGAAATCCCACCTGAAATGAGAAAGGAACACTTAAACAGAGGTGATATCTCTTCAGTACGCAAACAAAACTCACAACCTAAATGTGTTGTTTCAGCTTGTAGGTCTCTTTTCACCACGATTTTTGGCCACAGTATCAGCATTTTCAGCTGCTTTTGTCACTGGGGTTTTGTTCCATTTGTGTCTTAGCGTTGTGCAGAAATCATAATTTGCATCCAGACTTGGTGCTCATTATGTCCCTGCTGTGTTTTGCTAATCTAACATCTTCAGTTGTAGGGCTGTTTCCTTTTGTTCGTATTCCTTCAACTCTAAAGGCATTAATAACCTCAGACATATTTGTACTGTAGTTGTTATAAAGGGCCCCAAGTACAACAATGTCTTCAGCTGTGATCACTACTCAAGAACAAACCACGTTTCCTTCAGTGAGGACCATATGGTTTAGGAATTAATGTGAATTAAGGCCTGTCTTTGGAGTTGTATGGATTGTAGCTTTTTATAGGTAGGTATAGAAATACAAAAGAAAGCAATTGGGTGGATGAGGAGAAAAAAAAACTCCTTGGAACTGAAAAATGTCATGATATTTGCTGAGTTTTCCAAAAGTCTGCTAGAAAGCTAAACACATCATATTTTTCTATTCCTTTTGGTGAGCACAATGAAGTATTATTCCACACAGCAATAAAATGAGCAGGAGGACTGGGATGTGTTTAGTTTTTTAAAGTGCTCAGTTTTACAGCGTTACCATGCTTGACTTTTATATGTGTGAAGTGTTATAAAGCTGCCTTTTTAAAGCTGACAAAGCCATGGCTTTGAACTGCTGTTTGTTTTTTGTTTTTTGTTTTTTTTTTTAATTATTTATTTATTTTTCCAGGTGGAAATTTGTTCTGGATTTGTTTTATCATCCAACACAAAATCCCTGTGTGTTGTCTTACATGCTCTTCACTGTCCTGTGTCCCAACAGTCTTGTATCAATGCACGAGGAGGAAAAAAAAAAAACATAGTTTAGAGCTCTTCATCACTTACAGGCTGCCTGTACTCATTTTGATCTTTACTCTCATAGTTTACCTGTTTTTGTCGTGCAGAGAGCAAGCGAGGTCAGCCCAAGGAGTGGGCAAAGCCAGCAGATGCGTGAAGAGCAGACTATGGGGGCAGCGGACAGAAGTGCCTGCCCCACCTCTGTCTATCAGAGCCTTATAAAACCCAGACAGCTGCTGCTGCAAAGATGACAGGGTGCTGAGAGCAGCGTTACTGCTGTGTAAGGTTTTTCAGCTGTAAGACCGCTGCTCCTGTCCTCCCCAGCTGCATCAAGGGTGCCAAAACCATTGTTTTCCCTCTGGTCAGCCCCTGGCTCTGTCTGTTCTGCCCTTCCCAGGGCAGGAGGAGCAGCTTTGCCTCTTACCCACGGGGCAGTGCAGTGCAGCCCTCAGAGGGATGGGGCTTGCAGGGAAGCGTATCCTAATGTGTGCAGCAAATGTTCTGGGATTGTATGGATAAGCGTACAACTTGGCAAACAAGTGAGGCGTGGGTGTAGGCATGAAAAATGAAGCAAGATTCCCCCCACTAGCTCAGTCCCTGCGGTGCATAAAGGGTAATTAACCTGACTGCATGCAGCTGCAGCCTCTGGGCCTCTACACTTACTTAAAAAAAGGTTTTTGAAACAAGATTTATTATCTGAAGTATGAAATAGGAACAATTAATCTCCTCGTTCCCCATAGAGCCCTGGGAAGCAAGCAGCAGTTTTGTCATGTAGATGCCAGCTGCTCTTACCCTGATACTAACCAGCATCCCTCCCCTGGTGCTGGCAGCTGGAAAATGGGTCGATGCCAGTTACGTTTGGCCAAAAAGTTGTCTGAAAAGTGTTGAGAAAAGGAAAACAAAAAAAAAAAGTCTCCTGGTGGACACTGTAGCGAGTTCTGGCTAGGCCTCTCATACTTCACAAAATGCTTCAAACTTGGAAAGTCTGAGCTGAGTAAGCAGCACGGTGCTTGATGCAGCATTTCATTTCCTTTACCTTTTATCCGTGTTTCTCTTGGGGCTGTACTGCATTTCTCTGGCAGTGGAGCGTGACAGCCCTTACTGCTGGACCTGCCCCATTTAAGTAATAGTAGCCAGCCAAGGTATTGCTCCAAGTTTTAGAGGGGGTGAGGGGCTGGGATGAGGAACAGGCCAGGTTGCAATCTTCCCTTGCCAAGTCCCACCTCTCTACTTCTTGCCTCAGAAGAGATGTAAACTTTTGCTCGGCTGAACCCAATGTGTTGGCAGCAAGATTAGGGGTTTGCCTTTCAGGGAGGCCCCTGCTGCTCCTTTAGCATTCTCCTTCAAAAAACAAGGACGAGATTTCTGTTTGTAAGAGGACCGGCCATACCTGCATTAAAATAAATCAATTTCTGTGGTCACCCATACCATCCTTCAGTACTGTCCCAGCGTATGACCCGCAGGATAATACTGGCTGTTCACAACTGGATCGACATACTTGCTGTTGCTGGCTTTCATGATCTTGGCTTTAGATGTTCTTCAAATCTTTTTCGGCAAACTTCTCTGAAGCAGGAACTCCTACAGCAAAACGTGCATCACTTTTCCTTTCATTTTAAAAATCAGAAACAAATTGTTCGAATGGTTATTATGGCTGAACTGATGTTTGAATCCTTTTGAATCTCTTTAGAGAGAGGCAGTAACAGAATTGACTAATTTTTGTGAAGTAGCCTAGATAACAATAGACGGCTGATAGAAAAAGATTTTTTTTTTTTTTTCAAAACCAGAGGGCAGTTCTATAATGTGCAGGCTAAAAGGTGTGTCTATTTCAAATCCAAGCCTTTGTTTGGACTAGTTCCAGATTTACTTCTTTTAATTTATGGCTATGGGATATGTTCAAAAACTTAGATCATGAGGAAACCCTCATAAGGGAGAGAGAAAAACAGGTTTAATGGCAGGGATTGAATGTGCCCAGTGGCCCTTGAGTCTTCGCTGTGATGCTTTTGAATATTCCTTGCAGCATCTCGAGGGCCACTCCATTCCCAACTTGTATGTGCCCAAGTAGGCTCTTTGTCATGGTGTAAATATCTGCTCACTTGGCAACGGCTGATGGTCAAGTACTTCGATTTGTCACAAGCTCATGCGTGGATTTGAGGGGAAACAACCAAATTACCACACACCTGGTGCTAGCCCTTCCAGTTTGCAGGCTCTGAAGCTCCAGTCATGTTGACGTCCAGTATCTTCCCACAGAGATCAGAACAGCCAAAAGAGCAGCGTTTGCGATGAAAAGTCAGGCCAGAGCGGTGTGTGCAGCACATGCCGTTGAAATATTTTCAGATCCATAAGTGAAAACGATTGGCATCATATAGACACTAGCATGGACTTTTATGCTAGGAGATGAAGTTACCGCATTATATTTGCGCACAATTCATTTCTCCTAGTTTTAGCTTGCATAAAACTCAAGTGTTCAATGTAAGCTTGCCACTCGGGCTTCCTGCAGAGCCAGTGCAGAAAGGCACCTCCAAAAGGCACTTACCCATTTCAAAATATAAAAATCAATGAGTCAAAAGAAAGCCTGCACAACTAACTGGCTCCAGTTTGCTTTCCCATAGCTACCATCAACAGGAAAAATCAAAGAGAAGCATCCTGCAAATGTCTTACTTGCAATTTAGCTACGTTTATCTGTTGCCTAACCACACTGTTGCAGAAGGTAAGATACAAACAGCAACGGAGAGGAACAATGCCAACCTGGGCTAGCAGTTAATGGAAAAGAGACTTTGGTGGAATGAATTATTTACAAGAATATTAGAGAAACATCACCAAGCTGACATGCTTGCTGCAGGGTGTCTCCCCACCATCTCTGGGCACATGCTAGAGATGCACGGGTGTTAGCCGCCTGGCGCAGCCGACTCAGCACTTCCTACACAGCAGGGCTTTTATGGGAAATGGGAACGCCCAGCCACTCCTCATGTAGCCACCCAAACACAAGGTTTCTTCTCTAGCCACCATTCAAAAAGGAAGTAACTTCTAATCAGATTCAAAACCTGGTTGCTAATTGTTTGGAAGTAGGAGGAGCCTCATCTGAAAACAGCAGGCTACCTTTCGTTGGACGCAACGAAGTGATGGCAATGGGAAGAGAGGAGCCCGAGCTTTCGGATGTAATAAAGTTATTGGAGGCAAAGACCTTGCAACACTGCCACATGACAGAGCTGCAGTTACTGAGAATTTGGGCATGCAGGGGGCACGCGAGGCTCCTGGTTTTATCCCTTCTCCAAATGAGCACACAAGTAACAACACAGCATGTATCAAAACCACAGTGCCTGTTTGGAAGTAAGAAAGCAAGCCACTGGATGGCGGACCTCCCCGTCACTACTCATCCATGCTGACATGCCTCCGCTGTGCTGAGTTTTGTGAGAATGAAATGCTGTTTTACTCCAATCAGCTCTTTCACATTGTAAGCCAGGGAACTCATCCTGTGTCATCGTCTTGAAGGAACCAATTCCATAACTCTTTTTTTCCACTGCTACCACCTCAAATCAAGAATGAGCTGCAAAAAGTCACTGCAGCTCCTGTGTGGAGCTTTTCATCTTCAAGATTGCAAACAAGACTGAAACACAGGGAAGTACCTTGGAGAGGAAGCAGATATGCTCATACAGAATTGACATAGATAAATATTGAAAACTGAGAATAACAATAAAGATGATTTACAAAGCAGTAATCTCCAAGCGGCTACTCCCTTATTGCTGGGGGAAGGTTGTAAAGGATGTACTAGATTGCTTAGCCTGCGCCACAGTAACTGAGGCAGGCAGGTAGAGCTCCTGTGTTTTCTGGAGTACTGTGCAGAAATTATTTAATCATCCATACATGCATGGAACCTCACATGTCATACCTTGAGTACTATGCTCAGTTTTGGGCTCCGCACTATGAAAAGGATATTGAGTTGCTGGAGTGCATTGAGAGAAGAGCAATGAAGCTGGTGAAGTGACAAGAAAATAAGAGTTAGGAGGAGCGGCTGAGGGAACTGGGGCTGTGTAGTCTGGAGAAGAGGAGGCTGAGGGCAGACATCATTGGTCTTTACAACTACCTGAAAGGAGGTTGCAGTGAGAAGGGTGTTGGTCTCTTTCTCAGGTGACAAGTGATAGGACACGAGGAAACAGCCTCAAGTTGCACCAGGGGAGGTTTAGATTGGATGTCAGGAAGAATTTCTTCATGGAGATGGTGGTCAAGCTTTGGAGCGGGCTGCACAGGGAAGTGGTGGAGTCCCCATCTCTGGGGGTATTCAGTAGATAGATGTATGGATGTGACACTAAAAAACATGGTCTAGTGATGGGACTTGGTAGGTCAGATTGACAGTCGAACTTGGCGATCTTGAAGGTCTTTCCAACCTAGATGATTCTATGATTGTGTGTCCTAAGAAATGTTTTCCCCAACAAACCTGTCTCCCAGCCTCCTGGGAGAGAATGGCATGTCTGCATTGTGGTTCACAACAAAAGCCCCGATGTGTGTGTGATGTGAAGCAGCCTGGACGCTCCAGCAAGTGTGGGAAGCTGCTACAGACTCAGGCTTTTAGGCCTACCCGGTAGCAGGGGGGTCTGTAGGGGTGGCTCCAGATGAGGCTCCTTATGGCCCCACATCAGAGCTGACCTTCAACACAGGCAGACAGACCACTGGGAGGGAAGGGAAAGAAACTGCAGAGCCTGCCAGTGCAGTCAGGGCCCAGCCAGTGTGGTCCCCAAAAAGCTGACTCTTCTCTGGGCTGAGAGGACCCAGCTCCCTCAGCTGCTCCCTGTGTGTGTCCTGTGCTCCAGCCCCCAACCAGCTGAGTGGCCTCTGCTGGAATCACCCCCAACATGTTAGGGTCCCCCTTGTATCAGGGAGCCCAAAACTGGGTACAGTGCTCCAGATGTGGTCTTTCAAGCACCAAAGAGAGGGAAATGATCACTTCCCTCAGGCTGCTGTCCATGCTTTTGCTAATGCAACTCTTCTTCATCAACATCTCTGCACGGGCTTATGTCCACCAGGGCCCCAGGACCCTTTTTACACAGCTTGCTTTCTGGGCAGTGGCGCCAGCCCACACCAGTGCATGGGGTTTTTCTGTCCCAGTGCTCTGCCTTTGTCCTGGTTGATCTTTATGGGCTTGATGTTCAACAAGATCAAGAGCAAAGTCCTGCACCTCGATCAGAGCAATCCCACGCACATATACAATCTTGGTGGAGAATGGTTTGAGAGCAGCCCTGAGGAGAAGGACTTGGGGGTGCTGGCTAATGAAAAAATCAACATGAGCTGGCAATATGTGCTTGCAGCCCAGAAAGCCAACTGCATCCTGGGCTGCGTCAAAAGCAGCGTGGCCAGCAGGGTGAGGGAGGTGATTCTCCCCCTCTGCTCTGCTCACCTGGAGCACTGTGCTCAGCTCTGGGGTCCCCAGCACAAGGACATGGATGTGTTAGAGTGAGTCCAGAGGAAGCTCATGAGGATGAACAGAGGGCTGGAGCACCTCTCCTATGCAGAGTGCTCCCACAGAAATATGTGTACACTGGAGTCCTGTTTCATTTGCTAATAACATATTTATTCATTTTCTATTTGCTTATTTCTATATGACTGAAAACTGACAGAAAAATCCACCTCTGTTCTATGCATTTATATGAAAAATTAGAATTCAGAAAAGAATGACTACTCCACAATATGAAGTAAGTATCAGGCAGCTCTGAAAAAAAAAAATAAATCATTAAGCAGATACCCAAGGAAGTATTTTGCCTTTTGATTTCTTAAGAGAACAACAGGCTTGAGCAGAAATGCACTTCAAGATCTGGAATGCAGAAAATTATCAATAGCAATGCAAGATAGGCCTCAAAGCAATACAAGACAGGCCTCAAAACTAAGCAAAATATGTAGATAGCACAAAAGATTCTGTTAGTATTCCCTTTGTAAAATGCAAACCATATTGCTTTTAAAGAAACTACATTATCCGTGTCTCACTGAATATTGTTTCTCTAAATGGGAGCTGTAGCCTGCGAATTCTTGTTTCTCATAAGTCATTCCTGTACATTTGCATCTGTATGGACTTGGATGCATCTTCTTCCGTTGTGTTTTGCCTCCCTCCTGGGTGTCAAGAAGGTGATGGGAGGGAAGTCACTCAGTGCAGGTGCGCCAGCCTAGTATCCATTCTGCTTGTAATACTGGGCTCGAGCGACCACATCATTGGCATAGTCATCATGGGTAGTGCCAATGTCCATCCTTGCATAGCTTTGGACATTCCTGTCTCCGGCGTTGTAGGCAGAAATCCCACCTGAAATGAAACACCGAAAGATGCCATGCAGACTTTAAACAAAATTCCACCCTGATGCGTCCTGGTTTTGCTTGTGGAGGAAGCTTTCGCTTATCAGGACTTTGGAATTGGGGATGTGGTGTTATCAGAGCTTCTCTGTCTTAACCAGGGCTCTGCAAAAGGCCTACATGTATTGCTGCATCTGCCAACACATTGTAAAAATACTGGGGGGTATGTTCACAGACACTTGCAGCTTGATGAATTTGCATCTCCCACCTGGCCCAGCACAAGCCCTCTGGCTGCAGCAAGCTTGTTCACAACGCAATATAAGATCCAATAGCCTCGTAACTTCTCACTCATTCTTGAAAACTACTTCTCTCTAAAGAGCTTTAAAACATAACCACACCTTGCACTGCACAGGAGCTTTCCTGGCTGCCAAGCAGCAGGCACTTTTTCCATGTTGCATGACACCGTTTTGCAGTCCCCAAATACCTCTTTCCCCCCATCGACAGCAACACAGAGAGAGCTGCTGGCTGCGTTCAAGCTACTCAGAGCTACTTATTAACTTGGGTGGTTGTAGGAGATTCTTTGTTGTCAGATGAGGAGAGTTTGACTCTTCCATAAATCAGGTTTCATCTGTATAAATATTTGCTGCATGGCACTGAAAACACGCAGAGGCTGCCATGTTAAGGAAAGGCAGAAACAACACAGTTTGCCAAGCCTTGCCTTTTGCCTGTGAAATAAAAGCTCTGAAAAGCTAAGCGATGCTCTTAGAAATGTAGTCATTAAGGAACAAAGGAACTTTGAAAGAGAAAACTTGCAGAACTAGTGGATGAGAGCCCCTGGACCACCGTCCTTAGGGACAGAGGAACGGATCAGAGCTGGCAACTCTGTAAGGACACTTTGCTTTGAGCACAAGAGCTCTCCATCCCCATGTAGAAGGAATCCAGCAGGGAGGGCAGGAAGCTGGGGCAGCTGAGCAAGACTGAGATGCAAAAAGGAAATGCACAGGCAGGGGAAGCAGGGACATGTGGCCTGGGAAGAGTACAGGGATGCTGTATGGATGTTCAGGGATGGGGGCAGGAAAGCCAAGGCACAAATGGAACTGAGCCTGGCAAGGGAAGCACGAAAATAACAAGGGATTCAATGGATACATCGGCCAGAAAAGAAAGACCAAGGGGATTTATTCCCTCTGCTGGATGATAATGAAGAACTGTTAATGACACAAGGAGAAGGCTGAGGTACACAACAACTTATTTTCCTCAGCCTTCACTGCTAGTCAGGCTTCCCACATGTCTCATTTCCCTGAACCTGTAGGTGAGGGCTGAGGGAGCAAAGAGCAGGTTCCAGACCACCCGATGAAACTGAACAGGTTCAAGTCTATGGGACCCCATGACATGCCCTGACAGGGGCCCTGAGGGAACTAGCTGATGCAGTTGCCAAGCCTCTCTCCAATGTATTTGAAAAGACCTGGCAGCCAGGTGAAGTCCCTGGTGACTGGTAAAAGGGAAATATCACTCACATTTTTAAAAAGGTTAGGAAGGAGGGCCCAGGGAACTACAGACCAGTGAGCCTAATGTGAACCTAATGAGGTTCAACAAGTCCAAGTGCAAGGTGCTGCTCCTGGGTCAGGGCAATCCCAGACATGAGTACAGACTGGGAGAAGAACTCATTGAGAGCAGCCCTGCAGAGAAGGACCTGGGGGTTCTGGTGGACAAAAGCTTGACAGGAGCCAGCAGTGCGTGCTTGCAGCCCAGAAGGCCAACTGCATCCTGGGCTGCATCAACAGAGGAGTGGGCAGCAGGGCGAGGGAGGGGATTGTCCACCTCTACTCTGCCACGTGGAGTGCTGCATCCAGGTCTGGAGCCAACAGCACTACAAGGATGTGGGGCTGTTAGAGTGCGTCCAGAGGAGGGCCACAAAGATGACTGGAGAGCTGGAGCACCTCTCCTATGAAGAAAGGCTGAGAGAGATGGGGCTGTTCAGCCTGAAGGCTCTGGGGAGACCTCACTACGGCCTTTCAGTACTTAAAGGGGGCTTAGCAAAAGATGGAGAGTGACTTTTACAAAGACAGATAATGATGGGACAAGAAGGAATGGTTTTAAATTAAAAGGGGAGATTTAGATTAGCTTTTAGGAGGAAATTCTTCACTCAGAGGATGGTGAGGCACCGGCACAGGTTGCCCAGAGAAGCTGTGGATGCCCCATCCCTGGAGGCATTTAAGGCCAGTCTGGATAGGGCTTTGGGCAACCAGTTCTGGAGGGTGGGTGGGTGGCATTGCCACCCATGGCAGGGGTGTTGGAACTGTGTGATGTTAAAGGAGATCCAGTTCCAACCCAAGCCATTCTATGACTCTGTGAAATCATTCAGTGTGCCCTTGTCCTAGACTTTTTCTTCCCTCCTGGACAAAATCTGTGGTCTGCACATTACCTTTCAGCTGCTGATCCTTTGTCCACCGTGGGAACTTGTTCTGTATTCTCTTTATAAAATTGATAAGTATTGTCGTGCCCTGAGTGATATGGACTTCTCCATTCCACGTTCCCTGGGGGTTATGGCTTCTTCTGTCAACCTAGAAATATCAAAAAGTCATTTCCCTGTGGTAATGGATGACATGTTTAGAAGGTTTACTTTTATTCATATGACATTAGTTTGTCGGGTTTTAGTGGAGCATCAACAAATACCTGCATTAAGCCAAATCCATTTCCACCGTCACCCCAGCCGTTCTTCAGTACTTTACCAGCGTGAGATTCACGAGAGATGATGCCAGCAATCACAGCGGGCTCAACACACAGCTTTTCGCCAACTTTCTTAATGAGTGTTTTGTATCTATTCATAGCTTGTAGGTCTCGTTCAGCAATCTTTCTTGAAGCTGGAACTCCTGTAATGAAAACCAGAAGCAAAGATGCCTTGTCTCCAGGAGGCAGACCATGCCTCTAGGTATATTACGCAGGCTCAGCAGCCGGTGTGTGTCCAGCATTTTGAAAATCTGAAAGATTTGGGATTATTGTGCTACCATGGAAGAGAGCAATCTGGCAGAAGAGTGATACTTACCGCAGTAGTTTAAGCCCTCTGGTTTTGCAGTTTTGCATGAAGCCCCAGTGGTGTCAATTCTGTTTACATTGCCGTAGCAATCCGTGCGGGCCTGGCAGGCACCTGAAAAGGTTGCATGGAAAGAGTTAAGCATCTTGCACCCTGCACCTTGCAACTGGCACCCTGCACCCACCCCTCCCTCAGAGGTGACCCCTCCTGCAAGACTCGCAGGAGGAGCTGAGCACTTTCCTGGCCCAACACAATTTGATGGCAACTGAGATTTTGGAGAGGGGCTACAGGGTGGTGTCTTAATCTCCTGGGGCTGCTCGGGGGATGAGCGTGGCGGGGCAGTGTGGGATGCTGACTTACCCAGGAGGGCAGCAAGGCCCATCAGCACGAGCATCAGGCTCATGGGGTAGTTCTTCATGAGCACACAAAGCAACCTGCAAAATCAATCAAAAAACAAGAAGAAATGAATTCATCTCACTGCTTGCTGAGTAAACACAAAGAAACTGTTTCTGAGCTGATGGGATATTTCTCTTGGTTGGATGTACAAAGAGATATTTAAGTGCAATCATGTCCCTCTGCTAGCTTGAAACCTCTCACCAGAGCCTTGGGACCTCTCATATCTGATGATGTTTCCAGCACACATTTTCTACAGTGTCTTAGTAACCTCCTTCCAACCTCCTCCAACTCCAATATTTAATTCAGGAAAAAATAAAATGAGTGATGTTCAGTGCTCTTCGCTGCTGTGCTCCCACCATGAATGCCCTTATTCTGTACCCATAATCTATACAAACCACCTTCACGACATCAAATCAGCTTTGCCAGCATCTTCTGAGGCTTTATATGCAGATATTGGCACTTGCAAGCTACACTTTGTCTAAAATATCATGGATGACTACTTCAGGGTGAGCTGTACTCCGGGAGCACATGCTTCCCATTGCTGGCTGATAAGGGAACCAGGGGATATGGGCTCACATGTGGATGGGAGCCATCTAAATTCAGGTGAGATGAATCTGGGTCTAGAGGACAAATCTTCATGTCCTTATGCAAGCAGAAATCTCATGCAGCAAAAACCTGCAGCCTCTGGGCTGCTGAGGAGGTGGTATTGCCGAAGGGAATAAGAAGCCCCCCTCACCCGAAGTGGTATCTTACCTACGTGTCTTCAGCTCAGCTGCTGCCACAGGTCTGAGGTCTGGGGAGGTTTAATATATAGGGTGAGCTGCCTTCCGTTCTGTGGTAATCTGACACTGTGTTGAAATGCACTGGGCTGTGGTTTTGTAAGGTTTAACAGCAGTTTTCCAGTGTGAACAGAACCTGTTGCACTATAAACATTGGCATGGTGGCAAGTATGTTCTGGGGAGTGGCATTTTCCAGGTGTCAAAAAGAAAACAAAATCACATTGTTTTTCTCTGGGTGACCCTTGTGTTTCACACCCTATTCCTGGAGGGAACCACAGTGAGGGCTGAGTATCCATCTATCAAGCAGGTGTTTGTTGTGGTCCCATCCTGGTGTCCTGGGCTGTGTCCATACTGCTCGAGAGCAGAGGGCTGGGGCTGACCCTGGCTGATGACTGGGTGCTGTGCTTCTGCAGGACAAGCTCCTTACCAGCCCCACAAAGACCTCTCCCTCTCTCCTGCCATTCCCCAGACATATTTCTGCTTTCCCCACGACTTCAATTGCTCTCTGAAACCCCTCTCTTCTCCTGTCCCACCTCTGTCCAGAGCCAGTTTTGGGGAGGCGCAACCCTTGGAGGAAGAAAAAGGATGCAGCAAAGCTCAGTGGCCAAAGGTGCTGTGCTACAGCCTGTTGGGCAGTGGTGGGGATCTCCTCATAGCCGCGCCAAAAATCAGAGAATCACAGACTCACAGAATGGTTTGGGTTGGAAGGGACCTTAAAGACCATCTAATTCCAACCCCCTGCCATGGGCAGGGACACCTCCCACTAGACCAGGTTGCCCAAATCCCCATCCAGCCTGGCCTTGAACACCTCCAGGGATGGGGCATGCGCAGCTTCTCTCTGCAGCTTGTTCCAGTGCCTCACCACTCTCAATGTAAGGAATTTCCTCCTAATACCTAATCTAAATCTGTCCTCTTTTAGTTTAAAACTGTTACCCCTTGTCTTACTGCTACATTCCCTGATAGAGAGTTGCTCTCCATCTTTCCTGTAGAGCCCCTTTAAGCACTGGAAGGCTGCAGAAGAAAGAGTATCAGCTTCTGTGGCTTCTGTTTTTTGTCTTTGGTGGCTGTGGTCAGTCTCTAAAGGGTGTGTAGAAAGTGCAGTGAGGACATCTTGGGCCAGAGATGCCCAACTGTCTTTGTGGCACGACTGATGAGTTCTGCCAATGCCTTTCTTCACAAGCTTCCTTCGCTGGTACGCAGTGATGCAGTGGACATCACTCCATCTCCCAGAGCACCTCCTGGACACGGAGCCACTGCATGGTGCTAGCAGTGGTTAAAGGAGCAGTGAGCTGCTCCCCCAGGTTTACCTTTATTGTTCCCTTGTTCCGTAGCTGGTGAGTGCTTAGGGGACCTGGAAATTGTGCTCAATAATGTTGTTATTGTAACATTATCTTTTTGAAATGTCACGGAAGGAGAAGCTGATAACGAACAAAGGACTGGGGATTTTCACTCCATTTGAGTTGGAAAGAACAAGGTAAATAACAATAAGTTGACTATTAATCAATTGCTGTGGTCCTGGGGCTAGCCGAACCTCTCTTTGTGCCTTGTCTATGCTTTCTCCAAAGGATCCCTCTCAAGCCCATGATTTCACCTTTCCCACAAGTACTGTGCTCCCATGGTGGGATCACCATGATAATGTGTCAGCAGCACCTTCCCAGACGCTCTGATCTGCTCTGCCTCTGCAGTTTACTCCCTCTGGTAGCCAGAGGAATGCCATGATCCAAAACAGCCTTCTTAAAATGCTGCATATTTAGCTCTAAAAACAAAGCCCAGCTTTGCAGGAAGGAGGGCTGCAGATGCCTGAGCATACTGAGGTTCCCCAGCTTCTTCTCATATAACCTCTGCTCCAACCCCAACCAGGTCGGTGGCCTGTGCTGGACTTGTTACACCATGTCAGGGTCCTTTCTGTACTGGGGCTTCTGCCCAAAACTGGGAGTGCCAAATAGATGGTAAGAGCCACTTCATGGACCTACTGGTGATGCTTTTCCTAATGCAGCCCAGGAGGCTGGTGGCCTTCTTTGCTGCAAGGGTGTGTTACCAGCTCCTGGTCAACTTGTTGTCCACCATGACATCCAGGACCTTCTGTACGGAGCTGATTTCCAACTGTGTGGTCCCCAGCAAGTACTGGTGCAAGGGGCTTTTCCATCTGACTTGGCACTGCCTATAGCTGAATTTCATGAGATCCCCATCCAGCCTGTCCGTGTCCCTCTGACCAGCAGCTGTGTCCTGCTAAGCACCTATGGACTTCCTGGGAGTGGTCTCTGTCTCTAGTCCAAGTTGGGATTGAGGACACTAAACACTCCTGGCTACAGGATTGGTCCTCAAAGAATGGCACAAGTAGCTGGCCACCAGCAAGACTTTGAATTGTAGGGCATCACCCTTTGGCCACAATGGTCTGTCAGTTCTTCATCCTCCATATAGAGTGATCCAACAATCCTGTTGCTGAAATAGCTCAGATCTGTGGCACAATGGTACAGTACATATAGCAAGGGTCTCAATGATCCAGTCAATAAACTGTGTTCATGAACTACCAGCAGGCAGCTCTTAATTATCACAGCAATCATATGGGAGAGGCTACTCTGGTTCACCCAGAAGTCAGACTGTTGGGCACTGGGTCAGACCTTGGCACCAGCTACTCTATAACCGCATGTCACCTTCTTCACCTCTTCTCTTAACTGAGCAGCACTCATTTTCTCCAGATCTTTTTGTAGGACATTCTTCATCTGCTGGGTTCTTGCTTACCACCACTGAACTTCCTTGTCTTGTGTAATGTCCATCAAGATCCTGCACAAGCTGTCTGCTCACGTCCTAATTTGGGACACGGAGTGGAATTTAAATATTAATTTCTACGTTATGCTCTTATTTCCCTGTACCCTAACTTGTGCCATTCCAGCAGCCGGCATGTGGAAAGGTTTAATTTCAGTAATGAGGAACTTTCAGCACTAGTTGAAAATAAATAATAAAATAATAAAACTAATAATTAAAAATATATTAAAATAATAAATAATAAAAATAAAAATAGAAAACCTGCCTTTGTGGACCTTTAGGTACAATGGGTGGTTGCACTAAACTTCTTCAGTATGGTGGTAAATTGAGTTATGGCTGAATTAACTGAGGTTTGGCTGAGAAGGCAGGGAATTAGTAAAATAACACCTGATTTAAAGGGCAGAAATGGGACCAGCAGCAGAGGTATTTTCGCCACACCTGCCTTGCAACAAGAAACCTTTGCTGTTCTTCAGGAGGCATGGTGCTGGGAGCGAGGGCTGCAGCAGGGCAGTTTGCAGGGGTGAAGGCCCAGGAGAGTCCTGGGTCAGCTCCACCCTCAGCACCTGGCCTCGTTCCTGCTCTTGAGAGTTTCTCATCTATTGCTAATTGGCTCAATAAAGGTTAATTTAGAAATGACTGATCCGAGTTACGCCTTCAGGTGAGAAACTGGACTGCTGCAAGCTTCCCAGTGCAATTAAGCCCATTTAGGCCGTGCAGGAGGAGGAGGGGAGCCACCCCATCTCTGACAGGAGGTGGGAGGCCCTGGGTGCCAGGAGGCCCCTGGTCCTGAGGGGGGGCATAAATAGGGCCTGGAGCACCAGTGAGGTGGGAGAGATAGGTAGGGGGATGAGGTGTTGGCTTAGAGAGCCATGGGAGGAGCTTGGGAAGCTTCAGGGACAAGAGGAACCAGCCTAGGAGGGGTGGGCTCCACCTGAGCTGTAATGGAGCCAGGCTGCAGCTCTGGTGGCTGGGAAGGTTGTGGAGGGACATTTAAACCCGAAGCTGGGGAGAGCTGGCAGATGCACAGGAATACCCGATTTGGATTGATGGGATCTCAGAGACTTGGTGGAGGCTAGAAAATCCATGGGATACTGTCCTGGTTTCAGTTAGGACAGTTATTTTTCCTCCTAGTAGCTGGT